>NC_060179.1:8077026-8204526 GCF_021184085.1 Oncorhynchus gorbuscha
CTGTTTACAGTATAGAGACAGCCATAGCATCACATCCTACTGCCTTCTACACAGTATATCTGCATTACCTCCTACTGCCTTTTATATCTGCCCTGCGTACAGTAGAGCCAGCATTACCTCCTACTGCCTTCTACACAGTATATCTGCCCTGCGTACAGTAGAGCCAGCTGGCTAGCATTACCTCCTACTGCCTTCTACACAGTATATCTGCCCTGCGTACAGTAGAGCCAGCTGGCTAGCATCACCTCCTACTGCCTTCTACACAGTATATCTGCCCTGTTTACAGTAGAGCCACAGCATTACCTCCTACTGCCTTCTACACAGTATATCTGCCCTGTTTACAGTAGAGCCAGCTGGCTAGCATTACCTCCTACTGCCTTCTACACAGTATAGCTGCCCTGCGTACAGTAGAGCCAGCTGGCTAGCATTACCTTCTACTGCCTTTTACAGAGTATATCTGCCCTGCGTACAGTAGAGCCAGCTGGCTAGCATTACCTCCTACTGCCTTCTACACAGTATATCTGCCCTGCGTACAGTAGAGCCAGCTGGCTAGCATTACCTCCTACTGCCTTCTACACAGTATATCTGCCCTGCGTACAGTAGAGCCAGCATCACCTCCTACTGCCTTCTACACAGTATATCTGCCCTTACAGTAGAGCCAGCATCACCTCCTACTGCCTTCTACACAGTATATCTGCCCTGCGTACAGTAGAGCCAGCATCACCTCCTACTGCCTTCTACACAGTATATCTGCCCTGCGTACAGTAGAGCCAGCATCACCTCCTACTGCCTTCTACACAGTATATCTGCCCTGCGTACAGTAGAGCCAGCATCACCTCCTACTGCCTTCTACACAGTATATCTGCCCTGCGTACAGTAGAGCCAGCTGGCTAGCATTACCTCCTACTGCCTTCTACACAGTATATCTGCCCTGCGTACAGTAGAGCCAGCTGGCTAGCATCACCTCCTACTGCCTTCTGTAAACAGGGCAGATATACTGTGTAGTAGAGTCAGCTGGCTAGCGTCACCTCCTACTGCCTTCTGTAAACAGGGCAGATATACTGTGTAGTAGAGTCAGCTGGCTAGCGTCACCTCCTACTGCCTTCTGTAAACAGGGCAGATATACTGTGTAGTAGATTCAGCTGGCTAGCATCACCATCTACTGCCTTCTGTAAACAAGGCAGATATACTGTGTAGTAGAGTCAGCTGGCTAGCGTCACCTCCTACTGCCTTCTGTAAACAGGGCAGATATACTGTGTAGTAGAGTCAGCTGGCTAGCGTCACCTCCTACTGCCTTCTGTAAACAGGGCAGATATACTGTGTAGTAGAGTCAGCTGGCTAGCGTTGCCTCCTACTGCCTTCTGTAAACAGGGCAGATATACTGTGTAGTAGAGTCAGCTGGCTACTGCCTTCTGTCACCTCCTACTGCCTTCTGTAAACAGGGCAGATATACTGTGTAGTAGAGTCAGCTGGCTAGCGTCACCTCCTACTGCCTTCTGTAAACAGGGCAGATATACTGTGTAGTAGAGTCAGCTGGCTAGCGTCACCTCCTACTGCCTTCTGTAAACAGGGCAGATATACTGTGTAGTAGAGTCAGCTGGCTAGCATTGCCTCCTACTGCCTCTGTAAACAGGGCAGATATACTGTGTAGTAGAGTCAGCTGGTCACCTCCTACTGCCTTCTGTAAACAGGGCAGATATACTGTGTAGTAGAGTCAGCTGGCTAGCGTCACCTCCTACTGCCTTCTGTTCTGTAAACATCACATCCTACTGGCAGATATACTGTGTAGTAGAGTCAGCTGGCTAGCGTCACCTCCTACTGCCTTCTGTAAACAGGGCAGATATACTGTGTAGTAGAGTCAGCTGGCTATCGCACCTCCTACTGCCTTCTGTAAACAGGGCAGATATACTGTGTAGTAGAGTCAGCTGGCTAGCGTCATCCTCCTACTGCCTTCTGTAAACAGGGCAGATATACTGTGTAGTAGAGTCAGCTGGCTAGTCACCTCCTACTGCCTTCTGTAAACAGGGCAGATATACTGTGTAGTAGAGTCAGCTGGCTAGCGTCACCTCCTACTGCCTTCTGTAAACAGGGCAGATATACTGTGTAGTAGAGTCAGCTGGCTAGCGTCACCTCCTACTGCCTTCTGTAAACAGGGCAGATATACTGTGTAGTAGAGTCAGCTGGCTAGCGTCACCTCCTACTGCCTTCTGTAAACAGGGCAGATATACTGTGTAGTAGAGTCAGCTGGCTAGCGTCACCTCCTACTGCCTTCTGTAAACAGGGCAGATATACTGTGTAGTAGAGTCAGCTGGCTAGCGTCACCTCCTACTTGTCAGATTGATTTACTGATGTTCAATAAAAAAAAATTACTTCAACATCTTACCACAGAATGTCGATAAATCTCAGGCATAGCATGTTTGTAAACAAGGCAGATTTACTGTAGATGGCTTATTCACACACACACACACACACACACACACATCTTACACAGAACGATAAACACATACATGTTTGATGGCTTACACACACACACACACACACACACACACACACACACACACACACACACACACACACACACACACACACACACACACACACACACACACACACCTTTAGCCCTTTGATTACTTGTGGCTTCAGTGGCAGCTGCCTAGTTCATGATCTCCGTGTCCTCTGTGACCCCAAGTCATACAGGACAGAGGACAGTCAGTTACACTGCTCTCCACTACCATTCACACATGTCACATCTGTATCACATCCTTCTGGTTAAGAGTTCACCAGATTCACCTTAGAAATAGTTTTCTTCTAAGGCCCTTTCCTTGGCTGTCCCAAATGCCACCCTATGGAACCCTATTCCCTATATAGTGCACTACATTTGACCAGAGAAATGGCACCATATTCCCTATATAGTGCACTACTTTTGACCAGAGAAATGGCACCATATTCCCTATATAGTGCACTACTTTTGACTAGAGAAATGGCACCATATTCCCTATATAGTGCACTACTTTTGACCAGAGAAATGGCACCATATTCCCTATATTGTGCACTACTTTTGACCAGAGAAATGGCACCATATTCCCTATATAGTGCACTACTTTTGACCAGAGAAATGGCACCATATTCCCTATATAGTGCACTACTTTTGACCAGAGAAATGGCACCATATTCCCTATATATATCTTTTGACCAGAGAAATGCACTACTTTTGACCAGAGAAATGGCACCATATTCCCTATATAGTGCACTACTTTTGACCAGAGAAATGGCACCATATTCCCTATATAGTGCACTACTTTTGACCAGAGAAGTGGCACCATATTCCCTATATAGTGCACTACTTTTGACCAGAGAAATGGCACCATATTCCCTATATAGTGCACTACTTTTGACCAGAGAAATGGCACCATATTCCCTATATAGTGCACTACTTTTGACCAGAGAAATGGCACCATATTCCCTATATAGTGCACTACTTTTGACCAGAGAAATGGCAGCATATTCCCTTTATAGTGCACTACTTTTGACCAGAGACTTATATATGGAATGGGGTTCCATATTGGGGCATAGACATTTTCTGAGGTACAACTTGTAATCTTAGCTGGAAATCAACCCCTCCATCCAGCCCAGACATCCAGCCCAGACATCCAGCCCAGACATCCAGCCCAGACAAATCCACACGACTAAATAGTATCTGTCTAACATTGCCTGTCCAGCAGAATACACCGGGGCAAGCATCACCTCTATGCACTGGAACACGTTATTTATGACATCGTCAGAACCGTGTATTTTTTCTAAAGAGGGTCATCTTATCGAAATGTATTTTACAGTTTTCACACAGACCGAGCCTGTGAACACAACACAAGTGTGATGCTAAATCTATTCAGTCAAGTAGATAAAAACGTCTATAGCATTTCTCCCCCCCCTACCCCCTGACACTGAACATCACCCTAACAATCCACTCCTCTCATCTGTGTGACCTGTGTTTGAGTATTTTTTTAATCACCGTCATATTAAAGACTAAGCCCCCCGGCTGCCAGCGGAGTTCTCCTCATCACAACCCCCAGAAGACCTCCTGCCTCCGCACAGCTTCCTGCCCTGAGACGGCCTGGCACTCACGTCATCCCATCTCTGGTACTATCCCCCTGTCCTCCAAGTTAAAGCTGATCCCATTGAGGCTTTTATGGTACCCGACATGGGGCTATCATAAGGACCAGGCCCAGTATCGGCTGTAGAAGAAAAGATTTAAGACAAGTCAACCAAAAGGATATACAGTGCCTTGCGAAAGTATTCGGCCCCCTTGAACTTTGCGACCTTTTGCCACATTTCAGGCTTCAAACATAAAGGGGGCGGCAGTGTAGCCTAGATGTTAGAGCGTTGAACTAGTAAACGGAAGGTTGTGAGTTCAAACTCCCGAGCTGACAAGGTACAAATCTGTCGTTCTGCCCCTGAACAGGCAGTTAACCCACTGTTCCCAGGCCGTCATTGAAAATAAGAATGTGTTCTTAACTGACTTGCCTGGTTAAATAAAGGTAATATATATAAAGATATAAAACTGTATTTTTTTGTGAAGAATAAACAACAAGTGGGACACAATCATGAAGTGGAACGACATGTATTGGAAATTTCAAACTTTTTTAACAAATCAAAACTGAAAAATTGGGAGTGCAAAATTATTGGTCTCACCAATGTGTCAGAGGATAGAATACACCCCTAAAGCCTTAGATATGTAGTTTACCCTCTCTACTAGCACAGACTAAAGCCTTAGATATGTAGTTTACCCTCTCTACTAGCACAGACTAAAGCCTTAGATATGTAGTTTACCCTCTCTACTAGCACAGACTAAAGCCTTAGATATGCAGCTTTCGGAAAAGCTGACCACGACTCCATTTTGTTGATCCCTGCCTACAGGCAGAAACTTAAACAAGAGGCTCCCATGCTGAGGTCTGTCCAATGCTGGTCCGACCAAGCTGACTCCTCACTCCAAGACTGCTTCCATCACGTGGACTGGGACATGTTTCGTATTGCGTCAGATAAAAATATTGACGAATACGCTGATTCGGTGTGCGAGTTCATTAGAACGTGCGTTGAAGATATCGTTCCCATAGCAATGATAAAAACATTCCCTAACCAGAAACCGTGGATTGATGGCAGCATTCGAGTGAAACTGAAAGCGCGAACCACTGCTTTTAATCAGGGCAAGGTGTCTGGTAACATGACCGAATATAAATAATGCAGCTATTCCCTCCGCAAGGATATTAAACAAGCTAAGCGTCAGTACAGAGACAAAGTAGAATCTCAATTCAACGGCTCAGACTCAAGAGGCATGTGGCAGGGTCTACAGTCAATCACGGACTACAAGAAGAAACCCAGCCCAGTCACGGACCAGGATGTCTTGCTCCCAGGCAGACTAAATAACTTTTTTGCCCGCTTTGAGGACAATACAGTGCCACTGACAGTGCCAAGTTCCAAAACATCCGGTGATTTTTGAGCCACATCAAGTTACAGAAATGCTCATAATAAATGTTGACTGACAAAACAAGTAATAATAATAATAATATATGCCATTTAGCAGACACTTTTATCCAAAGCGACTTACAGTCATGTGTGCATACATTCTACATATGGGTGATCCCGGGAATTGAACCCACTACCCTGGCGTTACAAGCGCCATGCTCTACCAACTGAGCTACAGAAGGACCACCAAGTAATATGCACGGAATAATATATACACTTCTCCTTAATGCAACCGCTGTGTCAGATTTTTTCTTTTTTTTTTACCGAAAAGGCATAATCTGAGTACGGCGCTCAGACGACAAAAATCAAGCCAAACAGATTTACGCCATGTTGGAGTCAACAGATGTCAGAATTGCATGATAAATATTACCTTACCTTTGATGATCTTCATCAGAATGCACTCCCAAGAATCCCAGGTCCACAATAAATGCTTGTTCTGTTCGATAATGTCCATAATTTATGTCAAAAGAGCTCCTTTTGTTGGTGCATTCAGTCCAGTAATCCACATTCATGACGCACGTTCACTCAGAGCAGATGAAAAGTCAAAAATGTTCCGTTACAGTCCGTAGCAACATGTCAAACGATGTTTAGAATCAATCTTTAGGGTGATTTTAACATAAATCTTCATTAATGTTACAACCGGACAATTCCATTGTCTGTAAACATTTTGTGGAGCCTAGCTACCTTTCACGTAAGTGCACCAGACCGAGGCTGTGGCACTCTGCCAGACCACTCACTCAAAGAGCTCTTATGAGCCCCTCCTTTAGAATAGAATCCTCTAAACAGTTTCTAAATACTGTTGACATCTAATGGAAGCCTTAGGAAGTGCAACATGACGAATATCCCACTGTGTCTTCGATAGGAAATGAGTTGAAAACCTACAAACCTCAGATTTCCCACATCCTGGTTGGATTTTGTCTCAGGTTTTTGCCTGCCATATGAGTTCTGTTATTCTCACAGACATCATTCAAACAGTTTTAGAAACTTCAGTGTTTTCTATCCAAATGTACTAATAATAGGTATATCTTATAGCTTCTGGGACTGAGTAGCAGGCAGTTTACTCTGGGCACCTTATTCATCCAAGCTACTCAGTACTGCCCCCAGCTATAAGAAGTTATTTATGTCGTTGTTCAGCCACGACTCGGTGAAACATAAGATATTACAGTTTTTAATGTCCCGTTGGTAGGATATACATGCTTTCAGTTTATCAGATTTATTTTCCAGTGATTGAACGTTAGCTAGGAAGACGGAGGGCAAGGGCAGATTTGCCACTCGTCAACTGATCCTCGCAAGGTACCCTGAACTTTTCCCACAAAATATCAGTTTCCTTCTCCAGCGAATCACAGGGATCTGGGCCTGGTCGGGTGTCTGTAGTAACCTATCCCTCCCGTTCAACTCATTGAAGAAGAACTCTTCATCCAGTTTCAGGTGAGCAATCACAGTTCTGAAGTCCAGAAGCTCTTTTCGGTCATAAGAGACGGTAGCAGCAACCTTATGAACAAAACAAGATACGAACAACGCAAAAAAAAATGAACAAAATAGCATGGTTGGTTAAGAGCCAATAAGACGGCAGCCCTCTGGCGCCATCGTAACATGTTTTTCTCCTCGTTTGTTTTTAGGAGCATATACCCACGTGGGTGATTGAAAGATGAACTGAGGTCCACACTCAGTTCATCTTTGTGGTAATTCACCGTAAAGTTGGTTGCCAACCACCATATAAAGTCAAAATAAGAAAAATAATCCCGAAGGAAGGAGGAGAGATGACGAGAAACAAATCTGGTTTACTGTTTAATCTGTGGATTAATTGTCAGACTAGAGGTACCACTCATAAATTAGCTCTGGGCATGCACTACCCAGCATATTTCTATTCCTTGATCACTATTATTTTAATTAGTTATATTCTGTTGTATTTATTGAGCCCACCCCACCATTAGTAATACGTAGAGATGTTGATATGAGTCAACCAAGAAAATGCAATTAGTTTTTTTAAGGAGTGCATGATGACTGAAGGAATTGTCTGACAAAATCTATGGATAATAGCCTATTATTGCATCTGTAAAACAGGTTGGCCTACCTCTTATTTCTTAAATAGGTTTCAACACACTGGTTAAATAAAGTTTTTTTTTTTTTTAATTTGAATACATTTCAAAGACTGTTTATACAAATGAATTAGGCCTCAGAATAACTTTCAGCACCCTTACACAGTTCCTCTCCAATTGGTTGTGACTATAGGATGCCACTTCAATGTAGTGTAAATTATGTAAATTACTCAAATCTGGCATACTGTGAGGTTAATAACTATGATAAATAGCTTCATCATGGGCAATGACATTTAAAAATTTATGAAAATAAATTAAAGCAGTAGCAAGCTATCAAAGTTTCCTCTGGTTCTCCTTCTCCTCTTCCCGCTCTCCCTCTCAAACTGAACTGAACATCAGTAATCCACATGCACAGATGTAGCATTTTTTTTGACAAATTGAAAATGATTTTCTGAAGAAGCCTTTGACTCACCTCCTGAAGTGGCACTACAGGCTACATAGCACAGTCATGGGTTAGTCATTGGCAGAAAAGGATTTGCAACAGCAGGAGCAGGAGCAGGCCAGGTCTCATGATTGGGAACACCTATTCAATGCAGTGTGTGAAATGAAGTCTAGTTTAATGTACACCTGTCACCATCGTTACACACACCTGCGCGTCATCAGACTCACCTGACCTTCATCACCTACTTGCACAAAATATGTTACTCCCTTTGGTTCCTTACCCAGGCGTCATTATTTCTGTTTCTTGTCTGTGCATTGTTCGTGTTACTTGTTTTGTTGATTAAATGATGCACTCCATGAACTTTCATCCCGACTTATTCAATCCATCAAATGTATTTGTAAAGTCCTTTTTACATCAGTTTATATCTCAAAGTGCTGTACAGAAACCCAGCCTAAAACCCCAAACAGCAAGCAATGCAGATGTAGAAGCACGGTGGCTAGGAAAAACTCCCTAGAAAGGCCGGATCTTAGGAAGAAACCTAGAGAGGAACCAGGCTCTGAGGGTTGGCCAGTCCTCTTCTGGCTGTGCCGGGTGAAGATTATAACAGAACATGGCCAAAATGTTCAAATGATCATAGATGACCAGCAGGGTCAAATAATAATAATCACAGTGGTTGTAGAGGGTGCAGCAAGTCAGCACCTCAGGAGTAAATGTCAGTTGGCTTTTCATAGCCGATCATTCAGAGTTAGAGACAGCAGGTGAAGTAGAGAGAGAGAGTACAAAACAGCAGGTCCAGGACAAGGCAGCACATCCGGTGAACAGGTCTGGGACAAGGTGGCACGTCCGGTGAACAGGTCAGGGTTCCATAGCCGCAGGCAGAACAGTTGAAACTGGAGCAGCCGCATGACCAGGTGAACTGGGGACAGCAAGGAGTCATCATGCCAGGTAGTCCTGAGGCATGGTCCTAGGGCTCAGGTCCTCCGAGAGAAGAGAGAGAGAAAGAGAAAGAGAAAGAGAGAGAGGGGAAAGAAAATGAGAGAGAGAGAATTAGAGGGAGCATACTTACATTTACACAGGACACTGGACAAGACAGGAGAAATAACAGGCTGACCCTAGCCCCCCGACACATAAACTTGCAGCATAAATACGGGAGGCAGCGACAGGAGGTGTCGGGAGACACTGTGGCCATGTCCAACAATACCCCCAGACAGGGCCAAACAGGCAGGATATAACCCCACCGTCTTTGCCAAAGAACAGCCCCCACACCACTAGATGGATATCTTCAACCACTAACCTACTACCCTGAGACAAGGCCGAGTATAGCCCACAAAGATCTCCCCCACGGCACAAACCTGAAGGGAGCGCCAACCCGGACAGGAAGATCACGTCAGTGACTAAACCCACTCAAGTGACGCATGGAAGAGCACCAGTAAGCCAGTGACTCAGCCCCTGTAATAGGGTTAGAGGCAGAGAATCCCAGTGGAGAGAGGTGAACCGGCCAGGCAGAGACAGTAGGGCAGTTCATCGCTCCAGTGCCTTTCCGTTCATCTTCACACCCCTGGGGCAGACTACACTCAATCATATGACCCACTGAAGAGATGAGTCTTCAGTAAAGACTTAAAGGGTGAGACTGAGTCTGTGTCTCTCACATGGATAGGCAGACCATTTCATAAAAATGGAGCTCGATAGGAAAAAGCCCTGCCTCCAGCTGTTTGCTTAGAAATGATATGGACAGTAAGGAGGCCTGCGTCTTGTGACCGTAGCGTACGTGTAGGTATGTACGGCAGGACCAAATCGGAAATATAGGTAGGAGAAAGCCCATGTAATGCTTTGTACGTTTGCAGATAAAACTTGAAATCAGCCCTTGCCTTAACAGGAAGCTAGTGTAGAGAGGCTAGCACTGGAGTATTATGATCAAATATGTTGGTTCTAGTTAAGATTCTAGCAGCTGTGTTTAGCACTAACTGAAGTTTATTTTGCGCTTTATCTGGGTTGCCGGAAAGTAGAGCATTGCAGTAGTCTAATCTACACGTAACAAAAGCATGGTTCAATTTTTCTGCATAATTTTTGAACAGAAAGTTTCTGTTTGTTGCAATTTTACGAAGATGGAAAAAAGCTGTCCTTGAAATATTCTTGATATGTTCGTCAAAAGAGAGATCAGTGTCAAGAGTAATTCTGAGGTCCTTCACAGTTTTATTTGAGATTATTGTACATCATCAAGGTTAATGTCAGATCCAACAGAAGATTCTTTGTTTCTTGGGATCTAAACATTTGCCATCATCCACTTCCTTATCTCTGAAACACAGGCTTCCAGGGAGGGCAATTTTGTGGCTTCACCATGTTTCATCAAAATGTACAGCTGTGTATCGTTCACATAGCATTGAAAGTTAACATTATGTTTCCGAATGACATCACCAAGAGGTAAAATATATAGTGAAACAATAGTGGTCCTAAAAAGGAACCTTGAGGAACACCGAAATGTACAATTGATTTGTCAGAAGACAAACCATCCACAGAGACAAACTGATATCTTTCCAACAGATAAGATCTAAAACAAGCCAGAACTTGTCTGTGTAGACCAATTTGAGTTTCCAGTCTCTCCAAAAGATTGTGGTGATCGATGGTATCAAAAGCAGCAGTAAAGTCTAGGAGCACGAAGGACTGAGATGCAGAGCCTTGGTCTGATGCCATTAAAAGGTAATTTACCACCCTCACAAGTGTAGTCTCAGTGCTATGATGGGGTCTAAAACCAAAACCAGACTGAAGCGTTTCGTATATATTGTTTGTCTTCAGGAAGACTGCTCAACAGCGTTTTCAACGTTTTTCATAGGAATGGGAGATTAGACATACCTGAGAGTTTTTATGTTTTCTGGGTCAAGGTTTGGCTTTATTACTGCCACTTTTAGTGAGTTTGGTACACATCTGGTGGATAGAGAGCCCTTCATTATGTTCAACATAGAAGTGCCAAGCACAGGAAGCAGCTCTTTCAGTAGTTTAGTTGGAATAGGTTCCAGTGTGCAGCGTGAAGGTTGAGGCCAAGACTATATTCATCAATGTGTCATGAGCTATACTATTAAACAAGTTGAGTGTTTCCCATGATCCTAGGTCCTGGTAGTGTTGTGCAGACTCAGGACAACTGAGCTTTGGAGAAATGTGCAGATTTAAAGAGGAGTCCATAATTTGCTTTCTAATGATCATGATCTTTTCCTCAAAGAAGCTTATGAATTTATCACTGCTGAAGAGAAAGCCATCCTCTCTTGTGGAATGCTGCTTTTTAGTTCGCTTTGCAACAGTATCAAAAATACATTTTGGATTGTTCTTTTTCTCCTCAATTAAGTTGATCGAGCAGAGGTGAGGGTTCTTCCATATTGCACAGTACTGTCTTTCCAAGCTAGTCGGAAGACTTCCAGTTTGGTGTGGCGCCATTTCTGTTCCAATTTTCTGGAAGCTTGCTTCAGGGCTCAGGTTTTTTCTGTATACCAGGGAGCTAGTTTTTTGTTTTTACGGGTGTGACGGCATCTAGGGTATTACGCAAGGTTAAATTTAGTTCCTCAGTTAGGTGGTTAACTTCTCACGGATCAGTGGGACGCTAGCGTGCATATGCATATCCTAGCTTCTGGGCCTGTGGGTAAATCCCAGAAAGAGGGCCAATTCTATCTTTTGGGAGGGGCATAAAACAGTTTCATAACTAGTGATTGAGTTGTGAGACTTTGCTGTAGAGCTAATCACTTCCCCTAACTGGGAGGGGGCCAGAGACAATTACTTGATGCTGACACATCTTTCTAGCTGATTTACACGCTGAAGCTATGTTGCGCTTGGTGACCTCTAACTGTTTCATCCTAGCACTGTGTCTCACTTTTTATTGATCTCTCTAAGGCTTTTGATACAGTTGATCATGCTATAATAAGGCAGAGATTGTCGAGTGTAGGTCTTTCGAAGCATGCGGTTGCAACTATCAGTCTGATAGAACTCAGTGCACTCAATTTGATGGGCTTATGTCTGTTAAATTGTCTGTCTTGAATGGTGTGCCCCAAGGCTCTGTACTTGGTCCTCTCTTATTCACTATTTATATAAATGATTTAGACAAAAATGTCCAAAATGTAAAAACTTCATTTTTATGCTGATGATACTGTTATTTACTATTATGCCACGTCTCTTACAAAAGCTTTCCAGAACATGGAAACTGTTTTTAATACTGTTCAACATACCTTGTGTCAATTAAGGCTTATCCTCAATACTGACAAAACTAAACTAATGGTGTTTTCTAATGCAAGAAATAGACCTCTGAACCTTTCACCTATTACTACCTGTCAGGGCAAGGAGATTGAGGTTGTAACCTCATGTAAATATCTTGGAATTGTAATTGATGACGGCCTCTCTTTTAAATTGCATATTCAAAATTGCCTAGGAATAAGGCCTGTTTTTCTTTTGAAGCCAGAAGCAGGCTAATATCAGCTACATTTATGCCTTTACTAGACTATGGAGATATTTTATATATGAATGCTTCCGCTTGTCCCGATTGGTGTTTTTAAATCACTGATGAAGGACTTTGAGGCTGATTCCCTGACCTGTCAATGTTTTTCCTCCCAGAAGCCATTAGAAAATTGTCCGGCTGCGGGTACTGTGCGAGAGGACTTATACTACTATCTGTACTTATTGGTGGCATAGACTCTGTTTCATCCTTTTCTGCACTTAAATTACCCTTGCCTAACGATTGGGTCTGAAGCTGGGCTTGCAGCACGGCTATCCTCGCCATAAGGCGATTGTTCTCCTGTATATTATGAGTACAGCGACTGCAATTAGAAGGCATCATGTTAACGTTACTACTTTCGCAACAAAGCATCCTTTACTTATTCTGCCAAATATACCCTCGTAAAACTGACCATCCTACCGATCCTCGACTTCGGCGATGTCATTTACAAAATAGCCGCCAACCCTCTACTCAACAAATTGGATGCAGTCGATCACAATGCCATCCGTTTTGTCACCAAAGCCCCATATACTACCCACCACTGCGACCCGTACGCTTTCGTTCGCTGGCCCTCGCTTCATACTTGTCGCCAAACCCACAGGTTTCAGGTCATCTACAAGTCTCTCATAGGTAAGGCCCCGCCTTATCTCAGCTCACTGGTCATCATAGCAGCACCCACCCATAGCAGGCGCTCCAGCAAGTATATCTCTCTAGTCACCCCCAAAGCCAATTCCACCTTTGGCTGTCTTTCCTTCCAGTTCTCTGCTGCCAATGACTTGAATGAATTTAAAAAATTGCTGAAGCTGGAGACTCTTACCTCCCTCACTAGCTTTAAGCACCAGCTGTCTGAGCAGCTCACAGATCACTGCACCTGTACATAGCCCATCTGTAAATAGCCCATCCAACTACCTCATCCCCATACTGTATTTATTTATCTTGCTTCTTTGCACCCCTGTATCTCAAATCAAATTTAAAATCAAATCAAATGTATTTATATATCCCCTCTTTGATCAGCTGATATCTCAAAGTGCTCTCGTTGGCTGGCCCTTGCTTCATACTCGTCGCCAAACCCACTGGCTTCAGGTCAGTTTGACACATATATATCTCTACTTGCACATTTACCTTCTGCACATCAATCACTCTAGTGTCTAATTGGTATATTGTAATTACTTCGCCACTATGGCCTATTTATTGCCTTACCTCTCTATTCTTACGTCATTTGCGCACACTGTATATAGATGTTCTTCAACTGTATTATTGACTTTATGTTTTGTTTATTCCATGTGTAACTCTGTGTTGTTGTATGTGTCGAACTGCTTTGCTTTATTCTTGGCCAGGTCGCAGTTGTAAATGGTAACTTGTTCTCAACTAGTCTACCTGGTTAAATAAAGGTGTTCTCAACTAGCCTACCTGGTTAAATAAAGGTTAAATAAAAAAATTAAAAATAAAGATTGGGCTGGTGGAGGTCGTGTAGGACCATGTTTAGATAAAGCGTCCGGGGTGAAAAAGTTGAATAAAAAAGGCGAGCGAAGGAAAAAGAGCCGTACCTGATATTACGTGTCCAGCAGAGAATCAGGGAATCTTTGATTACAAATTACATGAAATCCCCTGGAATAGAGTTTAAAAGTACTAAACCATCCCGACTGAATTTTCTTTTTTAACTCTACAGCAGATGTACACAAGCACATACAAGCCTGTAGACCTAGTCGACACTCTTAAGCTAATATCTTAATACCTAGAAATCAATTATATTGAATGTACATGCTGAAAAGTCCTCCCTCAGCAGTATTTGATTGAAATTAAACCCAGAGAATGGATAGTTAATGCTGGTGAAATATAAGAAATATAAGAAAGATAAAATGAAACCCTCAGTAGAATATCTTCAAATGTGTTTTTTCTTATTGTTGCACGAACACTATTCCGATTAGATTTCCGCCTTACGAGTCTACTGCAGGATAACAGTCACTGCTGAAGACTTGGAGTTGAAACAAGCCCAGATCCCTAGCTGGCTATAGGTGTTAGATGACTTAATCAGGATCATAAAGCACCAGACTTTACTTAAAGCTGTATGATGTGCAGCTTCTGCTCAGCCCTTCTCGTCTCTGTGCAACGTGCTGCATTTCATCAGCCGGCGGGTGGATCGGAACGGTGAAATATGGCCCCTGTGAAGGTAATGTGGCCCATCTCTGTCCAGACATGACACATTTATCACCTGCTGCAGTATTTACAACTACTGGAGCCATGATGATGTGACCATACCACACCATTGTTGTTTAACTGGACTAGGGGAATGCACTCGGCTGTACCAAATGGTACCCTGTTCTCTACTCTTAACAAGGGCTCATAGGGTGCCATTTGGTATCTAGCCCCTGTGTGTGAATCATGTCCAGGCCAGGGGCTGGCATCTTCCTAACAAAGGTTAAAAGGGACACTCCATCTAATGGAAAGTCATGCCTTTTGCACACATTGTATATAGACTGCCCATTTTTTTCTACTGTGTTATTGACTTGTTAATTGTTTATTCCATGTGTAACTCTGTGTTGTCTGTTCACACTGCTATGCTTTATCTTGGCCAGGTCGCAGTTGCAAATGAGAACTTGTTCTCAACTAGCCTACCTGGTTAAATAAAGGTGAAATAAAAAATAAAATAAATAAATTCAAAAATATTTTTTTTCTGCTACAGATTTGAATACACATGGCAATTTCCTGGTTTGTAAAATAATCTGAAAAGAAACGGCTTTTACTTTAATCAATACAACCACAACTCTGTTTTTTACAAAACACACGAGGCTTCAGTATATAGAGGAGCTCTTGATACATCTGCCTATACATTTTGGACTTTAAACATTAAAAAAGACACACGGCTCCATAGTTTGAGGAACTTGTTCGACTTGAATTGGAATCCAAATCGTATCTGCGGGAGCTAAGTTTTCACCGCCGAAAGCCTTTTGATATTAATAGAGAGCTTTTCATTTTACAGAGCTATTAGATGATAGTCGCTATATACACTCCGTGTCCTCACAGTAGGGGGTCTCCGTCTCACCATTCCTGTGACTAGATATTTTACTGGAACACAGAACATTGATGGAAATGCTCTTCAGGATTAACCGGAACCTAAGGTTGTACTGGGAACCTTAGTTCATTCATTTCATTTAGATCTAACTGGTGTAATTTAGGAGCTCAATATTTTTTTTTCAGTGAATAAAGCTGTCCAAAATAACTTCTTCTGCAGGAATTCACCAATTTGCCTGTGTCAGAAAATCTATCTATTTGTCTGGTTAATTATGCGGTTCACTCGCTTCTACGCTATTTCAAACACCCTCCTAATTTTGGGATAATAACCTTAATCCCATCAATTTGAGATGCAATGAAAACATCGAAAGTTTATTAGACTTGATCCAGTATTTCCTATGGGACAATGGCTGAAGAAGCAGTCTTCACTTCACCATTGCCACACTCCCTGTAATCCAGGAGCACTGGATGACAAACTGTCATAACACCAGATCAAGATTGGATGTGGAGCCCAAGGTTTCACACCACCATCCGGGGACAGTGGACATGGTAGCACAGCTCATTACTCTACAGCCTGATGGGTTCCACAACTGTATTTTCATCAGATTTATAATTCAACATGAATCGCTAGTTAATATTATGCAAAAATGTGACAAATGTTAGGGAACAGATTAGGTAGTTGAGACAGTACACTGTAGCTCACTACCACTTCTACACTCCATCCCTCAGGAGACAGCAGCAACATTGTCCAAATGCTGAGCCTGGTTGATTAACACAGGTGCTGTATATTAGTGTGATCGTCAGTAAGTGTCCCAGCTGGTAAGCCATAAGGCTCAATGCTGGTTGGTTTGGTGGCCATAAGGCTCAATGCTGGTTGGTTTGGTGGCCATAAGGCTCAATGCTGGTTGGTTTGGTGGCCATAAGGCTCAATGCTGATTGGTTTGGTGGCCATGAGGCTGCTGGTTTGTTTGGCGGCCATGAGGCTGCTGGTTGGTTGGTTTGGTGGCCATGACAATGCTGGTTGTTTTGGTGGCCATGACAATTCTAGTTGGTTTGGTGGCCATAACAATGCTGGTTGGTTTGGTGGCCATGACAATGCTGGTTGGTTTGGTGGCCATAAGGCTCAATGCTGGTTGTTTTGGTGGCCATGACAATGCTGGTTGGTTTGGTGGCCATGACAATGCTGGTTGGTTTGGTGGCCATAAGGCTCAATGCTGGTTGGTTTGGTGGCCATGACAATGCTGGTTGGTTTGATGGCCATGACAATGCTGGTTGGTTTGGTGGCCATGACAATGCTGGTTGGTTTGGTGGCCATAAGGCTCAATGCTGGTTGGTTTGGTGGCCATGACAATGCTGGTTGGTTTGGTGGCCATGACAATGCTGGTTGGTTTGGTGGCCATGACAATGCTGGTTGGTTTGGTGGCCATAAGGCTCAATGCTGGTTGGTTTGGTGGCCATGATAATGCTGGTTGGTTTGGTGGCCATGACAATGCTGGTTGGTTTGGTGGCCATGACAATGCTGGTTGGTTTGGTGGCCATGACAATGCTGGTTGGTTTGGTGGCCATGACAATGCTGGTTGGTTTGGTGGCCATAAGGCTCAATGCTGGTTGGTTTGGTGGCCATGACAATGCTGGTTGGTTTGGTGGCCATAAGGCTCAATGCTGGTTGGTTTGGTGGCCATGACAATGCTGGTTGGTTTGGTGGCCATAAGGCTCAATGCTGGTTGGTTTGGTGGCCATGACAATGCTGGTTGGTTTGGTGGCCATGACAATGCTGGTTGGTTTGGTGGCCATAAGGTCTTTTGTTTGATTTTTAATCTTTGGTTAAGGAATGACTGTTTGTATTTCTCCTTGTTGTATATATTTGTTTTCATCCTCATCACAACATAATAATCTGCTTGGGCTCCCCGACCCAAAGGAGTCAAGACAGAGCTGGCCTTGGACCTAAGGTAAGATTGCTGATGTACATTCAACACCTAGGCAAATACATTGATTTAGGTTATAGACCAGTTAACTACGCCTAAAATCCTTAAACTTAGCAAGTGCAACAATATTAGCAGGCTAGTTATAGGTTTATTAACACAATGTCATTTGGAGACTACTGTAAAGTACACTAGCCTTAGGGGTGGGAATCATAATATAAATGTTTGACCAGGTCTGTGTAGAGCATACATATTCTATATTTGCAGTATATATCAACGGATTAGCCAGCTGATAAACGATGATGATTGCTCAATATTGGCTGTAAACACAACAGGTTAATGTGGTGACAGGTGTACATAGACAAACAACAACTGTGTTTCTTGTAACTGATAAGAGACGTGCAGAGGTAGGATGTTTTACTAAATAGCTGAAAAGCCTGTTTGGTGCATGTTCTTAATAAGATGAATTAGTTAAATGCTTTCTAAGCCTGTATCCACAGCAGGGTAAAATATGGACTTATCAAGGCCTTCCATATGTTAGGAAAGGTGGTCATTAATCAATACAATCCAATTTGCACTTTCTAAATTATGCATGCTCCTGTTTGGTTTTATATGGCCAATATGAGCTCAGAATCCCATAGGGTTATTATTCTGGATTTAAAAATATATATTTTTATCCACAAATGCCATTCTAAAACCGATAACTATTGTCTTGCTTCTGCTAGAACAAAAGTATTTGTCACGACTTCCGCCGAGGTTGGCTCTCCTGCCCGTTCGGGCTGTGCTCGGCGGTCGTCGTCACCGTCCTATTAGCCACTACCGATCCCTTTTCGGTTATCTGTTGGTTTTGTCTGATTGTTTTCACCTGTGTGTTAGTTAATTAGTATCTGTATATAATGTAGGTTGTCCCGCCCTTGTTTTGTGCAGGATTGTTTGTTTTTGACATTTAGTTTCGGCTGTCGGTGTTTTTGTGTTTTATTTCTCCGGTTTGTCTGTTTATTCCTGTTTTGGATATTTTCACCCTGTTTGTATTTTTGGGTTGTCCATGTTTATTGTTGTTCACCGGAGAATAAACCTTTATTCACTATTTGCTCTCTGCGCCTGATTCCACCCACCTTGACTAGTCGTGACAGTATTATATAAACATACAGTCACTGGAGAAAATATACACACCCCTTACACAGTCTTCACATTTAGCTTCCTTAATAAAAATTGTATCTAAAGAGATTACATTGGATTTTCTTTCTAATGATCTACATAACCTACTCCAAATTTTCAAATAAAAATAAAAATGATATAACATTTTCCAAATTCATAAAAAAAATACTAAATGAAGTTTTATTGGTTTCGTATTTCATCACACCCCAGAGTTAATATTTGATGGAAGCACCATTGTCAGTAATTACAGCATTATCATGTTGAATACTTCAATGGACATGAATCGTCCTTTGATGGGATAAAGATGAGCCGAGTTGGTCAAACATGGCTTGCCAGTGCTGTGATAAAATAATGTGTAAAATAATGAATTTGAAGAATTGATCTGCACTGTATGTTTGTTAGCTAGCTAGCCAGTCAGGTTTAAGAGGAATGATTACATGTTTGTTAGGTAGCTAGCCAGTCAGTTGTAAGAGGAATGATTACATGTTTGTTAGCTAGCTAGCCAGTCAGTTTTAAGAGGAATGATTCCATGTTTGTTAGCTAGCTAGCCAGTCAGGTTTAAGAGGAATGATTCCATGTTTGTTAGCTAGCTAGCCAGTCAGGGTTAAGAGGAATGATTCCATGTTTGTTAGCTAGCTAGCCAGTCAGGTTTAAGAGGAATGAATCCCATGTTTGTTAGCTAGCTAGCCAGTCAGGTTTAAGAGGAATGATTCCATGTTTGTTAGCTAGCTAGCCAGTCCGTTTTAAGAGGAATGATTCCATGTATGTTAGCTAGCTAGCCAGTCATTTTAAAAGGAATGATTTCATGTTTTTGTTTTTATTAACTGCAACATTTCCATTAAAAATTGCAAATCAACGTGACCGGCTCGAATACGTCTTATGTAGCGAAATTTGAATTCTTTATTTTTTAATTTTATTTTTTACATTGGATAAAAGTAGAGACTCAGAGCTAGAAAATTGTAGATTATACACTGCATTTGAGGAACAATGGGAAAGTAATTGTGCTTTGAAAGTTGATAAAATTGATAAAATTGTAACCTCACTTTAGAGAAAATGGCTTTGAATGTTTTGGTAGACCTAATGGAGATCTCGTTGTCTACACCCATTCAACATTGTTCACACCTTCTTAAGCCTTAGCCACACCCATCTATTTAAGGATTCACATGTGAGGCCATGTACAGTACTAAACAACCAAAGATTTCAAGACTAAATGCTGGTTTATACTACGGTGTGTTTGGTAAATTCAGCCTGGAGTGCCAGAGTGTGCTCAGAGTGTGCTCTGGGGGTTGGTAAACTCAGAGCGTTTCACTCTCGGAGCGTTCAGAGACTGGATGCTCTGGCGGAGGAGTAGGGAAGATCCGAATGTTCTGACCAAACAACAGCAGTCAAGCACCCAAGCTTTCTGGTTAACGTAACCTAGCTTGCTAGTTACTTCAAGACACAAATGAGAGAACAGCTCACTCTGACTATTTTACTTGCCTTAGAATAGCTGGTAAGGCTGTTTTTATGTTTATCCAGAGTGTTGGTGACAGTAACTATGCTGCTGGCAACAATTTAATTACCCTTTTTTGCCAATGTTTACTGGCATATTCAACCAGTGTTGAGCTTTCACAAGTTAGTCAGTTATTCTGTGCTCTGGCACACACAGACAGAGTGCTCTGAAATCGAAGTAGATAGCCAGAGCGAATTTACCAGCTACGTCTATCGACAGTTGCCGCGGTGACATTATTATCATCCTATTGAAATGGTTACCTGCATAGTGAATTATTTTGCTTAGACATGTAGCAAGCTAGCTAAACAAAGAACCATAATCCCAACTCATAACCTTACTATCCTGCATGAATCTGCAGGTAGCTACAGTAACCAACCATGTTCAGTTTTAGCTAGCTAGCTAACAGTCTATAAATAGCAATGCAAATGGCTCTGAGATACGAATAATATTACTACACTGATCATACACGTAACGTTAGCTAGCCAGCCAACCAGCTAACGTTAGCTAGATAGCTAACATTACGCTTTAGCTTGAAACGAAAATGACTTTCTGACAACATTAGAAACATGTCATATTTGAAAATGTAGCTAGCTAGACTCTCTTACCCATATACATGGATGGATGCGTCCCCCTCTCTGTCAGATAGCTAGACTAGCTACATTTCTGTCACGGATGCTATGGTTTATACAATAGCCTTTTGTGTCTTCTCTTTTCGACTCCCTCTGCATATTCACAATCAAATGCCAGAATTGTCTCCATCTCCTGAGCTATCATTCTCTAATTCCACTGATTTCAAAACTCGGTCCTTCAGAAAGTGGAGAGCAACACTCTTGCAGTTGTACTACGTGATATCTTTCAAAAAAGCGTTAGAAACAATCAGAACATGACCTGCAGTCAGGCCATTCCCTATATTCTAGTCCAGGTCTGTCCTAGCCTCCCCTTCTAGTCCAGATCTGTCCTAGTCTCTACTGCACCCTCTAGTCCAGGTCTGTCCTAGCCTCCCCTTCTAATCCAGATCTGTCCTAGTCTCCACTGCGCCCTCTAGTCCAGGTCTGTCCTAGTCTCCACTGCGCCCTCTAGTCCAGATCTGTCCTAGTCTCCACTTCGCCCTCTAGTCCAGGTCTGTCCTAGCCTCCCCCTCTAGTCCAGACCTGTCCTAGTCTCCACTTCATCCTCTAGTCCAGGTCTGTCCTAGCCTCCCCCTCTAGTCCAGGTCTGTCCTAGCCTCCCCCTCTAGTCCAGGACTGTCCTAGCCTCCCTCTCTAGTCCAGGTCTGTCCTAGCCTCCTCTACATGATTTGGTTTAAATGAAGTTGATGTCAGCATTATTACTTCACACCACACCTCACTTTCCTATAATTGCCTTTAAGGCTAACACACTCACACACACATACACAGAGACACACATACTCTGTCTCTCTCTCTCTCTCTCTCTCGCTCGCTCCTTCTTCCTCCATCTCTTTTTCTCTCCCTCCCTCTCTCCCTCTCTCCCTGTCTCTCTCCCTCCCTCTCTCCCTCCCTCTCTCCCTGTCTCTCATCCTTAACCCTGACAGTCAACAGAACACAGACTCACTCCAGCTGCTGTCTTGAATGATTCATACTAAACAGGTATGGTAGCTAAAACAAGCTCGTGCAAGATATCCGTCCATAAGCTAAGAACAAACCCAATTGCGTGTCAGTGATGTGAAAATTGCTTGCCGTGCCTCATAAGGTATTTCAAAGGCAGTGAGGCAGGCTGAATAGCTATTTGTGTAACACTGCACTGAGCATGAATATACAGGGCAATGTGTCGTGAGAATGAGTGGACTGGCCACAGAGAGAGCTGAGCCGTAGTAGTTCACTGCACAGGCAGGAATGAACAATGAGCAGCAAGAGTACACAGTAAGATAGACCATTGGGCTTAGTTGTACTGAAAGTGTCCAACCAATACACAGACTCCCTATGTTGTGTCCCAAAGCTGGTTGTACAGTGAGTATCATACGCATTCAATCTTGTTACATTTTGTTGCATTACAACATGGGCTTGAAATAGATACTTTAAAAAAAATATCATACATTATAATGTCAAAGTGAAAATTAAAGTGTAAACATTTTAAAATCGTTGTAAAAAATTAAATCACTAAAATATAGTGTTCATCCCCTTTCTTTCTTCGGGCAAGGTCAAATTAGTACAGGAGTAAAATTTGGCTCAACAAATCACATAATAAATTACATGGACTCTCTGTGTGTTAAATAGTATCGGTTGACATGTTTTTTAAATAAATATCCCTTCTTCTGTCCCCCATACATACACCTGTAAAGTCCCTCAGTCAAGTATTGAATTACAACAGATACTACAAAAAATTTTTTTTCGAAAGCCTCATAAAGAAGGGCAGTGATTGGTAGATAGATAACAATAACAAATCCGACATTTATTATATGTTTAAGCATGGTCAAGTTCATAATGATGATGCTGTGGATGATTTACTAAACCACCCAGACACATCAAAGATACAGTTGCCCTTTTGATATGAGCTGCAGGATAGGAAGAAACTGCTCGGGGTTGTCACCATGAGGCCATTGGTGATTTTAAAAAACAACTAATGTGTACACTGGCTGTGATGGGTGAAAACTGAGGATGTAGTTATTCTATAATAAAATAAGTAGAAAAATGTACAGAAAAAACTATTGCAAAATATTCCCTAAAGTAATACTGGAACAAAATACTGCCTCCTTATTTTCAAGCATGGTGGTGGCTGCATCATGTTATGAGTATTATTGTAGTTATTTAACTAGGCAAGTCAGTTAAGAACAACCTCTCATGGATAGCGGGAAACTGGAGGGCGCGCAATTCAAATAAATCATCATAGAAATTATGGATATTAAACATTTAGGTACATACAAGGGTCTTATATTGGCAGAAAGCTTAAATTCTTGTTCATCTAACTGCACTGTCTGATTTACAGTAGCTATTACAGCAAAAACATGCCATGTGATTGTTTGAGGACGGCGCCACACATCAAAATATTTTTACACCGGCACAGGTTTCATAAATATTCACTTACTTTTGGAAAATCTTATTCTGATTTGTCATCCAAAGGGTCCCAGCTAAAGCATGTAGTGTCATTTTGTTAGATAAAATCCTTCTTTATATCCCAAAAAGTCTGTTTATGTCACACCCTGACCTGAGTATTCTTTGTTTTCTATATTGTTTTGGTTAGGTCAGGGTGTGACATGGGTGAAGTATGTGTTTTTTGTACTGTCTAGGGGTTTTGTAGGTTTTTGGGGTCGTTTACTATCTATGTGTTTATGTATGTCTATGGTTGCCTAGATTGGTTCTCAATTAGAGACAGCTGTTTATCGTTGTCTCTAATTGGGAACCATATTTAGTTAGCCATCTTCTTTGGGTATTTCGTGGGTTATTGTCTATGTCTAGTTGCCTGTGTCTGCACTAGTATTATTATAGCTTCACGTTCGGTTTGTTGTTTTATATAGTTTTTTAAGTGTTCTTTGTCTTTATTAAAAAGTATGTATTCTAATCACGTTGCGCCTCCGTACAACGAACATGACAGCTTAGTTGGCGCCATCGATTTGAGTAATCCCCTCGTTCAACATGCAGAGAAAGGAATCCAAAAATCTACTCCTTTCAACAAGTCAAAATACGTTTCTACTCAACCCTCAGATACCCCAAAATGTAATCAAACTATAATATTTATTACGGAAAGAAGTATGTTCAATAGGAAACCGATTTTAGCAGGTTCGTTCTGTCTTCATCACACGCGCATACACAAATTTCCAAGACTGTGCCCCTGTACTAAAACTGTTATTTCTTACTCGATTTAGAAGTTACATGCCTGAAACATTGAACATAGACTGCTGACACCCCGTGGAAGCCATAGGAATTGCACCTTGGGAGCTAGAATTCAGTATGCCCCTATACTTTCCATTGAAAGAGCATGGGCTCTCAAAAAAAATGTCTGGTTGGTTTTTCTTTGGATGTTCTCCTACCATATCTATTGTGTTATATTATCCTACATTGTGTTAACCTTTCTACAAAGGTCTGCTTTACACTGCGAGAGAAATGCACCTTTTAGCCTGACAATAACCTACAACACGAGGCCAAATCTACACTGGAGTTTCTTATCAAGAAGACCGTGATTGTACCAGAGTGGCAGAGTTACAGTTCTGACTTAAATCTTCTTGGGAATCTATTGCAAAACTTGACAATGACTTTCTAGCCATTATCCCCAACGCCTTGTCAGAGCTTGAAGAATTTTGAAATGAATATGGGCAAATATTGAACAATACAGGTGTGCAAAGCTCTTAGAGACGACTTACCCAAGAAGACTCACAGCTGTATTATTTTATTTAACCTTTAACTAGTCAAGTCAGTTAAGAACAAATTATTATTTACAATAACGGCCTACCCCAGCCGAACCTGGACGACACTGGGCCAATTGTGCGCCGCCCTATGTGACGCCCAATCACGGCCGGATGTAAGCCAGCCGAAGGTGTTTCTTAAGTATTGAGAGCAATACTTATCTAATCAAGGTATATTTGTTATTTCTTTTCAATATATATTTTTTTAAATATTTTTTTTTCCACTTTAATATTGGGTAGATAGTTGACCCCAAAAAATACAATTAAATCATTTTTATTCTACTTTGTAACTCAAAAGAATGTACAAAATCCAAGTGGATCTACTACTGCATCTACTATGTCTAATGACTGGACCGGAATCAGTGGAATGGTATTAAATACATCAAACACACGCTTTTCCATTTGCTCCGTTCAGGCCATAATTAAGAGCAGTTCTCCGCATCAGCAGCCTCCACTGCTGTACCCTACTCTCCAAGGGTGTACCCTACTCTCCAAGGGTGTACCCCACTCCCCAAGGGTGTACCCCACTCTCCAAGGGTGTACCCCACTCTCCAAGGGTGTACCCTACTCTCCAAGGGTGTACCCTACTCTCCAAGGGTGTATCCCACTCTCCAAGGGTGTACCCCACTCTCCAAGGGTGTACCCTACTCTCCAAGGGTGTACCCCACTCCCCAAGGGTGTACCCCACTCTCCAAGGGTGTACCCTACTCTCCAAGGGTGTACCCTACTCTCCAAGAGTGTACCCCACTCTCCAAGGGTGTACCCTACTCTCCAAGGGTGTACCCTACTCTCCAAGGGTGTACCCTACTCTCCAAGGGTGTAACCCACTCTCCAAGGGTGTACCCCACTCTCCAAGGGTGTACCCTACTCTCCAAGGGTGTACCCCACTCCCCAAGGGTGTACCCCACTCTCCAAGGGTGTACCCTACTCTCCAAGGGTGTACCCCACTCTCCAAGGGTGTACCCTACTCTCCAAGGGTGTACCCTACTCTCCAAGGGTGTACCCCACTCTCCAAGGGTGTACCCTACTCTCCAAGGGTGTACCCCACTCTCCAAGGGTGTACCCTACTCTCCAAGGGTGTACCCCACTCTCCAAGGGTGTACCCTACTCTCCAAGGGTGTACCCTACTCTCCAAGGGTGTACCCCACTCTCCAAGGGTGTACCCTACTCTCCAAGGGTGTACCCTACTCTCCAAGGGTGTACCCCACTCTCCAAGGGTGTACCCCACTCTCCAAGGGTGTACCCCACTCTCCAAGGGTGTACCCTACTCTCCAAGGGTGTACCCTACTCTCCAAGGGTGTACCCTACTCTCCAAGGGTGTACCCCACTCCCCAAGGGTGTACTCCACTCTCCAAGGGTGTACCCCACTCTCCAAGTGTGTATCCCACTCCCCAAGGGTGTACCCCACTCTCCAAGGGTGTACCCTACTCTCCAAGGGTGTACCCCACTCCCCAAGGGTGTACCCCACTCTCCAAGGGTGTACCCTACTCTCCAAGGGTGTACCCTACTCTCCAAGGGTGTACCCTACTCTCCAAGGGTGTACCCCACTCTCCAAGGGTGTACCCCACTCCCCAAGGGTGTACCCCACTCCCCAAGGGTGTATCCCACTCTCCAAGGGTGTACCCCACTCTCCAAGGGTGTACCCTACTCTCCAAGGGTGTACCCTACTCTCCAAGGGTGTACCCCACTCCCCAAGGGTGTACCCCACTCCCCAAGGGTGTATCCCACTCCCCAAGGGTGTATCCCACTCCCCAAGGGTGTACCCTACTCTCCAAGGGTGTACCCCACTCCCCAAGGGTGTACCCCACTCCCCAAGGGTGTACCCCACTCCCCAAGGGTGTACCCCACTCCCCAAGGGTGTACCCTACTCTCCAAGGGTGTACCCCACTCCCCAAGGGTGTACCCTACTCTCCAAGGGTGTACCCCACTCTCCAAGGGTGTACCCCACTCCCCAAGGGTGTACCCCACTCCCCAAGGGTGTACCCTACTCTCCAAGGGTGTACCCTACTCTCCAAGGGTGTACCCCACTCTCCAAGGGTGTACCCTACTCTCCAAGGGTGTACCCTACTCTCCAAGGGTGTACCCTACTCTCCAAGGGTGTACCCCACTCTCCAAGGGTGTACCCTACTCTCCAAGGGTGTACCCTACTCTCCAAGGGTGTACCCTACTCTCCAAGGGTGTACTCTACTCTCCAAGGGTGTACCCCACTCCCCAAGGGTGTACCCCACTCCCCAAGGGTGTACCCCAGTCCCCAAGGGTGTACCCCACTCCCCAAGGGTGTACCCTACTCTCCAAGGGTGTACCCTACTCTCCAAGGGTGTCTCAGGGAAAGGTGAGATATGGAACAACAACAAAAACATTTCCACTTCACACATGCGTATTTATACACACTTGTGTGACATAGGACAAATAAGAGCACCCACCAAATTATTACTTTTATTACAAATATATATATATATATTAACCAAAGAGTGTAACGGTTTTCTAGGTGTGGCGAAGGAGAGTCGGACCAAAATGCAGCGTGTAGATTGCGATCCATGTTTAATGAAAAAAAAACACATGTAAAACACGAATCACATACAAAAAACGATAAACGTAACGAAAACCGAAACAGCCTAAACTGGTGCAAACTAACATTAGATGGTTACAAAGACGCTAAAGACAATCACCCACAACACAACCAAACAATATGGCTGCCTAAATATGGTTCCCAATCAGAGACAACGATAAACACCTGCCTCTGATTGAGAACCACTTCAGACAGCCATAGACTTACCTAGAACACCACACTAAGCTACAATCCCACTATCTACACACCACATACAAAAACCCATGTCACACCCTGGCCTGACCAAATACATGAAGAAAAACACAAAATACTTAGACCAGGGCGTGACAAAGAGATCCTGTCAGTGTTGACAAGGAATACCATACTACTTTATCACTAGATTGAAATCTGCTAACAGTTCTATCCTTTTGGAAATGCATTGGCTATTTGTTGGATTGAGTGTTTGCAGTTCAACTATGTTCATTTATTTATTAGTTTTGCAAAATTATAGCTTGTCCATGTTGGCATTCCAACATATTCCTGTTGACATTTATTGTGTTTTGTTTTCTCAGGGTGAGTTTTTGATAACAGTTATGGCAGAATTGCAAACATTGAGCACCACATAAATTCTATCAATATTATTCCTGAGACCAAAATTTCATTACTCTGAAGCTTTTATGCTAAGTAGGAAATCAGAACATGTCATACCCTCCATCTGAGCGACGATAATCATAATAGTCCCATCAATATCTTGTTTCATAACACATAGGCCAATTGTATTTGCTAGAAAGGGCAAGCTTTTGTAGACCAATCAGAGTTACACATTACACTGGGTCTTGTAATACTTCCATCAAATAGACCGTTTACATTCCCCTAACATCCTCCATGTTAGGTTACATCAGTCAGCAATCAGTCTTCATCTGACAGCCCTGTGAAGGATCTGAAAGGGCCTCTTGAAAGGCAGTTTCAAATGGAAATGGTATTAGACTTTTCCGTGTTTTGCTCAATACAAAATGCGGGAGATTTTCTATTTATCGGTTCACAGAGTTTACAAGGAAGACGGAGATGTTTTCCTCATCTACTTTTACTTGCTTTCTCCTTGTCTGCTAATGAGATCAGGATAAAACAGGCGAGGAAGGGGGACAAAACAGGCGAGGAAGGGGGACAAAACAGGCGAGGAAGGGGGACAAACAGGCGAGGAAGGGGGACAAAACAGGCGAGGAAGGGGGACAAAACAGGAGAGGAAGGGGGACGAAACAGGAGAGGAAGGGGGACAAAACAGGAGAGGAAGGGGGACAAAACAGGAGAGGAAGGGGGACAAAACAGGAGAGGAAGGGGGACAAAACAGGAGAGGAAGGGGGACAAAACAGGAGAGGAAGGGGGACAAAACAGGAGAGGAAGGGGGACAAAACAGGAGAGGAAGGGGGACAAGACAGGCGAGGAAGGGGGACAAAACAGGAGAGGAAGAGGAAGGGGGATAAAACAGGAGAGGAAGGGGGACAAAACAGGAGAGGAAGGGGGACAAAACAGGAGAGGAAGGGGGACAAAACAGGAGAGGAAGGGGGACAAAACAGGAGAGGAAGGGGGACAAAACAGGAGAGGAAGGGGGACAAAACAGGAGAGGAAGGGGGACAAGACAGGCGAGGAAGGGGGACAAAACAGGAGAGGAAGAGGAAGGGGGATAAAACAGGAGAGGAAGAGGAAGGGGGATAAAACAGGAGAAGAAGAGGAAGGGGGATAAAACAGGAGAAGAAGAGGAAGGGGGATAAAACAGGAGAGGAAGAGGAAGGGGGATAAAACAGGAGAGGAAGGGGGATAAAACAGGAGAGGAAGGGGGATAAAACAGGAGAGGAAGAGGAAGGGGGATAAAACAGGAGAGGAAGGGGGATAAAACAGGAGAGGAAGGGGGATAAAACAGGAGAGGAAGGGGGATAAAACAGGAGAGGAAGGGGGATAAAACAGGAGAGGAAGGGGGACAAAACAGGCGAGGAAAGGGGACAAAACAGGCGAGGAAGGAGGATAAACAGGAGAGGAAGAGGAAGGGGGATAAAACAGGAGAGGAAGAGGAAGGGGGATAAAACAGGAGAGGAAGAGGAAGGGGGATAAAACAGGAGAGGAAGAGGAAGGGGGATAAAACAGGAGAGGAAGAGGACGGGGGATAAACAGGAGAGGAAGAGGAAGGGGGATAAACAGGAGAGGAAGGGGGACAAAACAGGAGAGGAAGGGGGATAAACAGGAGAGGAAGGGGGACAAAACAGGAGAGGAAGGGGGACAAAACAGGAGAGGAAGGGGGATAAAACAGGAGAGGAAGAGGAAGGGGGATAAACAGGAGAGGAAGAGGGATAAAACAGGAGAGGAAGAGGAAGGGGGATAAACAGGAGAGGAAGAGGGATAAAACAGGAGAGGAAGGGGGACAAAACAGGAGAGGAAGGGGGACAAAACAGGAGAGGAAGGGGGACAAAACAGGAGAGGAAGGGGGACAAAACAGGAGAGGAAGGGGGACAAGACAGGCGAGGAAGGGGGACAAAACAGGAGAGGAAGAGGAAGGGGGATAAAACAGGAGAGGAAGAGGAAGGGGGATAAAACAGGAGAAGAAGAGGAAGGGGGATAAAACAGGAGAAGAAGAGGAAGGGGGATAAAACAGGAGAGGAAGAGGAAGGGGGATAAAACAGGAGAGGAAGTGGAAGGGGGATAAAACAGGAGAGGAAGGGGGATAAAACAGGAGAGGAAGGGGGATAAAACAGGAGAGGAAGAGGAAGGGGGATAAAACAGGAGAGGAAGGGGGATAAAACAGGAGAGGAAGGGGGATAAAACAGGAGAGGAAGGGGGATAAAACAGGAGAGGAAGGGGGACAAAACAGGCGAGGAAAGGGGACAAAACAGGCGAGGAAGGGGGATAAACAGGAGAGGAAGAGGAAGGGGGATAAAACAGGAGAGGAAGAGGAAGGGGGATAAAACAGGAGAGGAAGAGGAAGGGGGATAAAACAGGAGAGGAAGAGGAAGGGGGATAAAACAGAAGAGGAAGAGGAAGGGGGATAAACAGGAGAGGAAGAGGAAGGGGGAAAAACAGGAGAGGAAGGGGGACAAAACAGGCGAGGAAGGGGGACAAAACAGGAGAGGAAGGGGGATAAACAAGAGAGGAAGGGGGACAAGACAGGCGAGGAAGGGGGACAAAACAGGAGAGGAAGAGGAAGGGGGATAAAACAGGAGAGGAAGAGGAAGGGGGATAAAACAGGAGAAGAAGAGGAAGGGGGATAAAACAGGAGAAGAAGAGGAAGGGGGATAAAACAGGAGAGGAAGGGGAAGGGGGATAAAACAGGAGAGGAAGGGGGATAAAACAGGAGAGGAAGGGGGATAAAACAGGAGAGGAAGAGGAAGGAGGATAAAACAGGAGAGGAAGGGGGATAAAACAGGAGAGGAAGGGGGATAAAACAGGAGAGGAAGGGGGAAATTGCATTCCCTTGCAGTGCTGTCACAACACTCAGCATGAGCACTCCGGGTTTTGTCTTTCATTCCTCATGCTCCACTCACAATGCTCCAAATGCATCGAATTAAGCTGTGAGAGGTCATAGAGCAAAACAGGAGGAGATAAACAATGTTTCCAACAGATTCTGGATGACTTTTTCTTTTGGTTTTCAGAGAGCCAGGGCACTTTCTGTATTTGTTGTATTTTTTAAACAAGTGTTTTAACCTGCATACAGTGTGTATATTAACGGTTTCAAAATCATAATTCCTAAAGAGTCGAAAATAACACATTTGAAATTATTTCAGAAATTCATTCTAACCTTTGCTGATCAAAATGTAATCCGGAGAAAATATTTGTACAATTTTAAAGTATGGTTTGGGTCACAACAATCAAACCTCAGTATGTTTATTTTCACTGGAGTGTTGAGCAAATTTACACAACAAGTATTTACTAATGTTACATACCAGTCTTCAGAGAGAGTAACATGAGCCCCAGACAGGACCAGAGGCCATGAAAAACCTGCAGTAATCCAACCGCAGATAGTCCTCAAAACAGTCCCAGCTCAGAGACGGATACATATCCTGAACTGGAAACGAATACAGAATCATTCACGGCATAATGTTTTGGGAGTATTCTGTAACCAAGTTCAATCACTGAATCTCACTGAAATCTCTGAAAGTCTTTTAAAACAGACTGTGTTGGTAGGCTATACGTTTGACCCCGCACAGTAGACTTTGACAGCAAAAAAAGTATTGTTTTATTAGACAAAACACATTTTCGAAGGAAATACGGCAAAATTGAATTTTTCCAATATATAATCAGGTAATACAATATCTAATAATATCTAAAGTACTCGGTTTCTGTTTCAACAGTACAGTAAGTCTTGTACCATTAATGACTTGACATTTAATGCATCCATTGATCTCATTAAAACATGCAGCTCTGAAAACAGAGGTGTCCTTGGTGTAGATGAGATCTGAGGCTGACTTATGACTTCCGTGTCCATAAATACATATGGGATCAAAACATTGCAGAAATCATTAACCACATCTCTAAAATCCGTTGGTTCGGTGAGCTGAATTAAGATGACTGAGTACTGGTGTATTTTTCTTCAATTTATGAAACATCACCATCCCCCACCATGCATCTGTTCTGAAGCAGACTCCAGTCTTCAGTCCACCATGCCCCGTGCTTCAACTAGATTTTTTCTGGAAACAACAACATTCTCTCCACAGAGCTGAGAAACTATAACAATTATCTTCATGGCTTATAGTTACCAACCAGGACCACAAGAATGAAATACAGCCAAACAGGCAAAAGCCACATATCTTCCAATGCAAATAACCCAACAACCTGCCTCCCAAAATCAATACCTAGCTCTAAGTAAAATGTCCCGGGGATGAAATGTCCCCTGTTGACTGTGGCAGTCAGTCTTACACTTGGTTTCCTCCCTCACCCCGGCCTGCACCGAATGTCAATACGATTCCCTTCCACATCTCCTCCCCTGCCATCTCAGACTGGCCTATAAACTCTGATTGCATGTTGTACCCTTTGTCATCTGGCCCGTTACCTACCTACCTACCTACCTAGCTACCTAGCTACCTAGCTACCTACCTACCTAGCTACCTAGCTACCTACCTAGCTACCTACCTACCTACCTACCTACCTACCTACCTACCTACCTACCTACCTACCTACCTACCTACCTAGCTACCTACCTAGCTACCTACCTACCTAGCTACCTAGCTACCTACCTAGCTACCTAGCTACCTAGCTACCTAGCTACCTACCTACCTAGCTACCTACCTACCTACACATTACCAAAAGTATGTGGACATCTCATTCCAAAATCATGGGCATTAATCTAGAGTCTAATCCCTGTCTAAACTAACATATGGAATTGTTTTAAAATGGTCAAACCAAGGATTATTTTTTGTTATTTGATTAGATTTGTGTTAATAGATTTAGAATGTTAAAACCCCATAAAATATCAAAAATATACATTAAACAATTATTGGATGAAACATTGAATTTGGCATTACGGCTATTAGTCAATAGAAATACATTGAATATCAGATTCACTACATGGAACAACAGATAGTCCGATATCTGAGAGAGAGAAGAGAAATCAGGAAACTATTTATTTGCATTTTTGTACATGTATCTATCCCCTTGTTTTGGGCACTACATTACCTCCATATACAGTATACTTCCATACATTTTTTTTAAACTGGTAATGGGGACCTTCAGACGAGTCTTGTGGGCATCCTTGAGCAAAACGAAGAACAAACAAAAAAGTATTTGTGAGAGTCTCATCTTTCAATAGAGTAATCATAATAGTTTTTAGGCCAAACTGTTCGGACGCTACAGACTGTTTCGTGAGAAGAGCACTTTTTGGGACGTCTCGTGGTCTGACAAACACCACTTTAGCTCTGTCACCTTTCACCGTAGATGTGGAAGGGCGAAATAGGTGGATGTGGTGGATTGAGACGCAGGCCATGCAACAAAAAAAACATGTGTATAGACAGTATCTATCAGTGGAGGCTACTCAGAGGAGGAAGGGGAGGACCATCCTCCTCAGTGAAATTTCATAAAAATCTAAATAGTGAAACATTGAAATACACTGTTTTGCAATGAAGGTCTACAGTAACTTCAACGGCACTGTCTGGGGTAGTACCATTGTGTAGCCGGAGGACAGCTAGCTTCCGTCCTCCTCTGGCTACATTGACTTCAATACAAAACCTAGGAGGCTCGTAGGCCTCAACCCCTTCCACAGGCATACATGATAATTATGACCACTTCTGGAGGACGTCCTCCAACCAATCAACACTTTTGCAGTATGAACTGACATGTTGTCCATCCAATCATAGATTTAGGATCAGAGAATGATTGTGCCACAGAGCATTCAAATCAAATCCAAATCAAATCAAATGTATTTATATAGCCCTTCGTACATCAGCTGATATCTCAAAGTGCTGTACAGAAACCCGGCCTAAAACCCCAAACAGCAAGCAATGCAGGTGTAGAAGCACGGTGGCTAGGAAAAACTCCATAGAGGGGCCAAAACCTAGGAAGAAACCTAGAGAGGAACCAGGCTATGTGGGGTGGCCAGTCCTCTTCTGGCTGTGCCGGGTGGAGATTATAACAGAACATGGCCAAGATGTTCAAATGTTCATAAATGACCAGCATGGTCGAATAATAATAATAAGGCAGAACAGTTGAAACTGGAGCAGCAGCACGGCCAGGTGGACTGGGGACAGCAAGGAGTCATCATGTCAGGTAAGTCCTGGGGCATGGTCCTTGGGCTCAGGTCCTCCGAGAGAGAGAAAGAAAGAGAGAATTAGAGAGAGCATATGGGGGTTCTATTTGTTGACAAGCTTGGTGACATTGTTGGACAGAGATTAAGAGTGATAGTTGAGCTTTTTCTTTTTCAATTCATTATTCAATTCAAATTCGTTTTTTCAATTTACAGGAGATGGAGGAAATATATTATTTCAGAACTTTTTCTTGTGTCCAGTTGGTGCAATTTATTTAAATGTGCCTGGCGAACTTCAGTAGCTAACACTGCCGAAAATGTTGTGGACTTTTTTTTCTCTGGGATACACGGTGCGAATTAAAAGTGAGGGTCGACCTCCGCCTGAGATCAGTTTCGTGAAGGATGAAAGGTGAGGGCGTTCAATACCAACTAGTATCAATAGTATAGCTGGTTAACAAGGAGCTTTTCATCAAGCAGCCTGTATTGCTGGCCTTGCCTGCTTTTTGGAAAGTCTGAGCCCTGGTCGAAAGTGGGTACATTGACCCGAAGAACATCGATTGTTCAGCAGGCGGCCTATAAATGCCCACATCAGCTTCTGGTAAAAGCTGCATCGGTCATGACGAAGGTCTGCGTATTCAAACTGCGCAACGCTACGAGAAAGTTAGGAGAAACGGGTATGTTCTCAAGCGGCGTATCAACACCACTGCGTTTTTGGGACCTGAAAGTATTTGCGTTTAGAGGGCACGACTAGAGGGAAAGTTCCGCGGACAAGGGAAACTACAATGAGCGTGCAGAGGTAATTGCACGTAACAATGCTTTACTTGCTGAACACATGGAACTTTCTACAGTCTTTTCTGGGATAATTCAGAATGATTTGATAGCTTCCATCGCATCATCCATTAAAAGATTTAAAGAGAGAGGTTGACGCAGCGCATTTTTTTTCTCGTGCGCTCAAGGAGGCTTTCCGCTTTTCTCCTGTATTTATTTAGCAAATATAATAACACATAGTAATCACTCCTGAAAGACAAGCAAAAACTCATGATATAAATGTTGCAGCAGCCTAGGTTTCACCTAAACATTAGAGATCTGAAAACTATATACGTTTTCAGTCTGATCAACTGTAGGCTACTAATAAGAGCAAATGCATACAGCCCTGTGAGTTCTATTGTCTATCAGTTGTTGTCTCTGTGTCTGGGTAGAGGAAATCCCCCTAACTCCACTATTTAGAGCTAACTCCCCAATTTAGAGCTAACTCCCCTATTTAGAGCTAACTCCCCTATTTAGAGCTAACTCCCCTATTTAGAGCTAACTCCCCTATTTAGAGCTAACTCCCCTATTTACAGCTAACTCCCCTATTTAGAGCTAACTCCCCTATTTAGAGCTAACTCCCCTATTTAGAGCTAACTCTCCTATTTAGAGCAAACTCTCCTATTTAGAGCAAACTCTCCTATTTAGAGCAAACTCTCCTATTTATCCTATTTAGAGCAAACTCTCCTATTTAGAGCAAACTCTCCTATTTAGAGCAAACTCTCATATTTAGAGCAAACTCTCCTATTTATCCTATTTAGAGCAAACTCTCCTATTTAGAGCAAACTCTCCTATTTAGAGCAAACTCTCCTATTTAGAGCAAACTCCCCTATTTAGAGCAAACTCCCCTATTTTGAGCAAACTCCCCTATTTTGAGCAAACTCCCCTATTTTGAGCAAACTCCTCTCCTGTTCCCTGATTAAGAGGTGACAACCACTCCACTCCACTACCATCGTCAACTCTCTCCTGACATGAACTGAAGCCACGTCTCATGTGCCAACTCATCCATTGGCACATTGAATGTTTCCTCTCCAAGCACTGTCAGTACCTCTATCAATCTACACTATGTGGAGTCAATCACAAACACATTTTTACACATCAATGATTTTACTCCTTTCTTGGACTCAGTCTTTGCTCTTTTGTCTGATTGTTTAGTGTCTTGTGTTATTGTTTTCGTCTTCCCATTAAAATCCCTTCCTGAACTGAAGTCAAGCCTCTGAACACCTCATGCCTCAAACCCTCATTCAATCACTGTTGTGATCATTTTCCAACAATGTGGAAGTAGCCCTCTCATTCCCAATCCTTATAATATTGTACTATGAATGGATTGATTTAAAAAAAAAAAATGTTGACCATTTTTGAAACACACTTTGACATCTCCGTGTGTTCAGCGCCTATACCGTGTGTCTCCCATCCTCACCAGCATCCACTGGTATCTATACACATGGTACAGTATCTATACATGTGGTACAGTATCTATACATGTGGTACAGTATCTATACATGTGGTACAGTATCTATACATGTTGTACAGTATCTATACACGTTGTACAGTATCTATACACATGGTACAGTATCTATACATGTGGTACAGTATCTATACACATGGTACAGTACAGTATCTATACACATGGTACAGTACAGTATCTATACATGTGGTACAGTATCTATACATGTGGTACAGTATCTATACATGTGGTACAGTACAGTATCTATACATGTGGTACAGTATCTATACATGTGGTACAGTACAGTATCTATACATGTGGTACAGTACAGTATCTATACATGTGGTACAGTATCTATACACATGGTACAGTATCTATACACGTGGTACAGTATCTATACACGTGGTACAGTATCTATACATGTGGTACAGTATCTATACATGTGGTACAGTATCTATACATGTGGTACAGTATCTATACATGTGGTACAGTACAGTATCTATACATGTGGTACAGTACAGTATCTATACATGTGGTACAGTATCTATACACGTGGTACAGTATCTATACACGTGGTACAGTATCTATACAAGTGGTACAGTATCTATACATGTGGTGCAGTGTCTATACACGTGGTACAGTGTCTATGCACGTGGTACAGTATCTATTCCTGTGGTACAGTATCTATTCCTGTGGTACAGTATCTATTCCTGTGGTACAGTATCTATACATGTGGTACAGTATCTATACATGTGGTACAGTACAGTATCTATACATGTGGTACAGTACAGTATCTATACATGTGGTACAGTACAGTATCTATTCCTGTGGTACAGTATCTATACATGTGGTACAGTATCTATTCATGTGGTACAGTACAGTATCTATACATGTGGTACAGTATCTATTCATGTGGTACGGTACAGTATCTATACATGTGGTACAGTATCTATACATGTGGTACAGTACAGTATCTATACATGTGGTACAGTACAGTATCTATACATGTGGTACAGTACAGTATCTATTCCTGTGGTACAGTACAGTATATATACACATGTGGTACAGTACAGTATCTATACATGTGGTACAGTACAGTATCTATACATGTGGTACAGTACAGTATCTATACATGTGGTACAGTATCTATTCATGTGGTACGGTACAGTATCTATACATGTGGTACAGTATCTATACATGTGGTACAGTACAGTATCTATACATGTGGTACAGTACAGTATCTATACATGTGGTACAGTACAGTATCTATACATGTGGTACAGTACAGTATCTATACATGTGGTACAGTACAGTATCTATACATGTAGTACAGAACGGTATATATATATATATGTATAACAGTAGTGTGTATATATACATTTAGTACTGTATCTATAGATGTAGTACACTGTGAATACAACACATAGCCCTTAGCACAACAAATCATTGGTCTCACATGCCAATGCACTTGGGGCAAGTTCACAATAACACAATATAATCTCTGGTATGACATAACATATCCAAACACAATGTGTTTTCACCCCCCCGTCCATTCCCTAATATAACTTGTTTATTATGTTGTTATCTCATAATGTGTTTGACCTTCACGAAGAACCATAATTAGATCAATTTTAAAAAAAACACTGTAATCTGTCCAAATGGCCTTTCAGATTGCAACGTTAAAACTCCTTCTGTAATTGGGACAGTACTGTAATAACCCCGTGGGTTAACAATCCTCCTGCCCATGCTAATGCTACCTATCAACCATAACGTGACCTGTCGTTAAAATAGATTTACGGTACACAGACACTAATCTCTATCCTTTCAGTGTGTTGAGGATTCAGAGGGGCCCCTGTGCAAACTGTATCCTCCAGCTATGTTCTAGCATTAGTCTCTCCTCACCATACCTGATGGGGGGAAGGGGGCGGGGAGTGGGGGGGGTGCTGCTGTGCTGATATTTTTTTTTTTGCCCGCCCTAAAGACGGCTATAAGGGTCCACTAATACAGAAACTAGTAAAGGTCCAGTGCACTACTTTTATGAAAAAATTATATTTTGATTTTTGTAAAATATTTTTGTTTTAGATACTATAGCACAGATACAGTAGCACATGTTTAGATACAGTACTCTACCACTTGTATACAGTAGATATTGTACCCCGTGTATAGATACTGTACCACATGTATAGATACTGTACCACAGGAATAGATATATACGGTAATGTACCACATGCATAGATACTGTACCACATGTGCAGATACTGTACCACATGTTTAGATACTGTAATGTACCACGTGTATAGATACTGTACCACATGTATAGATACTGTACCACATGTATAGGTACTGTACCACATGTATAGATACTGTGCCACATGTATAGATACTGTACCACGTGTATAGATACTGTACTGTACCACATGTATAGACACACACACACACATATAGACCACTCTGTCACCCTGTATACTGGGACACCACTGGGATGCCAGGCTTGTGTGTGTGTGTGTGTGTGTGTGTGTGTGTGTGTGTGTGTGTGTGTGTGTGTGTGTGTGTGTGTGTGTGTGTGTGTGTGTGTGTGTGTGTGTGTGTGTGTGTGTGTGTGTGTGTGTGTCACAGACCGTATATGAAGTAGGAACAGTAGAGTGTGTTGGGCCAGTGGTGAAAGGGGACACCTCCACCCCCCAGTTCATTCAGACACACGGTTTGATCAATGAACTGGCTCTGTATGGACTGGGCTGCTTTTTCTCGGCGTCACTGCACTCATTGTGTAAACTACTCCTCTCTACACCTCTCTATTGGGACCAGAGAGGACAGGGAGACACACAAGTTACTGGGTTCCAACAATGACAGAGACAATGGCTGAGTTCTTTAGTCTATATTCATATTAGCTGACACCCTGGCGACTTCATCTGAAGGGAAGAGGATCTTAAAATCTCACACACACACACACACACACACACACACACACACACACACACACACACACACACACACACACACACACACACACACACACACACACACACACACACACACACACACACACACACACACACACACACACACACACACACACACACACACACCCATTTAATCCTCTTGAATAGAGAGAGACGCATGATTTAGTTTGCATGTATTTTAATGCCAGGTGTCTGTAATATATCTCCTGCGTCCTGATTGTCCTGTCTCAAGAAATAAAGTATATTTCTGACCCAGAGTCGGGGTACCTTCTCGACTGTTAATTCATCTGTAGTTTCCATTCCATTAATTCTACAGGAGGTGCCAATACAAAGTCATGATCAACAGCTAAATCAAACGATGCCATTGTAAACAACATTATTGAATCATAATAGGATTGCATGATTATAATCAATACACTGACTCAATTTGTGGCGGCAGGTAGCATAGTGGTTAGCGCGTTGGGCCAGTAACCAAAAAGGTTGATGGATTCAATAACCGAGCTGACAAGGTAAAAATCTGTCGTTCTGCCCCTGAACAAGGGCAGGTCTGGTGTGGGAGGGAGGGAGGGAGAGAGACTGGCTTAATTTAATGAGACATCCCCATTACACTAAAAACACCGCAAACACTCCACCCTCATAAAATCACATGGCGTACCTCCACACAATCACATTACACAACACAATGCAATACACCCTCCAGCACCACACTGCAACGTTACATTCAGCCCCTCCTCTCCAGCCGTACAGACAGCCCCCCTAACCCTCCATACCTCCTGAAACATCTCCACACTTTTAAATCATTTTATAAAACTCTAATTCAACCCTGAAGATCACGCCCAGCCTCACACACAGTGTCCAACAGTAACGACATTACACTGACACACACAGTGTCCAACAGTAACGACATTACACTGACACACAGTGTCCAACAGTAACGACATTACACTGACACACACAGTGTCCAACAGTAACGACATTACACTGACACACACAGTGTCCAACAGTAACGACATTACACAGACACACACAGTGTCCAACAGTAACGACATTACACTGACACACACAGTGTCCAACAGTAACGACATTACACTGAAACACACAGTGTCCAACAGTAACGACATTACACTGACACACAGTGTCCAACAGTAACGACATTACACAGACACACACAGGAAAACCTGATGAACAGTCTCAGTCATGCACAAACCAGACACCCCTCCCCTTGCAAACCTGCTGTTGATGGCCAGGGCTCCACGTCATACCTTCCATTGTAGGTCCTCTGAACTTTTTGGCACTGCGAGCTTATAGAGCACCCTCCACCTATTCCCTGCCACTCTCTCAGCCCCCACAACCCCCTGCCACTGATGCCCCTTCTCTCCCGCTAAGCTCCTGGAAGGCTTAACCTTGACACGGAGGGTGTACAGCGCCTTAACCCCCACCTCCACAAGCTCGGAGTGTTGTGACAACATTCTTTTTTTTTAACCCCTGGTTTTCCACCCCCCGGCAGCAATAAATCAGCTAGTTTCTTGATTCCTGCTGTCATTAAACGTCCCTGCAGGGTGGCTGAATGAACGGACGTCAAAGGGACCCCAGTGGGTTGTGGAAGAGAGAGAGAGAGAGAGAGAGAGAGAGAGAGAGAGAGAGAGAGAGAGAGAGAGAGAGAGAGAGAGAGAGAGAGAGAGAGAGAGAGAGAGAGAGAGAGAGAGAGAGAGAGAGAGAGAGAGAGAGAGCTAAGCTCTGCCAATGACACTCAAGAGATAGGCACCTGTTTCTGTGTGTCCGATGCTCAGGATTATATTTATCTACCTGGATGGGTCCTTGAGCATGGCTCAATATCTAGATGGATCCTTGAGCATGGCTCAATATCTAGATGGATCCTTGAGCATGGCTCAATATCTAGATGGATCCTTGAGCATGGCTCAATATCTAGATGGATCCTTGAGCATGGCTTAATATTTAGATGGATCCTTGAGCATGGCTCAATATCTAGATGGATCCTTGAGCATGGCTCAATATCTAGATGGATCCTTGAGCATGGCTCAATATCTAGATGGATCCTTGAGCATGGCTCAATACCTAGATGGATCCTTGAGCATGGCTCAATATCTAGATGGATCCTTGAGCATGGCTTAATATCTAGATGGATCCTTGAGCATGGCTCAATATCTAGATGGATCCTTGAGCATGGCTCAATATCTGGATGGTTCCTTGAGTATGGCTCAATTTCTGGAATGGATCCTTGAGGATGGCTCAATATCTAGATGGTCCTTTGAGCATGGCTCCAATATCTGTTGCAGAGAACTAGGACACAGGGAGGGACTATATGTAAACAGATTACTTCAACAAGGGCCTACCGAGTGGCGCAGCGGTCTAAGATACTACATCTCAGTGCTAGAGACATCACTACAGACCCTGGTTCGATTCCAGGCTGTATCACAATCGGCTGTGATTGGGAGTCCTTATAGGGAGGCACACAATTGACCCAGCATTGTCCGTTTAGGGTTTGGCCGGGGTAGGCCATCATTGTTAATAAGAATTTGTTCTTAACTGACTTACCTAGTTAAATAAAGGTTGAATAGAAAATCTAATGAAAACAAGTCACTGGAGATATGATTTAGAGTTTGTATTGTCACGTTCTGACCACAGTTCTTGTGTTTTTTCCTTGTTTTAGTGTTGGTCAGGACGTGAGCTGTGTGGGCATTCTATGTTGTGTGTCTAGTTTGTCTGTTTCTGTGTTTGGCCTGATATGGTTCTCGATCAGAGGCAGGTGTCAGTCATTGTCTCTGATTGGGAACCATATTTAGGTAGCCTGTTTTGTGTTGGGTTTGTGGGTGATTATTTCCGTGTCTGTGTTAGTTTCACCACACAGGACTGTTTTCGGTTTTCACATTTATTGTTTTGTATATTTGTAGTGTTTTCTCGGTACTCGTCTTGATTAAAGATGTTTAACCCCAACCACGCTGCGTTTTGGTCCGCCTCTCCTTCCCAGGAGGAAAACCGTTACATTTACATGCATACTTATAGGGTTCCAACGTTTTCCCTAAACAGGGAAAAACACTCAAAGTGGCAGACTACGGTAGACATGTCAAACATGGAACAGTGCTCTATTGCCTTTATAACAACAGACATAAACATCTCAAACAAAGACGCATCATGAGGTGTGAAAAGCGGATGAGGCTCTATCCTAGAGAATGTCCTTAGAATGCTATGGTCTCTTCTATGTGGCCAGATCATCTCATTTCACTATAGTCTCCCTGGTTATTACCACTCAGCAAACTGGGACTCTTGCTCCAACAACAGACAGGCAGAATCTAAATTAGATCACCAGGAGCTGAAACGTGTTCACACAATTACACAAACACACCCCTACACACAACTGCGAACCACAGCTGCCTCCTGATCTCCCCTTAACTGTTTAAGTGACAGTACACATAATACACACGTTCAGTCGATGTAAAAGAGAGTTTATCAGTTTAATTTAAAGGTAACTGAGATCAAGACGTGCACTATAAGTCAACATACAATAACACATGGACTACTGTAGATTTAAAGAGGAGGGAAATGATATCTCTGTTTCTTTTCATCCCTTCAGCATTTAAATGTATTTGAGTGGAGCACAGCACTCGACAGAGTGAAGCTTTCTGGATATAAAATTAAACTCTGAACGCTTTTCAAATGTGGAGATGAAATCTTTTGGTTGCTGAGTTCCGTTCCGACCACAGAACAGATACAATAGCTAAAGGTTCTTTGTTAGAGGATCTCCCCCGTGGGTTGGCAGACTGCACATGGCCCCAAGGATATCCCCCGTGGGTTGGCAGACTGCACATGGCCCCAAGGATCTCCCCCGTGGGTTGGCAGACTGCACATGGCCCCAAGGATATCCCCCGTGGGTTGGCAGACTGCACATGGCCCCAAGGATATCCCCCGTGGGTTGGCAGACTGCACATGGCCCCAAGGATCTCCCCCGTGGGTTGGCAGACTGCACATGGCCCCAAGGATCTCCCCGTGGGTTGGCAGACTGCACATGGCCCCAAGGATATCCCCCGTGGGTTGGCAGACTGCACATGGCCCCAAGGATATCCCCCGTGGGTTGGCAGACTGCACATGGCCCCAAGGATCTCCCCCGTGGGTTGGCAGACTGCACATGGCCCCAAGGATCTCCCCGTGGGTTGGCAGACTGCACATGGCCCCAAGGATCTCCCCGTGGGTTGGCAGACTGCACATGGCCCCAAGGATATCCCCCGTGGGTTGGCAGACTGCACATGGCCCCAAGGATATCCCCCGTGGGTTGGCAGACTGCACATGGCCCCAAGGATATCCCCCGTGGGTTGGCAGACTGCACATGGCCCCAAGGATATCCCCCGTGGGTTGGCAGACTGCACATGGCCCCAAGGATATCCCCCGTGGGTTGGCAGACTGCACATGGCCCCAAGGATCTCCCCTAACACTGAAGTAGAATTTAACAAGGCACCTTTAAACACACACACACACATTTATACAGTTCATACATTAAAGAGCCTCTTACCCAAGGCCACAACACTTTTTGGGGATGGAGGATTTAAGTTAACCATATGTATCCAAGATTAATTCAGATATGCTGAATTGGACCTTGTGGGCAACTGACATCAAGTTATCTGTTATCAAGTCATCTGTTATAGTGACCGATTCAATGACACACCGGTAGTCATGAGTCATGACCGCAGTCAAATGCCACATGACCATTTCAAATCAAATTGTATTTGTCACATACACATGTTTAGCAGATGTTATTGCAGGTGCAGCGAAATGATCGTGTTTCTAGCTCCAACAGTGCATTAATGACTAACAATTTCACAACAATACACACAAATCTAAAGTAAAGGAATGGAAATAAGTATATATAAATATATATATAAATATTTGGACGAGCAATGTCAGAGCGGCAGACTAACATACAGTAGAATAGAATACAGTATATACATATGAGATGAGTAATACATAGACTAACATACAGTAGAATAGAATACAGTATATACATATGAGATGAGTAATACATAGACTAAGATACAGTAGAATAGTATAGAATACAGTATATACATATGAGATGAGTAATACATAGACTAACATACAGTAGAATAGAATACAGTATATACATATGAGATGAGTAATACATAGACTAACATACAGTAGAATAGAATACAGTATATACATATGAGATGAGTAATACATAGACTAACATACAGTAGAATATAATACAGTATATACATATGAGATGAGTAATACATAGACTAACATACAGTAGAATATAATACAGTATATACATATGAGATGAGTAATACATAGACTAACATACAGTAGAATAGAATACAGTATATACATATGAGATGAGTAATACATAGACTAACATACAGTAGAATAGGATAGAATACAGTATATACATATGAGATGAGTAATAAGTGACTAGTGTTCCATTATTAAAGTGGCCAGTGATTTCAAGTCTATGTATACAGGGCAGCAACCTCTAATGTGCTAGTGATGGCTATTTAACAGTCTGATGGCCTTGAGATAGAAGCTGTTTTTCAGTCTCTCGGTCCCAGCTTTGATGTACCTGTACTGACCTCGCCTTCTGGATGATAGCGGGATGAACAGGCAGTGGCTCGGGTGGTTGTTGTCCTTGATTATCTTTTTGGCCTTCCTGTGACATCAGGTGCTGTAGGTGTCTTGGAGGGCAGGTAGTTTGCCCCCGGTGATGTGTTGGGCAGACCTCACTACCCTCTGGAGAGCTCTGCGGTTGAGGACAGTGAAATTGCCATACCAGACAGTGATACAGGCTGACAGGATGCTCTCGATTGTGCATCTGTAAAAGTTTATGAGGGTTTTAGGGGCCAAGACAAATTTCTTCAGCCTCCTGGGGTTGAAGAGGTGCTGTTGCAACTTCACCACACTGTCTGTGTGGGAGGACCATTTCAGTTTGTCAGTGATGTGTATGCGGAGGAACTTGAAGCTTGAAGCTTTCCACCTTCTCCACTGTGGTCACGTCGATGAGGATGGGGGGTGTTCCCTCCCCTCCAAGTCAATGTGTTGGTAGAACTTTGGTAGCGTTTTTCTCAAATTGGCTTTGATAAAATCCAAAGCGACAATAAATGTGACCCCAGTTTGCATAAAGTCCAGTGAAGTTCTTTTAGGGCCGTCGTTTTATCGGCTTGAGGGGGATATAACCGAAGAGAAATCTCTACAGTCGGCACTTGATTGTGAGGTATCCTAGGTTGGGTGAACAAAAGGACTTCAGTTCCTGTATGTTATCACAATTACACCATGAGTAATATACTCGGAAGTGGTGGGTGGTTTGCGCGTCTCCTGAGTTGGACTAGAAGTCCACTCCGAGTACCTCTCCTCCGCTGGCGGTATTTTGGGTCAGCCTCTGGAATCAATTTCCCTGGGGGGTACAAACAAAGGATCCGATTCCGGAAAGTCGTATTCCTGGTCGTGATGCTGGTAATGCTGGTGAGTTACTGCCGCTCTCATATCCAAAAGTTCTTCCCGGCTATATGTAATAACACAAAAAAAAGGTCTGGGCTAATAATGTAAAAAATAACACATGACAACTTTTTTTTAAAACTATATACTATATAAAGTTTCCTAAGAGCTAGAAGCACAGCAGCCCGATCTGTCGGCACCATTTTCGATCTTTAGTCACGGTAACTAGACTTCTCCGAGCTCTGATGCTGCTGATATAACGACACAGGGTGAGACCCAGATGCAGACACAGGAGGCAGATGGTTCGAGACTCTGATATTTATTAAACAATAAGGGGGAAAACAAAAGTTCATAAACCAGGTCCAAATGGTACTGGGTTGCAGTCAGGCTCAAGGCCAGGGCAGACTGAATGGTCAGGCAGGCAGGCTTGTGCCAGGGCAGGCTGAATGGTCAGGCAGGCAGGCTTGTGCCAGGGCAGGCTGAATGGTCAGGCAGGCAGGCTTGTGCCAGGGCAGGCTGAATGGTCAGGCAGGCAGGCTTGTGCCAGGGCAGGCTGAATGGTCAGGCAGGCAGGCTTGTGTCAGGGCAGGCTGAATGGTCAGGCAGGCAGGCTTGTGTCAGGGCAGGCTGAATGGTCAGGCAGGCAGGCTTGTGTCAGGGCAGGCTGAATGGTCAGGCAGGCAGGCTTGTGTCAGGGCAGGCTGAATGGTCAGGCAGGCAGGCTTGTGTCAGGGCAGGCTGAATGGTCAGGCAGGCAGGCTTGTGCCAGTGCAGGCTGAATGGTCAGGCAGGCAGGCTTGTGCCAGGGCAGGCTGAATGGTCAGGCAGGCAGGCTTGTGCCAGGGCAGGCTGAATGGTCAGGCAGGCAGGCTTGTGTCAGGGCAGGCTGAATGGTCAGGCAGGCAGGCTTGTGTCAGGGCAGGCTGAATGGTCAGGCAGGCAGGCTTGTGTCAGGGCAGGCTGAATGGTCAGGCAGGCAGGCTTGTGTCAGGGCAGGCTGAATGGTCAGGCAGGCAGGCTTGTGTCAGGGCAGGCTGAATGGTCAGGCAGGCAGGCTTGTGTCAGGGCAGGCTGAATGGTCAGGCAGGCAGGCTTGTGTCAGGGCAGGCTAAATGGTCAGGCAGGCAGGCTTGTGTCAGGGCAGGCTGAATGGTCAGGCAGGCATGCTTGTGTCAGGGCAGGCTGAATGGTCAGGCAGGCAGGCTTGTGTCAGGGCAGGCTGAATGGTCAGGCAGGCAGGCTTGTGCCAGGGCAGGCTGAATGGTCAGGCAGGCAGGCTTGTGTCAGGGCAGGCTTGTGTCAGGGCAGGCTTGTGTCAGGGCAGACTGAATGGTCAGGCAGGCAGGCTTGTGTCAGGGCAGGCAGACTTGTGTCAGGGCAGGCATGAGGTCAGAGCCGAGAGGACTAGAAAAAATCTGAGACTAGGACAAAACAGAAGCTTGGAAAAACATGCTACTAAGCTTGACAAGACAACTGGCAAAAGACAAACACAGGAATAAATACGCTGGGAATAATGGGGAAGATGGGTGACACCTGGAGGGGGTGGAGACAATCACAAAGACAGGTGAAACAGATCAGGGTGTGACAGCTGATGGTCAATAGTAGCCTACCAAACTTGCTAACTGCCTGGTACTCAGCACTCTATTGTCCCTCTAATCACTCTGACATCAATACAAATGTTTAAGAAAATCTCATCAAACACTGCATGAGAGCCCATGAGCTCATGATAAGCAACATTTCTAGAGGCTATGCAATTGTGTGAAAAAAACGACTTTGATGGCCTCTATTATAAAAGAGGAGGATCCCATCAACTTTCTATAGGCTAGGCCTACTATATTTATTTCTTAAATGTCCTAATATTGAGCACATTGCTTCGCCTTTACAACAGAAGTATAGCCGACCCGGCTGGATTGAAAATGAACCATATATTTTTTAATATAATAATAATATAATAATATAATAATATATGCCATTTAGCAGACGCTTTTATCCAAAGCGACTTACAGTCATGTGTGCATACATTCTACGTATGGGTGGTCCCGGGAATCGAACCCACTACCCTGGCGTTACAAGTGCCATGCTCTACCAACTGAGCTACAGAAGGTTTTTGAAATGATAATGGACCATTCTAAATCCAAACTAATTTCACACATATACTATGTAGTATATGTAAAGACAACATTAATAATAATATTAATAATATTAGCCTATAATATTAGCCTTGTGAATGGTGCCCAGCGTGCAAGGCAAGAAACAGTGCATTCATTTGTTTCTACTGACTCTTTCAAATCATAGTCGCACACCCCATGTAGCCTAGCCCAATAGCCCAATATGTTTTGATAAGTGGGCAAATGAAGCAGATTCAAACTCCTGTACCAGCGGTGTATAGCCCAACTGGCATACATACATACATACATACATACATACATACATACATACATACATACATACATACATACATACATACATACATACATACATACATACATACATACATACATACATACATACATACATACATACATACATACATACATACATACATACATACATACATACATACATACATACATACATACATACATACATACATACATACATACATACATACATACATACATACATACATACATACATACATACATACATACATACATACATACATACATACATACATACATACATACATACATACATACATACATACATACATACATACATACATACATACATACATACATACATACATACATACATACATACATACATACATACATACATACATACATACATACATACATACATACATACATACATACATGGGCGGCACGTGAGTTTCAAGTTTAGGGAAGAACATTTTCACCATAAAAATGTTTTATTTACATAATCGCATTAGAAAATTCGCATTGAGAAAAGTGTTTTCCCGCTAACTGATCTCATTGGCGCTTATAGCCTACCTACTGTCATTGGCTCTTATAGCCTACCTACTGTCATTGGCTCTTATAGCCTACTTACTGTCATTGGCTCTTATAGCCTACCTACTGTCATTGGCGCTTATAGCCTACCTACTGTCATTGGCTCTTATAGCCTACCTACTGTCATTGGCTCTTATAGCCTACCTACTGTCATTGGCTCTTATAGCCTACCTACTGTCATTGGCGCTTATAGCCTACCTACTGTCATTGGCTCTTATAGCCTACCTACTGTCATTGGCTCTTATAGCCTACCTACTGTCATTGGCTCTTATAGCCTACCTACTGTCATTGGCTCTTATAGCCTACCTACTGTCATTGGCTCTTATAGCCTACCTACTGTCATTGGCTCTTATAGCCTACCTGGCATTGGCTTATAGCCTACCTACTGTCATTGGCTCTTATAGCCTACCTACTGTCATTGGCGCTTATAGCCTACCTACTGTCATTGGCTCTTACCTATCAGCTTATAGCCTACCTACTGTCATTAGGTCTCTTATAGCCTACCTACTGTCATTGGCTCTTATAGCCTACCTACTGTCATTGGCTCTTATAGCCTACCTACTGTCATTGGCTCTTATAGCCTACCTACTGTCATTGGCTTATAGCCTACCTACTGTCATTGGCCTACCTACTGTCATTGGCTCTTATAGCCTACCTACTGTCATTGGCTTATAGCCTACCTACTGTCATTGGCTCTTATAGCTACCTACTGTCATTGGCTCTTATAGCCTACCTACTGTCATTGGCTCTTATAGCCTACCTACTGTCATTGGCTCTTATAGCCTACCTACTGTCATTGGCTCTTATAGCCTACCTACTGTCATTAGCTCTTATAGCCTACCTACTGTCATTGGCTCTTATAGCCTACCTACTGTCATTGGCTCTTATAGCCTACCTACTGTCATTGGCTCTTATAGCCTACCTACTGTCATTGGCTCTTATAGCCTACCTACTGTCATTGGCTCTTATAGCCTACCTACTGTCATTGGCTCTTATAGCCTACCTATCAGCCTTATAGCCTACCTACTGTCATTGGCTCTATAGTCATTGGCTCTTATAGCCTACCTACTGTCATTGGCTCTTATAGCCTACCTACTGTCATTGGCTCTTATAGCCTACCTACTGTCATTGGCTCTTATAGCCTACCTACTGTCATTGGCTCTTATAGCCTACCTACTGTCATTGGCTCTTATAGCCTACCTACTGTCATTGGCTCTTATAGCCTACCTACTGTCATTGGCTCTTATAGCCTACCTACTGTCATTGGCTCTTATAGCCTACCTACTGTCATTGGCTCTTATAGCCTACCTACTGTCATTGGCTCTTATAGCCTACCTACTGTCATTGGCTCTTATCTACCTACTGTCATTGGCTCTTATAGCCTACCTACTGTCATTGGCTCTTATAGCCTACCTACTGTCATTGGCTCTTATAGCCTACCTACTGTCATTGGCTCTTATAGCCTACCTACTGTCATTGGCGCTTATAGCCTACCTACTGTCATTGGCTCTTATAGCCTACCTACTGTCATTGGCTCTTATAGCCTACCTACTGTCATTGGCTCTTATAGCCTACCTACTGTCATTGGCTCTTATAGCCTACCTACTGTCATTGGCTCTTATAGCCTACCTACTGTCATTGGCTCTTATAGCCTACCTACTGTCATTGGCTCTTATAGCCTACCTACTGTCATTGGCTCTTATAGCCTACCTACTGTCATTGGCTCTTATAGCCTACCTACTGTCATTGGCTCTTATAGCCTACCTACTGTCATTGGCTCTTATAGCCTACCTACTGTCATTGGCTTATAGCCTACCTACTGTCATTGGCCTAGCCTACTGTCATTGGCTCTTATAGCCTACCTACTGTCATTGGCTCTTATAGCCTACCTACTGTCATTGGCTCTTATAGCCTACCTACTGTCATTGGCTCTTATAGCCTACCTACTGTCATTGGCGCTTATAGCCTACCTACTGTCATTGGCTCTTATAGCCTACCTACTGTCATTGGCTCTTATAGCCTACCTACTGTCATTGGCTCTTATAGCCTACCTAGTCATTGGCTCTTATAGCCTATAGCCTACCTACTGTCATTGGCTCTTATAGCCTACCTACTGTCATTGGCTCTTATAGCCTACCTACTGTCATTGGCTCTTATAGCCTACCTACTGTCATTGGCTCTTATAGCCTACCTACTGTCATTGGCTCTTATAGCCTACCTACTGTCATTGGCTCTTATAGCCTACCTACTGTCATTGGCTGTCTTATAGCCTACCTACTATAGCCTACCTACTGTCATTGGCTCTTATAGCCTACCTACTGTCATTTAGGCTGTCATTATAGCCTACCTACTGTCATTGGCCTTATAGCCTACCTACTGTCATTGGCTCTTATAGCCTACCTACTGTCATTGGCTCTTATAGCCTACCTACTGTCATTGGCTCTTATAGCCTACCTACTGTCATTGGCTCTACCTACTGTCATTGGCTCTATAGCCTACCTACTGTCATTGGCTCTTATAGCCTACCTACTGTCATTGGCTCTTATAGCCTACCTACTGTCATTGGCTCTTATAGCCTACCTACTGTCATTGGCTCATTATAGCCTACCTACTGTCATTGGCTCTTATAGCCTACCTACTGTCATTGGCTCTTATAGCCTACCTACTGTCATTGGCTCTTATAGCCTACCTACTGTCATTGGCTCTTATAGCCTACCTACTGTCATTGGCTCTTATAGCCTACCTACTGTCATTGGCTCTTATAGCCTACCTACTGTCATTGGCTCTTATAGCCTACCTACTGTCATTGGCTCTTATAGCCTACCTACTGTCATTGGCTCTTATAGCCTACTACTGTCATTGGCTCTTATAGCCTACCTACTGTCATTGGCTCTTATAGCCTACCTACTGTCATTGGCTCTTATAGCCTACCTACTGTCATTGGCTCTTATAGCCTACCTACTGTCATTGGCTCTTATAGCCACCTACTGTCATTGGCTCTTATAGCCTACCTACTGTCATTGGCTCTTATAGCCTACCTACTGTCATTGGCTCTTATAGCCTACCTACTGTCATTGGCTCTTATAGCCTACCTACTGTCATTGGCTCTTATAGCCTACCTACTGTCATTGGCTCTTATAGCCTACCTACTGTCATTGGCTCTTATAGCCTACCTACTGTCATTGGCTCTTATAGCCTACCTACTGTCATTGGCGCTTATAGCCTACCTACTGTCATTGGCATATAGCCTACCTACTGTCATTGGCTCTTATAGCCTACCTACTGTCATTGGCTCTTATAGCCTACCTACTGTCATTGGCTCTTATAGCCTACCTACTGTCATTGGCTCTTATAGCCTACCTACTGTCATTGGCTCTTATAGCCCTACTACTGTCATTGGCTTATCTTATATTGGCCTACCTACTGTCATTGGCTCTTATAGCCTACCTACTGTCATTGGCTCTTATAGCCTACCTACTGTCATTGGCTCTTATAGCCTACCTACTGTCATTGGCTTATAGCCTACCTACTGTCATTGGCTTATAGCCTACCTACTGTCATTGGCCTTATACCTACTGTCATTGGCTCTTATAGCCTACCTACTGTCATTGGCTCTTATAGCCTACCTACTGTCATTGGCTCTTATAGCCTACCTACTGTCATTGGCTCTTATAGCCTACCTACTGTCATTGGCTCTTATAGCCTACCTACTGTCATTGGCTCTTATAGCCTACCTACTGTCATTGGCTCTTATAGCCTACCTACTGTCATTGGCTCTTATAGCCTACCTACTGTCATTGGCGCTTATAGCCTACCTACTGTCATTCTTATAGCCTACCTACTGTCATTGGCTCTTATAGCCTACCTACTGTCATTGGCTCTTATAGCCTACCTACTGTCATTGGGCCTCTCATTGGCGCTTATAGCCTACCTACTGTCATTGGCTCTTATAGCCTACCTACTGTCATTGGCTCTTATAGCTACCTACTGTCATTGGCTCTTATAGCCTACCTACTGTCATTGGCTCTTATAGCCTACCTACTGTCATTGCGCTTATAGCTACTGTCATTAGCTTATAGCCTACCTACTGTCATTGGCTCTTATAGCCTACCTACTGTCATTGGCTTATAGCCTACCTACTTCATAGCCTACCTACTGTCATTGGCTCTTATAGCCTACCTACTGTCATTAGCCTACCTACTGTCATTGGCTCTTATAGCCTACCTACTGTCATTGGCTCTTATAGCCTACCTACTGTCATTGGCTCTTATAGCCTACCTACTGTCATTGGCTCTTATAGCCTACCTACTGTCATTGGCTCTTATAGCCTACCTACTGTCATTGGCTCTTATAGCCTACCTACTGTCATTGGCTCTTATAGCCTACCTACTGTCATTGGCTCTTATAGCCTACCTACTGTCATTGGCTCTTATAGCCTACTGTCATTGGCTCTTATAGCCTACTGTCATTGGCTCTTATAGCCTACCTACTGTCATTGGCTCTTATAGCCTACCTACTGTCATTGGCTCTTATAGCCTACCTACTGTCATTGGCTCTTATAGCCTACCTACTGTCATTGGCTCTTATAGCTCTTATAGCCTACCTACTGTCATTGGCTCTTATAGCCTACCTACTGTCATTGGCTCTTATAGCCTACCTACTGTCATTGGCTCTTATAGCCTACCTACTGTCATTGGCTCTTATAGCCTACTACTCACTTATAGTCACTGTCATTGGCTCTTATAGCCTACCTACTGTCATTGGCTCTTATAGCCTACCTACTGTCATATAGCCTACCTACTGTCATTGGCTCTTATAGCCTACCTACTGTCATTGGCTCTTATAGCCTACCTACTGTCATTGGCTCTTATAGCCTACCTACTGTCATTGGCTCTTATAGCCTACCTACTGTCATTGGCTCTTATAGCCTACCTACTGTCATTGGCTCTTATAGCCTACCTACTGTCATTGGCTCTTATAGCCTACCTACTGTCATTGGCTCTTATAGCCTACCTACTGTCATTGGCTCTTATAGCCTACCTACTGTCATTGGCTCTTATAGCCTACCTACTGTCATTGGCGCTTATAGCCTACCTACTGTCATTGGCGCTTATAGCCTACCTACTGTCAGCTTATAGCCTACCTACTGTCATTGGCGCTTATAGCCTACCTACTGTCATTGGCTCTTATAGCCTACCTACTGTCATTGGCTCTTATAGCCTACCTACTGTCATTGGCTCTTATAGCCTACCTACTGTCATTGGCTCTTATAGCCTACCTACTGTCATTGGCTCTTATAGCCTACTACTGTCTACTTATAGCCTACCTACTGTCATTGGCTCTTATAGCCTACCTACTGTCATTGGCTCTTATAGCCTACCTACTGTCATTGGCTCTTATAGCCTACCTACTGTCATTGGCTTATAGCCTACCTACTGTCATTGGCTCTTATAGCCTACCTACTGTCATTGGCGCTACCTAGTCTACCTACTGTCATTGGCGCTTATAGCCTACCTACTGTCATTGGCGCTTATAGCCTACCTACTGTCATTGGTCTTATAGCCTACCTACTGTCATTGGCTCTTATAGCCTACCTGTCATAGCCTATAGCCTACCTACTGTCATTGGCTCTTATAGCCTACCTACTGTCATTGGCTCTTATAGCCTACCTACTGTCATTGGCTCTTATAGCCTACCTACTGTCATTGGCTCTTATAGCCTACCTACTGTCATTGGCGCTTATAGCCTACCTACTGTCATTGGCGCTTATAGCCTACCTACTGTCATTGGCTCTTATAGCCTACCTACTGTCATTGGCGCTTATAGCCTACCTACTGTCATTGGCTCTTATAGCCTACCTACTGTCGCTATAGCCTACCTACTGTCATTGGCCTAGCCTACCTACTGTCATTGGCGCTTATAGCCTACCTACTGTCAGCCTGTCATTGGCTCTTATACCTACTGTCATTGGCTCTTATAGCCTACCTACTGTTATAGCCTACCTACTGTCATTGGCTCTTATAGCCTACCTACTGTCATTGGCGCTTATAGCCTACCTACTGTCATTGGCGCTACCTATAGCCTACCTACTGTCATTGGCGCTATATCAGCCTACCTACTGTCATTGGCTCTTATAGCCTACCTACTGTCATTGGCGCTTATAGCCTACCTACTGTCATTGGCTCTTATAGCCTACCTACTGTCATTGGCTCTTATAGCCTACCTACTGTCATTGGCTCTTATAGCCTACCTACTGTCATTGGCTCTTATAGCCTACCTACTGTCATTGGCGCTTATAGCCTACCTACTGTCATTGGCGCTTATAGCCTACCTACTGTCATTGGCGCTTATAGCCTACCTACTGTCATTGGCTCTTATAGCCTACCTACTGTCATTGGCTCTTATAGCCTACCTACTGTCATTGGCTCTTATAGCCTACCTAGTCCTTATAGCCTACCTACTGTCATTGGCGCTTATAGCCTACCTACTGTCATTGGCGCTTATAGCCTACCTGGCTACTGTCATAGCCTACCTACTGTCATTCATTACCTACTGTCATTGGCTTATAGCCTACCTACTGTCATTGGCGCTTATAGCCTACCTACTGTCACTTATAGCCTACCTACTGTCATTGGCTCTTATAGCCTACCTACTGTCATTGGCGCTTATAGCCTACCTACTGTCATTGGCCTTATAGCCTACCTACTGTCATTGGCGCTTATAGCCTACTACTGTCACTAGTCATTGCTTATAGCTCTACCTACTGTCATTGGCGCTTATGTCATTGGCGCCTACCTACTGTCCTACCTACTGTCATTGGCGCTTATAGCCTACCTACTGTCATTGGCTCTTATAGCCTACCTACTGTCATATAGCCTACCTACTGTCATTGGCTCTTATAGCCTACCTACTTATCATTGGCTCTTATAGCCTACCTACTGTCATTGGCTCTTATAGCCTACCTACTGTCATTGGCTCTTATAGCCTACCTACTGTCATTGGCGCTTATAGCCTACCTACTGTCATTGGCGCTTATAGCCTACCTACTGTCATTGGCTTATAGCCTTACTGTCATTGGCTCTTATAGCCTACCTACTGTCATTGGCGCTTATAGCCTACCTACTGTCATTGCGCTTATAGCTCTTATAGCCTACCTACTGTCATTGGCGCTTATAGCCTACCTACTGTCATTGGCTCTTATAGCCTACCTACTGTCATTGGCGCTTATAGCCTACCTACTGTCATTGGCGCTTATAGCCTACCTACTGTCATTGGCCTTATAGCCTACCTACTGTCATTGGCTCTTATAGCCTACCTACTGTCATTGGCGCTTATAGCCTACCTACTGTCATTGGCGCCTACCTACTGTCATTGGCTCTTATAGCCTACCTACTGTCATTGGCATTGGCTCTTATAGCCTACCTACTGTCATTGGCTCTTATAGCCTACCTACTGTCATTGGCGCTTATAGCCTACCTACTGTCATTGGCGCTTATAGCCTACCTACTGTCATTGGCGCTTATAGCCTACTACTACTGTCACTGTCATTGGCTCTTATAGCTTACCTACTGTCATTGGCGCTTATAGCCTACCTACTGTCATTGGCGCTTATAGCCTACCTACTGTCATTGGCGCTTATAGCCTACCTACTGTCATTGGCGCTTATAGCCTACCTACTGTCATTGGCGCTTATAGCCTACCTACTGTCATTGGCGCTTATAGCCTACCTACTGTCATTGGCGCTTATAGCCTACCTACTGTCATTGGCTCTTATAGCCTACCTACTGTCATTGGCTCTTATAGCCTACCTACTGTCATTGGCGCTTATAGCCTACCTACTGTCATTGGCGCTTATAGCCTACCTACTGTCATTGGCGCCTACCTACTGTCATTTATAGCCTACCTACTGTCATTGGCGCCTATAGCCTACCTACTGTCATTGGCGCTTATAGCCTACCTACTGTCATTGGCGCTTATAGCCTACCTACTGTCATTGGCGCTTATAGCCTACCTACTGTCATTGGCTCTTATAGCCTACCTACTGTCGTGGGCGCATTGCTGCACAATATCATCGTGAAGAAATAGCCTAATAGTTCATTTTTTTGGCTAAACGTTCTGATCTGTTGCATAAGTTGTTGCATTCATTTGGGATCTATTGAATCCCACAACTGTCCCAGTGGATGTTTGGAATATTATTTCTCTCGCACAAAATAGAATTGGTCGACTTTTGTTCTATTGGGGGGATAATAGATTAATATAATAATAATAATATATGCCATTTAGCAGATGCTTTTATCCAAAGCGACTTACAGTCATGTGTGCATACATTTTATGTATGGGTGGTCCCGGGGACTGAACCCACTACCCTGGCGTTACAAGCGCCATGCTCTACCAACTGAGCTACAGAAGGACCAAGCTGGTGCTTTTGCTGTTCGTTAGGCCGACTCATCTCGTTGGTTAAAGAAAAGTACATTTGGACAGTTCTAATATCTTCAACAAACGCCTAGGAGTTCGATAAGTAGGACCCACGCAGTTGCATCCATGATATGTATGTCTTCACTTGGAGCCTACTTCGTATTGACTGTGACAAGGACCCGATCACGTGACAGGCATTGGCTAATAAGAATTGAAATACAGTATCTGAGAGAGCCGTGTGAGTGAGAGGTGCTTTGGAGCTCTACAGCCAGAGGAAGATAATTATAATGATTACGTTTAGCCTAAGGGCACAACAGCCACGCCGCAAAAACATGGTTGTTTTTTTAGGGGGGGGGGGGGCGTTACGGCCACACAAGGGGCGGTGGCCGCCATGAAATTTCAGGCCTGGTGAGAAAATTATCCAGCACTTGTCAAATTGTGAATGAGGGATTGATGAAGTGTGTGCACAATAAACAAATCAGAGCTCATTGCCTTTCATGCGTATTTTTCAAATCATCATAAGAGTTGCGTCATGCATCACGCATCCTTAGAATGTATTAAAATCTAAACATATAGCCCAACTAAAGTTGCATGAATAACTCAAAATAACTCCTAAGAAGGAGTACCGTCTTTCTTAACCACTCAACACAGAATAGCCGCCCGCATGTGCGCACTTCACTGAAAGTCGTTTGGAGAAAATATCCTTTGTATTTTATTCAGCTATGTTCAATTGTGTTCTTTTAAAATTATGCAAAGGAATTCGAAGCAAAACTGGTCGCATGAACTAGTTTAGCCCACAGCCACATAGCATAGCAATATCAGGGCCTAACATGGGGACAACACAGAGGATGAACTAGTTTAGCCCACAGCCACATAGCATAGCAATATCAGGGCCTAACATGGGGACAACTCAGAGGATGAACTAGTTTAGCCCACAGCCACGTAGCATAGCAATATCAGGGCCTAACATGGGGACAACACAGAGGATGAACTAGTTTAGCCCACAGCCACGTAGCATAGCAATATCAGGGCCTAACATGGGGACAACACAGAGGATGAACTAGTTTAGACCACAGCCACGTAGCATAGCAATATCAGGGCCTAACATGGGGACAACACAGAGGATGAACTAGTTTAGCCCACAGCCACGTAGCATAGCAATATCAGGGCCTAACATGGGGACAACTCAGAGGATGCTATTCTGTTCTTCTGAAATACACTATTTTCTTCATATCATGTTTCTTTAGACCTGTCTAAAATGAATAATGGATTTATTGTGATGGTGTAGACAAAATTACATGGATTTATTAGACTTTTTAAAATGTAGATGTTCCAAAGGTCTGCATCAGTGGCTTGTAGGCTATGGAAGCCAGGAGATGCTAAGGGTGTTTATGTTAATTACGGTCAATTACCTTGAGGCCGGCAGATATTTGCTTGACAATCACCGACTGACAGCCCTAGGTGATCTACCATGAAGGTGAATGGGGCCCGATGTCCTACCATGAAGGTGAATGGGGCCTGATGATGTTCCATGGAGGTGAATGGGACCTGATCTTCCATAAAGGTGAATGGGGCCTGATAATGTTGCTTGAAGGTGAATGGGGCCTGATAATGTTGCTTGAAGGTGAATGGGGCCTGATATTGCTCCATGAAGGTGATTGGGGCCTCATGATGTTCCATGGAGGTGAATGGGACCTGATCTTCCATAAAGGTGAATGGGGCCTGATAATGTTGCTTGAAGGTGAATGGGGCCTGATAATGCTCCATGAAGGTGATTGGGGCCTGATAATGCTCCATGAAGGTGATTGGGGCCTGATAATGCTCCATAAAGGTGAATGGGGCCTGATAATGTTCCATTAAGGTGAATGGGGCCTGATGATGTACCATGAAAGTGAATGGGGCCTGATGATGTACCATGGAAGTAAATGAGGCCTGATGATGTTCTATGGAGGTGAATGGGGCCTGAGCTCCTCTCCCTCCTAGCTGTAGCTAAGTGGCCATATGACTGGCTGAGGAGACGATATAGTAGCAGCAAAACCACAGGGGGAAAAGTGGCATAGCTGTTATCCACAATACTCGTCCTGGAGAGCTTCATGCATATGAAGATACAGGGCAATTGGCAAGTATTCAGCCCCATTGACTTTTTCCACATTTTTGTTACGTTACAGCACTATTCTAAAATTGATCAAATAGTTTTTCCCCTCATCAATCTTCACACAATACCCATACTGACAAAGCAAAAACATGTTTTTTGAAATTTTGGCAAGGTTATTCAAAATAAAAATGGAAATATAGTATAGTATTCATACCCTTTACTCAACACTTTGTTAAAGCACCTTTGTCAGCGATTACAGTCTCGAGTCTTCTTTGGTATGATGCTACAGCATTGGCACACCTGTATTTGGGGAGTTTCTCCCATTCTTCTCTGCAGGTCCTCTCAAGCTCTGTCAGGTTGGATGGAGAGCGTTGCTGCACAGCTATTTTCAGGTCTCTCCAGAGATGTTCAATTGGGTTTAAGTCCGGGCTCTTGCTGGGTCACGCAAGGACATTCAAAGTATTGTCCCAAATCCACACCTGCATTGTGTTGGCTGTGTGCTTAGGGTCGTTGTACTGTTGGAAGGTGAACCTTCGCCCCAGTCTGAGGTCCTGAATGCTCTGGAGCAGGTTTTCATCAATAATCTCTCTGTACTTTGCTCCGTTCATAATTCCCTCGATCCCACCTTGTTTCCCAGTCCCTGTCGCTGAAAAACATCCCCGCAACATGATACTGCCACCACCATGCTTCACCGTAGGGATGGTGCCAGGTTTCCTCCAGACGTGATGCTTGACATTCAGGACAAAGAGTTCAATATTGTTTTCATCAGAGCAGAGAATCTTGTTTCTCATAGTCTCAGAGTCTTTAGGTGCCCTTTGGTAAACTCCAACCGGGCTGTCATGTGCCTTTTACTGAGAAGTAGCTTCCGTCTGGCCACTGTACCATAAAGGACTGATTGGTGGAGTGCTGAAGAGATGGTTGTCCTTCTGGAAGGTTCTCCCATCTCGACAGAGGACAGTTCTCTGAACTCTAAGGTCAATTCCTTCGACCTCATGGCTTTTTTTTCTCATGCACTGTCAACTGTGGCACCTTATATAGACAGGTGTGTGCCTTTTCCAAATCATATCCAATCAATTGAATTTACCACACATGGACTTCAGTCAAGTTGTAGAAACATCTCAAGGATGATCAATGGAAACAGGATGCACCTGAGCTCAATTTCAAGTCTCATAACAAAATGTCTGAGTTCTTCTTCAAAGGAATTTCAGTTTTTATTTTTAATACATTTGCCAATATTTCTAAAAACCTGCTTTTGCTTTGTTATTATGGGGTATTGTGTGTAGATTGCTGAGGAAAACATTTTTTTTCATCCATTTTAGAATAAGGCTCTAACGTAACAAAATGTGGAAAAAGTCAAGGGGTCTGAATACTTTCCGAATGCACTGTACAGATCATGATATAATATATAGTATGTTTGATAAAACAGACAGAGTAGCTAAGAATAAACATTTTTATCATGTATTCCATTTTATATAAGATTCAGTTAATACTATGCATTTAACATATCTCTGGGACTTCCTATACACCCACAGTTATAGATACAGTTCCTTCAGAAAGAATTCACACCCCTTGACTTTTTCCACATTTTGTTGAATTTAAAATGGATTAAATGTAGATGTTTGTGTCACTGGCCTACACACCATAACTGTCACGCCTTGGTCTTAGTATTTTGTGTTTTCTTTATTTATTTGGTCAGGCCAGGGTGTGACAGAATCACCCACCACACCAGGACCAAGCAGCGTGGTGACAGGCAGCGACAGCAGAAGCAGCGAAAAGAGGAACGGACATGGGACGATGAATTGTTCGGAGAAGGACCCTGGGATCAGCCTGGAGAATATCGCCGCCCCAAAGAAGAACTGGAGGCGGCGAGAGCTGAGAGGCGCTGGTATGAGGAGAAGCAACAGCGGCAGCAGGAGCAACAATATCGGGACTACACTACCTGGGAGGAAATAGACAGGTGGGCGGTCGACCCAGAGAGAGTGCCGGAGCCCGCCTGGGATTCGCTGGAGCAGTGCGAAGCAGGTTATCGGAGAATGGAGTTGGCGAAGCAAGCATGGTGGCGCGGACGGAAGACAGAGAGTCAGCCCCAAACATTTCTTGGGGGGGGCTCAGGGAGAGTGTGGCAGAGTCAGGGTTCAGACCTGAGCCAACTCCCCCTGTTTATCGTGAGGAGCCAAGGAGGAGACCAGAACCAGAGCCGGTGTTAGAGGTGAGTGAAGCAGAGACTGTGAAGGAGTTAATGGGGAAAGTGGAGGAGAGAGTTATGAGGGAGTTGCTAGTTTGGTGCTTTAAATACGTTATTCGCCCGACGGAGCGTGTCGGGATTTAATGGCACCTGGGTCAGCGCTCCATACTCGTCCTGAGGTGCGTGTTAGTCGTCTGGTGAAAATTGTGCCAGCCTCACGCACTAGGCCTCCTGTGTACCTACCTAGCCTTGCACGTCCTGTGCCAGTCATGCTCTCAGGCTCTCCAGTACGCCTTCACGGTCCGGTCCATCCTGTGCCACCTTCACACACCAGTCCTCCGGTGGCAGCTCCCCGCACCAGGCTTCCTGTGCGTGTCCTCGGTCCAGTACCACCAGTGCCAGCACCACGCACCAGGCCTTCAGTGCGCCTCGCCTGTTTAGCGCAGCCAGAGCCTTCCTCCTCTACAGCGCTGCCGGAGCCTCCCGCCTGTTCAGCGCAGCCAGAGCCTTCCTCTTCTCCTGTGCTGCCGGAGTCTCCCGCCTGTTCAGCGCTGCCAGAGCCTTCCTCCTATACAGCGCTGCTGGAGTCTCATGCCTGTTCAGCGCAGCCAGAGCCTTCCTCCTCTCCTGTGCTGCCGGAGTCTCCCGCCTGTTCAGCGCTGCCAGAGCCTTCCTCCTCTACAGCGCTGCTGGAGTCTCATGCCTGTTCAGCGTAGCCAGAGCCTTCCTCCTCTCCTGTGCTGCCGGAGTCTCCCGCCTGTTCAGCACTGCCAAAGCCTTCCTCCTCTACGCTGCTGGAGTCTCATGCCTGTTCAGCGCAGACAGAGCTGCTAATCTGCATGGAGAAGCCAGAGCTGCTAGTCTGCATGGAGCAGCCAGAGCTGCCAGTCTACATGGAGCAGCCAGAGCTGCCAGTCTGCATGGAGCAGCCAGAGCTGCCAGTCTGCATGGAGCAGCCAGAGCTGTCAGTCTGCATGGAGCAGCCAGAGCTGCCAGTCTGCATGGAGCAGCCAGAGCTGCCAGTCTGCATAGAGCAGCCAGAGCTGCCAGTCTGCATAGAGCAGCCAGAGCTGCCAGTCTGCATGGAGCAGCCAGGGATGTCAGTCTGCATGGAGCAGCCAGAGAAGCTAGAGCCGCCAGTCAGCCAGGATCCACCAGTCGGCCAGGATCCACCAGTCGGCCAGGATCCACTAGTTAGCCATGATCTTCCAGATCCGCCAGTCAGCCAGGATCTTCCAGATCCGCCAGTCAGCCAGGATCTTCCAGATCCGCCAGTCTGCCAGGATCCGCCAGTCAGCCAGACTCTTCCAGATCTGCCAGTCAGCCATATTCTTACAGATCCGCCAGTCAACCAGACTCTTCCAGATCCGCCAGCCAGCCAGGATCTGCCGGTTCCAACTACCTGCCTGAGCTTCCTCTCAGTGCTGAGCTTCCTCTCAGTGCTGAGCTTCCCCTCAGTCCCGAGCTTCCCCTCAGTCCCGAGCTTCCCCTCAGTCCCGAGCTTTTACCTCAGTCCCGAGCTGCCCCTCAGTCCAGTGGGGTCCTTGGTGAGGGTTATTAGGCCTAGGTCGGCGACGAGGGTCGCCAGTCATAGGACGCGTTACATGGGGACTAAGACTTGGTTGGAGTGGGGTCCACGTCCCGAGCCGGAGCCGGAGTCGCCACCGTGGACAGACGCCCACCCGGACCCTCCCCTATTGGTTTAGGTGTGCGGCCGGGAGTCCGCACCTTGGGGGGGGGGGGGGTTCTGTCACGCCTTGGTCTTAGTATTTTGTCTTTTCTTTCTTTATTTGGTCAGGCTAGGGTGTGCCATGGGTTTATTTTGTGGTGTGTTTTTGTATTGGGGTTTTAGTAGGTATTGGGATTGTGGCTGAGTAGGGGTGTCTAGCAAAGTCTATGGTTGCCTGAGGCGGTTCTTAATCAGAGGCAGGTGATATTCGTTGTCTCTGATTGGGAACCATATTTAGGCAGCCATATTCTTTGAGTATTTCGTGGGTGATTGTTCCTGTCTCTGTGTTAGTGTTCACCAGATAAACTATACAGCCTTTCACGTTCCGTTTGTTGTTTTTGTTTGTTCGTGTTTTCATTATTAAAGATGTATCGAACGAACCACGCTGCATTTTGGTCCGATCCTTGTTCCACCTCTTCGTCAGAGGAGGAGATAGAAGAGAACCGTTACAATAACGTCAAAGTGGAATGACGCTTTTAGAGATTTTTACAAATTAATAAAAAATCAAAATGTCTTGAGTCAATAAGTATTCAACCCCTTTGTTATGGCAAGCCTAAAGTTCAGGAGTACAAATTTGCTTAAAAAGTCACATAATTTGCACAGACTAAGTCTGTGTGCAATAATAGTGTTAAACATGATTTTTGAATGACTACCTCATCTCTGTACCCCACACACACAATTAGTTGTAAGGTCCCTCAGTCAAGCAGTAAATATCTAACACAGATTCAAACACAAAGACCAGGGGGTTTTCCAATGCCCCGCAAAGAATGGCACCTATTGGTAGATGGGTAAAAACTAAGTTGCCGGAAAGGAAGGAAACCGCTCAAGGATTTCACCATGAGGCCATTGGAGACTAAAACGGTTCGAGTTTAATGGCTGTCAGAGGAGAACTGAGGCTGGATCCCCAACATTGTTAACTTATTAACAGAGTGAAAAGAAGGAAGCCTGTACAGAATAACAATATTACAAAACATACATCCTGTTTGCAACAAGGTACTAAATTAAAACTGCAAACAAATTGCCAAAGAACTTAACTTTATGTCCTGAATATAAAGTGTTATGTTTGGGGCAAATCCAACACAACATCACTGAGTAACTACCTCCTTATTGTTAAGCATGGTGGTGGCTGCATCATGGTATGGATATGCTTGACAATGGCAAGGACTACGGTGTAGAGCATCCATAAGATGGCATAGCATTTTGACGTCCTTTGTCCTTGTCTTGTCATGTCCCTGGTATATTTATATTTACATATTTTCTTTGCATATGTTTTTATATATATTTTTTTCTAATAATCTTAATTTCAAAACACTCTCCTGCAACCTGCCTCACCAATTAAAAAGATAAATATTATTCACCTCAAATCTGAAATCCACAATAGAAGGTAGCCAGAAGCTAGCCAGTTTACTGGCTAACGTTAGTATTCAGCTAACCACGGTTGGTGGTCATCAGCTATCCTTTAGCTCGAGAAAGCTATCGGCAGTTTTGTACTATGCGACTCAGAACAGAGCATACTGGAAATATTTTCTCTCCATATCCCCGGATTTCTACCGCAAGCTCTGGACATTTACACCTGGACCTTGCAGCTAGCCAGCTGCTATCAGAGTGACTATTGGCTTACGTCGGTCCCGGAGAAAACATCAATTATTCCGGAGCTAGCCAGCTGAAGAGTTCCATCAGCCACTCCTGGGCTACAATCACCTATCCGGACCCGTTTTACTGCCGACGCGGAGCCCCACCGGACCTTCACGACTGGACTGCCGATGTTATCTGCCTGAGGGAGTTATCCAACTGGCCCCTCCATCGCGACGTTACCTGAACGCCCATCTACCGCCCGCTAATCGTTAGCTGTCTAACCCTAGGAAGCTCTTTGCCACCTTCTCCTCCCTCCTGAATCCTCCTCCCCCTCCCTCCTCCCTCTCTGCAGATGACTTCGTCAACCATTTTGAAAAGAAGGTCGACGACATCCGATCCTGGTTTGCTAAGTCAAACGACACCGCTGGTTCTGCTCACACTGCCCTACCCTGTGCTCTAACCTCTTTCTCCCCTCTCTCTCCAGATGAAATCTCGCGTCTTGTGACGGCTGGCCGCCCAACAACCTGCCCGCTTGACCCTATCCCCTCCTCTCTTCTCCAGACCATTTCCGGAGACCTTCTCCCTTACCTCACCTCGCTCATCTACTCATCCCTGACCGCTGGCTACGTCCCTTCCATCTTCAAGAGAGCGAGAGTTGCACCCCTTCTGAAAAAACCTACACTCGATCCCTCCGATGTCAACAACTACAGACCAGTATCCCTTCTTTCTTTTCTCTCCAAAACTCTTGAACGTGCCGTCCTTGGCCAGCTCTCCCGCTATCTCTCTCAGAATGACCTTCTTGATTCAAATCAGTCAGGTTTCAAGACTAGTCATTCAACTGAGACTGCTCTTCTCTGTATCACGGAGGCGCTCCGCACTGCTAAAGATAACTCTCTCTCCTCTGCTCTCATCCTTCTAGACCTATCGGCTGCCTTCGATACTGTGAACCATCAGATCCTCCTCTCCACCCTCTCCGAGTTGGGCATCTCCGGCGCGGCCCACGCTTGGATTGCGTCCTACCTGACAGGTCGCTCCTACCAGGTGGCGTGGCGAGAATCTGTCTCCTCACCACGCGCTCTCACCACTGGTGTCCCCCAGGGCTCTGTTCTAGGCCCTCTCCTATTCTCGCTATACACCAAGTCACTTGGCTCTGTCATAACCTCACATGGTCTCTCCTATCATTGCTATGCAGACGACACACAATTAATCTTCTCCTTTCCCCTTCTGATGACCAGGTGGCGAATCGCATCTCTGCATGTCTGGCAGACATATCAGTGTGGATGACGGATCACCACCTCAAGCTGAACCTCGGCAAGACGGAGCTGCTCTTCCTCCCGGGGAAGGACTGCCCGTTCCATGATCTCGCCATCACGGTTGACAACTCCATTGTGTCCTCCTCCCAGAGCGCTAAGAACCTTGGCGTCATCCTGGACAACCCCCTGTCGTTCTCAACTAACATCAAGGCGGTGGCCCGTTCCTGTAGGTTCATGCTCTACAACAACCGCAGAGTACGACCCTGCCTCACACAGGAAGCGGCGCAGGTCCTAATCCAGGCACTTGTCATCTCCCGTCTGGATTACTGCAACTCGCTGTTGGCTGGGCTCCCTGCCTGTGCCATTAACCCCCTACAACTCATCCAGAATGCCGCAGCCCGTCTGGTGTTCAACCTTCCCAAGTTCTCTCACGTCACCCCGCTCCTCCGCTCTCTCCACTGGCTTCCAGTTGAAGCTCGCATCCGCTACAAGACCATGGTGCTTGCCTACGGAGCTGTGAGGGGAACGGCACCTCAGTACCTCCAGGCTCTGATCATGCCCTACACCCAAACAAGGGCACTGCGTTCATCCACCTCTGGCCTGCTCGCCTCCCTACCACTGAGGAAGTACAGTTCCCGCTCAGCCCAGTCAAAACTGTTCGCTGCTCTGGCCCCCCAATGGTGGATCAAACTCCCTCACGACGCCAGGACAGCGGAGTCAATCACCACCTTCCGGACACACCTGAAACCCCACCTCTTTAAGGAATACCTAGGATAGGATAAGTAATCCTTCTCACCCCCCCCCCCCTTAAAAGATTTAGATGCACTATTGTAAAGTGGCTGTTCCACTGGATGTCATAAGGTGAATGCACCAATTTGTAAGTCACTCTGGATAAGAGCGTCTTCTAAATTACTTAAATGTAATGTAAATGTAACTACAAATACCTAGGTGTCTGGTTAGACTGTAAACTCTCCTTCCAGACACACATCAAACATCTCCAATCCAAAGTTAAATCTAGAATTGGCTTCCTATTTCGCAACAAAGCATCCTTCACTCATGCTGCCAAACATACCCTCATAAAACTGACCATCCTACCGATCCTCGACTTCAGCGATGTCATTTACAAAATAGCCTCCAATACCCTACACAATAAATGGGATGCAGTCTATCACAGTGCCATCCGTTTTGTCACCAAAGCCCCATATACAGTACTACCCACCACTGCGACCTGTACGCTCTCGTTGGCTGGCGCTCGCTTCATAGTCGTCGCCAAACCCACTGGCTCCAGGTCATCTACAAGACCCTGCTAGGTAAAGTCCCCCTTATCTCAGCTCGCTGATCACCATAGCAGCACCCAGCTGTAGCACGCACTCCAGCAGGTATATCTCTCTGGTCACCCCCAAAACCAATTCTTCCTTTGGCCGCCTCTCCTTCCAGTTCTCTGCTGCCAATGACTGGAACGAACTACAAAAATCCTTGAAATTGGAAACACTTATCTCCCTCACTAGCTTTAAGCACCAGCTGTCAGAGCAGCTCACAGATTACTGCACCTGTACATAGCCCATCTATAATTAAGCCCAAACAACTACCTCTTCCCCTACTGTATTTATTTATTGATTTTGCTCCTTTGCACCCCATTATTTATATTTCTACTTTGCACATTCTTCCACTGCAAATCCATCGTTCCAGTGTTTTACTTGCTATATTGTATTTACTTCGCCACCATTGCCTTTTATTTGCCTTTACCTCCCTTATCTCACCTCTTGCTCACATTGTATATAGACTTATTTTTTGTAACGGTTTTCTAGGTGTGGTGAAGGAGAGTCGGACCAAACTGCAGCGTGTAGATTGTGATCCATGTTTAATGAAAAAACTAACGTAAATACAAATAAACACAAAACACTACAAAACAATAAACATAATGAAAACCGAAACAGCCTATACTTGTCAACTAAATACAGCGACAGGAACAAAGACACTAAGGACAATCACCCACCACCAACTCAAAGAATATGGCTGCCTAAATATGGTTCCCAATCAGAGACAACGATAAGCACCTGCCTCTGATTGAGAACCACTCCAGACAGCCATAGACCTTGCTAGATAACCCCAGTAGCTACAATCCCAAATACATACACACCAAAACCCCAAGACAAAACACACCACAATACAAAAACTCCATGCCACACCCTGGCCTGACCCAATACATGAAGAAAAACACAAAATACTTAGACCAGGGCGTGACATTTTTCTACAGTATTATTGACTGTATGTTTGTTTTACTCCATGTGTAACTCTGTGTTGTTGTTTGCTTTGCTTTATCTTGGCCAGGTCTCAGTTGTAAATGAGAACTTGTTCTCAACTGGCCTACCTGGTTAAATAAAGGTGAAATATAAATAAATAACTAAATAAATAAAGAGTTAAGCAAAATCCTAGAGGAAAACCTGGTTCAGTCTGCTTTCCTTCAGACACTCTGAGACAAACCTTTCAGCAGGACAATAACCTAAAACACAAGGCCAAATATACACTGCAGTCGCTTACCAAGAAGACAGTGAATGTTCCTACAGTTTTGACTTAAATTGGCTTGAAGATCTATGGCAAGACTTGAAAATGTCTGTCCAGCAATGGTCAACAACCAACTTGACAGAGTTTGAAGAATAATGTGTAAATATTGTACAATCCAGGTGTGCAAAGCTGTTAGAGACTTACCCAGAATTACTCACAGCTGTAAAATCTGCCAAAGGTCATTCTAACATGTGTGAATACTTATGTAAATTAGATATCTCATTTTCAATACATTTTCAAATATTTCTAAAAACATGTTTTCAGTTTGTCAATTTGAGGTAATGTATGTAGATGGGAAAACAAATAAAATAAAAATAAAAATCAGTTTTGAATTCAGGCTGTAACACACAATTTTTTAAAAATTAAAGTAAAGGGGTATGAATACTTCCTGAAGCGACTCTACTTATACATTACTATAAATAGAGTATGCAGTTGTTAATTTCCTTATTTTTATAAATAATTTGTGTTGCCAAATGAGTATGTCCTTTTTATATAGAAAAGTGATTAGCTAGTTGAGAAAACCAGTGAAGGAAACTGCTCAATGCTTTAACAATCCAAACATCATCAACTGCCAGTATTATGTGCAGACAGAGCATGTTCATTGGAATGATACTGTTGGCTGGGTACAGTAAACAGCTTACTAAAGACAATAAAGAGAGGGAATAGTCACCCAGCAGCTTGTACAATGCAGGTATGTGTCTTTAACAGTGTTTTAAAGTACTGAGTAGTGTTCATTCTGAGGGAAGTGCTGGATAGAGACATGAGACTGGTTCCTTCCTGTGGCCCGTCACAAGGATGTCTTTACAGCTCACTTCACATCTCTTTTAAGCACCAGGTACGCGAAGCAGGCCCCATGCACTCGCCTCTCTCTCTCAGCTCCACCATCTGCTATGCTCCGCTTGCTGAGCCGAAGGGACAGGAAATCATTACCGTCAAAACATCTCCGGCAAAGGTCAGTCAAATCAGGAAAATGAAATTAGTCACCTTGAAGAGAAAGAGACAGACAGAACTCCGGTCTGGCTGCTAGAACCAGTAGGGGGAGGAATCTGTCTGACGGAATCTGTCTGACGGAATCTGTCTGCCTGATACATGTGTGTGTGTGTGTGTGTGTGTGTGTGTGTGTGTGTGTGTGTGTGTGTGTGTGTGTGTGTGTGTGTGTGTGTGTGTGTGTGTGTGTGTGTGTGTGTGTGTGTGTGTGTGTGTGTGTGTGTGTGTGTGTGTGTGTGTGTGTTTTATTTACTTGTAATTAAGGTGGATAATTGGGTTCTTTCTACTTTAATTAACTGAGAAGGAATGATGGAAATTCACTCAATGGCTAACAATGGGAACCTGGTAAAGGAGAAGATAAGTGAGTGAAACTGGTAAATGAGAAGAGAAAAGAGGGAACCTGCTAAAGGAGAAGAGAGGGAACCTGGTGAAGGAGAAGAGGAGAGGGAACCTGGTAAAGGAGAAGAGAGGGAACCTGGTAAAGGAGAAGAGAGGGAACCTGGTGAAGGAGAAAAGGAGAGGGAACCTGGTAAAGGAGAAGAGAGGGAACCTGGTAAAGGAGAAGAGAGGGAACCTGGTGAAGGAGAAGAGAGGGAACCTGCTAAAGGAGAAGAGAGGGAACCTGGTGAAGGAGAAGAGGGGGAACCTGGTGAAGGAGAAGAGAGGGAACCTGGTGAAGGAGAAGAGAAGAGAGGGAACCTGGTATAGGAGAAGAGAGGGAACCTGGTGAAGGAGAAGAGGGGGAACCTGGTGAAGGAGAAGAGAAGAGAGGGAACCTGGTATAGGAGAAGAGACAAGGGGGAACCTGGTAAAGGAGAAGAGATGAGGGGGAACCTGGTAAAGGAGAAGAGGGGGAACCTGGTAAAGGAGAAGAGAGGGAACCTGGTGAAGGAGAAGAGAAGAGAGGGAACCTGGTATAGGAGAAGAGACAAGGGGGAACCTGGTAAAGGAGAAGAGATGAGGGGGAACCTGGTAAAGGAGAAGAGGGGGAACCTGGTAAAGGAGAAGAGAGGGAACCTGGTGAAGGAGAAGAGAAGAGAGGGAACCTGGTAAAGGAGAAGAGATGAGGGGGAACCTGGTAAAGGAGAAGAGGGGGAACCTGGTAAAGGAGAAGAGAAGATAGGGAACCTGGTAAAGGAGAAGAGAAGAGAGGGAACCTGGTAAAGCAGAAGAGATGAGTGGGAACCTGCTAAAGGAGAAGAGAGGGAACCTGGTAAAGGAGAAGAGAGGGAACCTGCTTATGGACAAGAGGGGGAACCTGGTAAAGGAGAAGAGAGGGAACCTGGTAAAGGTGAAGAGATGAGGAGGAACCTGGTAAAGGAGAAAAGCGGGAACCTGGTGAAGGAGAAGAGAGGGAACCTGGTTATGGACAAGAGGGGGAACCTGGTGAAGGAGAAGAGAAGAGAGGGAACCTGGTATAGGAGAAGAGACAAGGGGGAACCTGGTAAAGGAGAAGAAAAGAGGGGGAACCTGGTAAAGGAGAAGACAGGGAACCTGGTAAAGGAGAAGAGAATAGAATAGAGGGAACCTAGTAAAGGAGAAGAGAAGAGAGGGAACCTGGTGAAGGAGAAGAGAATAGAATAGAGGGAACCTGGTAAAGGAGAAGAGAAGAGAGGGAACCTGGTGAAGGAGAAGAGAAGAGAGGGAAACTGGTAAAGGAGAAGAGAGGGAACCTGGTAAAGGAGAAGAGAGGGAACCTGGTAAAGGAGAAGAGAAGAGAGTGAACCTGTTAATGGAGAAGAGAAGAGAGGGAACCTGGTAAAGTGAATTTAAGAGGGGAACCTGGTAAAGGACAAAAGAGGGGGAACCTGGTAAAGAAGAAGAGAAGTGAGGGAACCTGGTAAATGAGAAGAGAAGACAGGGAACCTGGTGAAGGAGAAGGGGAACCTGGTAATGAGAAGAAATGAGGAGGAACCTGGTAAAGGAGAAGAGAAGAAAGGGAACCTGGTAAAGGGGAAGAGAAGAGAGGGAACCTGGTAAAGGAGAAGAGAACAGAGGGAACCTGGTGAAGGAGAAGGGGAACCTGGTAAAGGAGAAGAGATGAGGTGGAACCTGGTAAAGGAGAAGACAGGGAACCTGGTAAAAGAGAAGAGAAGAGAGGGACCTTGGTAAAGGAGAAGAGAATAGAATAGAGGGAACCTGGTAAAGGAGAAGAAATGAGGAGGAACCTGGTAAAGGAGAAGAGAAGAGAGGGAACCTGGTAAAGGAGAAGAGAAGAGAGGGAACCTGTTAATGGAGAAGAGAAGAGAGTGAACCTGTTAATAGAGAAGAGAGGGATCCTGTTAATGGAGAAGAGAAGAGGTGAACCTGGTAAAGGAGAAGAGAAGTGAGGGAACCTGGTAAAGGAGAAGAGAACAGAGGGAACCTGGTGAAGGAGAAGGGGAACCTGGTAAAGGAGAAGAGATGAGGTGGAACCTGGTAAAGGAGAAGACAGGGAACCTGGTAAAGGAGAAGAGAAGAGAGGGAACCTGGTGAAGGAGAAGAGAATAGAATAGAGGGAACCTGGTAAAGGAGAAGAGAAGAGAGGGAACCTGGTGAAGGAGAAGAGAAGAGAGGGAACCTGGTAAAGGAGAAGAGGGGGAACCTGGTAAAGGAGAAGAGGAGAGGGAACCTGGTATAGGAGAAGAGAAGAGAGGGAACCTGGTAAAGGAGAAGAGAAGTGAGGGAACCTGGTAAAGGAGAAGAGAAGTTAGGGAACCTGGTAAAGGAGAAGAGAAGAGAGGGAACCTGGTTAATGAGAAGAGAAGTGAGGGAACCTGGTAAAGGAGAAGAGAAGAGAGGGAACCTGGTTAATGAGAAGAGAAGAGACAGAACCTGGTAAAGGAGAAGAGAAGAAGGGGAACCTGGTAAAGGAAAGGAGAAGAGACAGAACCTGGTAAAGGAGAAGAGAAGAAGGGGAACCTGGTAAAGGAGAAGAGGAGGAACCTGGTAAAGGTGAAGAGAGGGAACCTGGTAAAGGTGAAGAGAGGGAACCTGGTAAAGGAGAAGAGAAGGGGGGGAACCTGGTAAAGGAGAAGAGAAGTTAGGGAACCTGGTAAAAGAGAAGAGAAGTTAGGGAACCTGGTAAAAGAGAAGGGAAGAGGGGGAACCTGGTAAAGGAGAAGAGAAGAGAGGGAACCTGGTAAAGGAGAAGAGAAGTTAGGGAACCTGGTAAAAGAGAAGAGAAGTTAGGGAACCTGGTAAAAGAGAAGGGAAGAGGGGGAACCTGGTAAAGGAGAAGAGAAGAGAGGGAACCTGGTAAAGGAGAAGAGAAGTTAGGGAACCTGGTAAAGGAGAAGAGAAGAGGGGGAACCTGGTAAAGGAGAAGAGAAGAGAGGGAACCTGGTAAAGGAGAAGAGAAGAGGGGGAACCTGGTAAAGGAGAAGAGAAGAGAGGGAACCTGGTAAAGGAGAAGAGAAGAGAGGGAACCTGGTAAAGGAGAAGAGAAGGGGGGGGAACCTGGTAAAGGAGAACAGTAGAGGGGGGAACCTGGTAAAGGAGAAGAGAAGAGGGGGAACCTGGTAAAGGAGAAGATAGGGAACCTGGTAAATGAGAAGAGAACAGAGGGAACCTGGTAAAGGAGAAGAGAAGAGAGGTAACCTGGTAAAGGGGGAGAGAGGGAACCTGGTAAAGGAGAAGAGAAGAGAGGGAACCTGGTAAAGGGGAAGAGGAGAGGGAACCTGGTAAAGGAGAAGAGGAGAGGGAACCTGGTAAAGGAGAAGAGAAGAGGTGAACCTGTTAATGGAGAAGAGAAGAGAGGGATCCTGTTAATGGAGAAGAGAAGAGGTGAACCTGGTAAAGGAGAAGAGAAGAGGTGAACCTGGTAATTGAGAAGAGAACAGAGGGAACCTGGTGAAGGAGAAGGGGAACCTGGTAAAGGAGAAGAGATGAGGAGGAACCTGGTAAAGTAGAAGAGAAGAGAGGGAACCTGGTAAAGGAGAAGACAGGGAACCTGGTAAAGGAGAAGAGGGGGAACCAGGTAAAGGAGAAGAGAAGAGAGGGAACCTGGTAAAGGAGAAGAGAAGAGACGGAACCTGGTAAAGGAGAAGAGAAGAGAGGGAACCTGTTAATGGAGAAGAGAAGAGAGTGAACCTGTTAATGGAGAAGAGAAGAGAGGGATCCTGTTAATGGAGAAGAGAAGAGGTGAACCTGGTAAAGGAGAAGAGAACAGAGGGAACCTGGTGAAGGAGAAGGGGAACCTGGTAAAGGAGAAGAGATGAGGAGGAACCTGGTAAAGTAGAAGAGAAGAGAGGGAACCTAGTAAAGGAGAAAAGGGGGAACCTGGTGAAGGAGAAGAGGGAACCTTGTTATGGACAAGAGGTGGAACCTGGTGAAGGAGACGAGAAGAGAGGGAACCTGGTATAGGAGAAGAGACAAGGGGGAACCTGGTAAAGGAGAGGAAAAAGGGGGAACCTGGTAAAGGAGAAGACAGGGAACCTGGTAAAGGAGAAGAGAATAGAATAGAGGGAACCTGGTAAAGGAGAAGAGAAGAGAGGGAACCTGGTAAAGGAGAAGAGGGGAACCTGGTAAAGGAGAAGAGGAGAGGGAACCTGGTATAGGAGAAGAGAAGAGAGTGAACCTGTTAATGGAGAAGAGAGGGAACCTGGTAAAGTGAATTTAAGAGGGGAACCTGGTAAAGGACAAAAGAGGGGGAACCTGGTAAAGAAGAAGAGAAGTGAGGGAACCTGGTAAAGAAGAGAAGAGAGGGAACCTGGTGAAGGAGGGGGAACCTGGTAAAGGAGAAGAGAAGTGGGGGAACCTGGTAAAGGAGAAGAGAAGTTAGGGAACCTGGTAAAGGAGAAGAGAAGAGAGGGAACCTGGTTAATGAGAAGAGAAGTGAGGGAACCTGGTAAAGGAGAAGAGAAGAGTGGGAACCTGGTTAATGAGAAGAGAAGAGACAGAACCTGGTAAAGGAGAAGAGAAGAAGGGGAACCTGGTAAAGGAAAGGAGAAGAGACAGAACCTGGTAAAGGAGAAGAGGGGGAACCTGGTAAAGGTGAAGAGAGGGAACCTGGTAAAGGTGAAGAGAGGGAACCTGGTAAAGGAGAAGAGAAGAGAGGGAACCTGGTAAAGGAGAAGAGAAGAGAGGGAACCTGGTAAAAGAGAAGAGAAGGGGGAACCTGGTAAAGGAGAAGAGAAGTTAGGGAACCTGGTAAAAGAGAAGAGAAGTTAGGGAACCTGGTAAAAGAGAAGGGAAGAGGGGGAACCTGGTAAAGGAGAAGAGAAGAGAGGGAACCTGGTAAAGGAGAAGAGAAGTTAGGGAACCTGGTAAAGGAGAAGAGAAGAGGGGGAACCTGGTAAAGGAGAAGAGAAGAGAGGGAACCTGGTAAAGGAGAAGAGGAGAGGGAACCTGGTAAAGGAGAAGAGAAGAGGTGAACCTGTTAATGGAGAAGAGAAGAGAGGGATCCTGTTAATGGAGAAGAGAAGAGGTGAACCTGGTAAAGGAGAAGAGAAGAGGTGAACCTGTTAATTGAGAAGAGAACAGAGGGAACCTGGTGAAGGAGAAGGGGAACCTGGTAAAGGAGAAGAGATGAGGAGGAACCTGGTAAAGTAGAAGAGAAGAGAGGGAACCTGGTAAAGGAGAAGACAGGGAACCTGGTAAAGGAGAAGAGGGGGAACCAGGTAAAGGAGAAGAGAAGAGAGGGAACCTGGTAAAGGAGAAGAGAAGAGACGGAACCTGGTAAAGGAGAAGAGAAGAGAGGGAACCTGTTAATGGAGAAGAGAAGAGAGTGAACCTGTTAATGGAGAAGAGAAGAGAGGGATCCTGTTAATGGAGAAGAGAAGAGGTGAACCTGGTAAAGGAGAAGAGAACAGAGGGAACCTGGTGAAGGAGAAGGGGAACCTGGTAAAGGAGAAGAGATGAGGAGGAACCTGGTAAAGTAGAAGAGAAGAGAGGGAACCTAGTAAAGGAGAAAAGGGGGAACCTGGTGAAGGAGAAGAGAGGGAACCTTGTTATGGACAAGAGGTGGAACCTGGTGAAGGAGACGAGAAGAGAGGGAACCTGGTATAGGAGAAGAGACAAGGGGGAACCTGGTAAAGGAGAGGAAAAGAGGGGGAACCTGGTAAAGGAGAAGACAGGGAACCTGGTAAAGGAGAAGAGAATAGAATAGAGGGAACCTGGTAAAGGAGAAGAGAAGAGAGGGAACCTGGTAAAGGAGAAGAGGGGGAACCTGGTAAAGGAGAAGAGGAGAGGGAACCTGGTATAGGAGAAGAGAAGAGAGTGAACCTGTTAATGGAGAAGAGAGGGAACCTGGTAAAGTGAATTTAAGAGGGGAACCTGGTAAAGGACAAAAGAGGGGGAACCTGGTAAAGAAGAAGAGAAGTGAGGGAACCTGGTAAAGAAGAGAAGAGAGGGAACCTGGTGAAGGAGAAGGGGAACCTGGTAAAGGAGAAGAGAAGTGGGGGAACCTGGTAAAGGAGAAGAGAAGTTAGGGAACCTGGTAAAGGAGAAGAGAAGAGAGGGAACCTGGTTAATGAGAAGAGAAGTGAGGGAACCTGGTAAAGGAGAAGAGAAGAGTGGGAACCTGGTTAATGAGAAGAGAAGAGACAGAACCTGGTAAAGGAGAAGAGAAGAAGGGGAACCTGGTAAAGGAAAGGAGAAGAGACAGAACCTGGTAAAGGAGAAGAGGGGGAACCTGGTAAAGGTGAAGAGAGGGAACCTGGTAAAGGTGAAGAGAGGGAACCTGGTAAAGGAGAAGAGAAGAGAGGGAACCTGGTAAAGGAGAAGAGAAGAGAGGGAACCTGGTAAAAGAGAAGAGAAGGGGGGGAACCTGGTAAAGGAGAAGAGAAGTTAGGGAACCTGGTAAAAGAGAAGAGAAGTTAGGGAACCTGGTAAAAGAGAAGGGAAGAGGGGGAACCTGGTAAAGGAGAAGAGAAGAGAGGGAACCTGGTAAAGGAGAAGAGAAGTTAGGGAACCTGGTAAAGGAGAAGAGAAGAGGGGGAACCTGGTAAAGGAGAAGAGAAGAGAGGGAACCTGGTAAAGGAGAAGAGAAGAGGGGGAACCTGGTAAAGGAGAAGAGAAGAGAGGGAACCTGGTAAAGGAGAAGAGAAGAGAGGGAAACTGGTAAAGGAGAAGAGAAGAGAGGGAACCTAGTAAAGGAGAAGAGAAGAGAGGGAACCTTGTAAAGGAGAAGAGAAGAGACGGAACCTGGTAAAGGAGAAGAGAAGAGGGGGAACCTAGTAAAGGAGAAGAGAAGAGAAGAGAGGGAACCTTGTAAAGGAGAAGAGAAGAGAGGGAACCTGGTAAAGGAGAAGAGAAGAGAAGAGAGGGAACCTTGTAAAGGAGAAGAGAAGAGAGGGAACCTGGTAAAGGAGAAGAGAAGGGGGGAACCTGGTAAAGGAGAACAGTAGAGGGGAGAACCTGGTAAAGGAGAAGAGAAGGGGGGAACCTGGTAAAGGAGAACAGTAGAGGGGGGAACCTGGTAAAGGAGAAGAGAAGGGGGGGACCTGGTAAAGGAGAAGATAATAGGAGGGACCTGGTAAATGAGAAGAGAACAGAGGGAACCTGGTAAAGGAGAAGAGGGGGAACCTGGTAAAGGAGATGAAGAGAATAGAGGGAATCTGGTAAAGGAGAAGAGAAGAGGGGGAACCTGGCAAAGGAGAAGAGAAGAGAGGGAACCTGGTAAAGGAGAAGAGAAGAGAGGGAACCTGGTAAAGGAGAAGAGGGGGAACCTGGTAAAGAGAAGAGAAGAGACGGAACCTGGTAAAGGAGAAGAGGGGGAACCTGGTAAAGGAGAAGAGAAAAGAGGGAACCTAGTAAAGGAGAAGAGAAGAGAGGGAACCTGGTAAAGGAGAACAGAAGAGAAGAGAGGGAACCTGGTAAAGGAGAAGAGAAGAGACGGAACCTGGTAAAGGAGAAGAGAAGAGGGGGAACCTGGTAAAGGAGAAGAGAAGAGAGGGAACCTGGTAAATGAGAAGAGAAGAGAGGGAACCTGGTAAAGGAGAAGAGAAGAGACGGAACCTGGTAAAGGAGAAGAGAAGAGGGGGAACCTGGTGAAGGAGAAGAGAAGAGGGGAACCTGGTGAAGGAGAAGAGAAGAGAGGGAACCTGGTAAAGGAGAAGAGAAGAGGGGGGACCTGGTAAAGGAGAAGAGAAGAGAGGGAACCTGGTAAAGGAGAAGAGAAGAGGGGACCTGGTAAAGGTGAAGAGAAGAGGGGGGACCTGGTAAAGGAGAAGAGAAGAGAGGGAACCTGGTAAAGGAGAAGAGAAGAGGGGGGACCTGGTAAAGGTGAAGATAAGACAGGGAACCTGGTAAAGGAGAAGAGAAGAGAGGGAACATGGTAAAGGAGAAGAGAAGAGAGGGAACCTAGTAAAGGAGAAGAGAAGAGAAGAGAGGGAACCTTGTAAAGGAGAAGAGAAGAGAGGGAACCTAGTAAAGGAGAAGATAAGAGAGGGAACCTGGTAAAAGAGAAGGGAAGAGGGGGAAACTTTGTAAAGGAGAAGATAAGAGAGGGAACATGGTAAAGGAGAAGAGAAGAGGGGGAACCTGGTAAAGGAGAAGAGAAGAGAGGGAACCTGGTAAAGGAGAAGAGAAGAGACGGAACCTGGTAAAGGAGAAGAGAAGAGAGGGAACCTTGTAAAGGAGAAGAGAAGAGAGAGAACCTTGTAAAGGAGAAGAGAAGAGAGGGAACCTGGTAAAGGAGAAGATAAGAGAGGGAACCTGGTAAAAGAGAAGGGAAGAGGGGGAAACTTTGTAAAGGAGAAGATAAGAGAGGGAACATGGTAAAGGAGAAGAGAAGAGGGGGAACCTGGTAAAGGAGAAGAGAAGAGAGGGAACCTGGTAAAGGAGAAGAAAAGAGAGAGAACCTGGTAAAAGAGAAGGGAAGAGGGGCAACCTTTGTAAAGGAGAAGAGAAGAGAGGGAACCTGGTGAAGGAGAAGAGAAGAGAGGGAACCTGGTAAAAGGAGAAGAGAAGGGGGGAACCTGGTAAAGGAGAAGATAAGAGAGGGAACTTGGTCTAACCACAGGTCTAACCACAGGTCTAACCACAGGCCTAACCACAGTACTAACCACAGTACTAACCACAGATCTAACCACAGGTCTAACCACAGGTCTAACCACAGTACTAACCACAGTCCTAACCACAGGTCTAACCACAGGTCTAACCATAGTACTAACCACAGTACTAACCACAGGTCTAACCACAGGTCTAACCACAGTACTAACCACAGATCTAACCACAGGTCTAACCACAGTACTAACCACAGGTCTAACCACATGTCTAACCACAGGTCTAACCACAGTACTTACCACAGGTCTAACCACAGGTCTAACCACAGATCTAACCACAGGTCTAACCACAGTACTAACCACAGGTCTAACCACAGTACTAACCACAGGTCTAACCACAGATCTAACCACAGGTCTAACCACAGGTCTAACCACAGTACTAACCACAGGTCTAACCACAGTACTAACCACAGGTCTAACCACAGTACTAACCACAGGTCTAACCACAGATCTAACCACAGGTCTAACCACAGGTCTAACCACAGTACTAACCACAGGTCTAACCACAGTACTAACCACAGGTCTAACCACAGGTCTAACCACAGTACTAACCACAGGTCTAACCACAGTACTAACCACAGTACTAACCACAGGTCTAACCACAGGTCTAACCACAGTACTAACCACAGGTCTAACCACAGGTCTAACCACAGTACTAACCACAGGTCTAACCACAGTACTAACCACAGGTCTAACCACAGGTCTAACCACAGGTCTAACCACAGTACTAACCACAGGTCTAACCACAGGTCTAACCACAGGTCTAACCACAGTACTAACCACAGGTCTAACCACAGGTCTAACCACAGGTCTACAAGGCCACAGCAAGCACCATTCCCCCTATTGCAGAACACAGAGAGAGAAGCAGCATGTCAGGCTCTCAACACATTCACCAGAGAGAAAGATAGATATGGTTGTTACTGGGAGCTCATTAACTAGTGTCACAGTCACAGGTTGCTTCCATTGTATTTATAGATTCAGAGAGAGTATATTAGCAAGTGTCACAGGCTACACTTCACATAGTATGAATTATACACAGAATGGTGATACACGGGATGATTTGTCACACTGCTGCAGACTGTATTTCCTCGTACGGACCATCCTGGTCTCGCTAGCTTACGTTCCTCTTTGAAGCGGAACGAAATGCGCAGAGGTCAAGGTGGTCTTGGACCGGGCTCAAATTAAATTGTATTCGTCAAGGTGCTTCGTTAACAACAGGTGTAGATTAACAGTGAAATACTTACAGGCTCTTCTTCTCTTTCCCAACAACGTAGAGAGAAATGATAGAAAGAAACAAGGAATGAAAACACAATGAGTAACATGAACTAGGCTATATACACAGGGTACCAGTACTGAGTAATGATAACTAGGCTATATACACAGGGTACCAGTACTGAGTAATGATAACTAGGCTATATACACAGGGTACCAGTACTGAGTAATGATAACTAGGCTATATACACAGGGTACCAGTACTGAGTAATGATAACTAGGCTATATACACAGGGTACCAGTACTGAGTAATGATAACTAGGCTATATACACAGGGTACCAGTACTGAGTAATGATAACTAGGCTATATACACATGGTACCAGTACTGAGTAATGATAACTAGGCTATATACACAGGGTACCAGTACTGAGTAATGATAACTAGGCTATATACACAAGGTACCAGTACTGAGTAATGATAACTAGGCTATATACACAGGGTACCAGTACTGAGTAATGATAACTAGGCGATATACACAGGGTACCAGTACTGAGTAATGATAACTAGGCTATATACACAAGGTACCAGTACTGAGTAATGATAACTAGGCTATATACACAGGGTACCAGTACTGAGTAATGATAACTAGGCTATATACACAAGGTACCAGTACTGAGTAATGATAACTAGGCTATATACACAGGGTACCAGTACTGAGTAATGATAACTAGGCTATATACACAGGGTACCAGTACTGAGTAATGATAACTAGGCTATATACACAGGGTACCAGTACTGAGTAATGATAACTAGGCTATATACACAGGGTACCAGTACTGAGTAATGATAACTAGGCTATATACACATGGTACCAGTACTGAGTAATGATAACTAGGCTATATACACAGGGTACCAGTACTGAGTAATGATAACTAGGCTATATACACAAGGTACCAGTACTGAGTAATGATAACTAGGCTATATACACAGGGTACCAGTACTGAGTAATGATAACTAGGCTATATACACAGGGTACCAGTACTGAGTAATGATAACTAGGCTATATACACAGGGTACCAGTACTGAGTAATGATAACTAGGCTATATACACAGGGTACCAGTACTGAGTAATGATAACTAGGCTATATACACATGGTACCAGTACTGAGTAATGATAACTAGGCTATATACACAGGGTACCAGTACTGAGTAATGATAACTAGGCTATATACACAAGGTACCAGTACTGAGTAATGATAACTAGGCTATATACACAGGGTACCAGTACTGAGTAATGATAACTAGGCGATATACACAGGGTACCAGTACTGAGTAATGATAACTAGGCTATATACACAAGGTACCAGTACTGAGTAATGATAACTAGGCTATATACACAGGGTACCAGTACTGAGTAATGATAACTAGGCTATATACACAAGGTACCAGTACTGAGTAATGATAACTAGGCTATATACACAGGGTACCAGTACTGAGTAATGATAACTATACTACATACACAGGGTACCAGTACTGAGTAATGATATCTAGGCTATATACATAGGGTACCAGTACTGAGTAATGATAACTATACTACATACACAGGGTACCAGTACTGAGTAATGATAACTAGGCTATATACACAGGGTACCAGTACTGAGTAATGATAACTATACTACATACACAGGGTACCAGTACTGAGTCAATGATAACTAGGCTATATACACAGGGTACCAGTACTGAGTAATGATAACTAGGCTATATACACAGGGTACCAGTACTGAGTCAATGATAACTAGGCTATATACACAGGGTACCAGTACTGAGTAATGATAACTAGGCTATATACACAGGGTACCAGTACTGAGTAATGATAACTAGGCTATATACACAGGGTACCAGTACTGAGTAATGATAACTAGGCTATATACACAGAGTAGCAGTACTGAGTCAATGCGCAGGGACACGGGGTACCAGTACTGAGTAATGATAACTAGGTTATATACACAGAGTAGCAGTACTGAGTCAATGCGCAGGGACACGGGGTACCAGTACTGAGTAATGATAACTAGGTTATATACACAGAGTAGCAGTACTGAGTCAATGCGCAGGGACACGGGGTACCAGTACTGAGTCAATGCGCAGGGACACGGGGTACAAGTACTGAGTAATGATAACTAGGTTATATACACAGGGTACCAGTACTGAGTCAATGCGCTGGGACACGGGGTACCAGTACTGAGTCAATGATAACTAGGCTATATACACAGAGTAGCAGTACTGAGTCAATGCGCAGGGACACGGGGTACCAGTACTGAGTCAATGCGCAGGGACACGGGGTACCAGTACTGAGTCAATGCGCAGGGACACGGGGTAGCAGTACTGAGTCAATGCGCAGGGACACGGGGTACCAGTACTGAGTCAATGCGCAGGGACACGGGGTAGCAGTACTGAGTCAATGCGCAGGGACACGGGGTAGCAGTACTGAGTAATGATAACTATACTACATACACAGGGTACCAGTACTGAGTCAATGCGCAGGGACACAGGGTACCAGTACTGAGTCAATGCGCAGGGACACGGGGTAGCAGTACTGAGTAATGATAACTATACTACATACACAGGGTACCAGTACTGAGTCAATGCGCAGGGACACGGGGTACCAGTACTGAGTCAATGCGCAGGGACACGGGGTACCAGTACTGAGTCAATGCGCAGGGACACGGGGTACCAGTACTGAGTCAATGTGCAGGGACACGGGGTACCAGTACTGAGTCAATGCGCAGGGACACGGGGTACCAGTACTGAGTCAATGTGCAGGGACACGGGGTACCAGTACTGAGTAATGATAACTAGGCTATATACACAGGGTACCAGTACTGAGTCAATGCGCAGGGACACGGGGTAGCAGTACTGAGTCAATGCGCAGGGACACAGGGTACCAGTACTGAGTCAATGCGCAGGGACACGGGGTACCAGTACTGAGTCAATGCGCAGGGACACGGGGTACCAGTACTGATTCAATGCGCAGGGACACGGGGTACCAGTACTGAGTAATGATAACTAGTTTATATACACAGAGTAGCAGCACTGAGTCAATGCGCAGGGACACGGGGTACCAGTACTGAGTCAATGCGCAGGGACACGGGGTACCAGTACTGAGTCAATGCGCAGGGACACGGGGTAATCGAGGTAGACATGTACATATAGGTGGGTATAAAGTGACTAGGCAACATGATAGATAATAAGCAGTAGAGGCAGATCTATGTCTAGGCTATGTGGCGTAGAGCAGGTTAGCTACTTGTAAACGTCTTGGCAAAAACAAAACAAAAAACGGTCTGCCACACCTAGCATATTATATGGGATTGATCTCGTATATTTTACCATGCTGGTATTTTGTTTTCAAATTGTTCCTCTGTAGATAATGGGATGAAGTAAAATAACAAACCTAGTTAACAGGACGTAAACAGGAAGTACACAGGAAGTACACAGGAAGTACACAGGAAATACACAGGAAGTAAACAGTACGATGTTTTTACCGATCTATTATGATTTAACCAAATGCTACATCTGTCTAGTGTAAAACGTATTACCGTGAAATACATCACAGTGTCTGTTTCCTGTTTGATTTTCAGGGTCATTCCCCGTTAGGCATCTCAGAGGACTGAATATTTAATGAAGATTTAACAATCTTTCTGTATGATTATTCCCACACACACAAAATCTGCAGGAGTGTTGATCTGCAGACTCATCACGCTGCCGCCCGGTTAAACATTTACATATTATGTGGGTTAAAACCATGTATACTTATTATGTAAATATATTTCCACATCTCGCAGGTACAGTAAAGCAAGCCGGCTAGAATAAATTGGTTTGACGACATCAAGGGTCTCACACACCCACCCACCCACACACACACACACACACACACACACACACACACACACACACACACACACACACACACACACACACACACACACACACACACACACACACAGACACACACACACACACACCGTGAAATGCTTACAAGCCTTTAACCAACAATGCAGTTAAGAAAATATTTACTAAATAAACTAAAGTTTAAAAAAATCGAATCAAACCGAAAAGTAACAGGACAATTACATAACAATAACAAGGCTGCAGTATTTACAAGGGTACACACACACACACACACACACACACACACACACACACACACACACACACACACACACACACACACACACACACACACACACACACACACACACACACACACACACACACACACACACACACACACACACACACACACACACACACACACACACACACAATCATTATACCTAATTTCCATTTAATGTGTTGGCATGAAAGCATTTTGATTCATCTCTGCTCGCCGCCTCATCAACATTCCCAGCCGAGACAAATATTTCTAAACCCATAGTTTGGTGCTGGTTGAGGTGGAGATGGCGGTGGCGGTGGAGGAGGAGGAGGAGTCTGCAGGTTTCAGACCGTTTTAAACCCAGCTCCAGCTCTTCCAGAAAACCCCCACCTCCGGACTCAACACTGCCCCAGCCGCAGAGACCTCCGCTGCAAGGTTCCTAGCAGAATTAATATTCAGTACAGTATGAGGCGTTGAGACGGTATTCACCTCGTAAAGGTCTCCTGAATGGATCTGTCTTTAACAGGTACATTCACAGACAAGCCTACTGGGTTCCCAGAGGTAGAGCCAGGTGACGAATATTCACTAATGAGTCTGAATTTAATTGGAGAGTACTGACTACCGAACGCAGTGGCGTCATGCCCATAGTGGGTTCAAAGGCACGTGCCCCTCACATTTGTCCATATACAGTTGGGCAAAAAAGTATTTAGTCAGCCACCAATTGTGCAAGTTCTCCCACTTAAAAAGATGAGAGAGAAGTGTAATTTTCATCATAGGTACACTTCAACTACGACAGACAAAATGAGGAAACAAAATCCGGAAAATCACATTGTAGGATTTTTATGAATTTATTTGCTAATTATGGTGGAAAATAAGTATTTGGTCACCTACAAAAATGCAAGATTTCTGGGTCTCACAGACCTAAAAGGCTCCTCTGTCCTCCACTCATTACCAGTATAAAAGATACCTGTCCACAACCTCAAACAGTCACACTCCAAACTCCACTATGGCCAAGACCAAAGAGCTGTCAAAGGACACCAGAAACAAAATTGTAGACCTGCACCAGGCTGGGAAGACTGAATCTGCAATAGGTAAAGCAGCTTGGTTTGAAGAAATCAACTGTGGGAGCAATTATTAGGAAATGGAAGACATACAAGACCATGGATAATCTCCCTCGATCTGGGGCTCCACGCAAGATCTCACCCCGTGGGGTCAAAATGATCACAAGAACGGTGAGCAAAAATCCCAGAACCACACGGGGGGACCTAGTGAATGACCAGGAGAGAGCTGGGACCAAAGTAACAAAGCCTACCATCAGCAAGGGCATTGAAGATGAAACGTGGCTGGGTCTTCCAGCATGACAATGATCCCAAACACACCGCAAAGGCAACGAAGGAGTGGCTTCGTAAGAAGCATTTCAAGGTCCTGGAGTGGCCTAGCCAGTCTCCAGATCTCAACCCCATAGAAAATCTTTGGAGGGAGTTGAAAGTCTGTGTTGCCCAGCAACAGCCCCAAAACATCACTGCTCTAGAGGAGATCTGCATGGAGGAATGGGCCAAAATACCAGCAACAGTGTGTGTAAACCTTGTGAAGACTTACAGAAAACGTTTGACCTCAATAAAGTATTGAGAAACTTTTGTTACTGACCAAATACTTATTTTCCACCACAATTTGCAAATAAATTCATTAAAAATCCTTTCTCATTTTGTCTTTCATAGTTGAAGTGTACCTATGATGAAAATTACAGGCCTCTCTCAACTATTTAAGTGGGAGAATTTGCACAATTGGTGGCTGACTAAATACTATTTTGCCCCACTGTATATATATTTGTTTATGTTAATTAATTACTAAACTTGTCCATATATATATATATATATTTTATGTTAATTAATTACTAAACTACACTTTTTAAGCCCATATTTAAGCCCATTTGATCATGATTATTTATAAATAACTGGACCCCCCTCCCCCATTCTCCATAGCAAGTGGATCCTTCCAAGGGGCAGGAGATGCCTAGGCAGGGCATTACTCTAGGGCATCCAAGTATCATCAATGGAGGAGGTAACAGAGTTTGATTTGATTTTAGCAGCCAGTGATGGGCAGGACTCGCAGGAGGCATGTATTTAAATTAATTTGTAGCCCGTTGATTCCTTCTTGATGAATAAATAAAATGTAAATGTGTTGTTGTTTCTCCGTAATACTAACCACCAAGCAATGTTATGAAGTTGGCTTTAGCTAGCCAGCTAGATAGGTTCCCAATCTCCCAAACTCAAGCTAGTTACCAATCCACCAATCAGTAACTAGCTACCAATCCGCCAATCAGTAACTAGTTACCAATCCACCAATCAGTCATTTGCTACCAAGCCGCCAATCAGTAACTAGTTACCAAGCCACTAAACAGTAACTAGCTACCAAGCCACCAATCAGTGACAAGCTACCAAGCCACAGGAAAAAGCGGTCTCAGGACGGGGGCCACAACCCCCCCTCCGGACCACCTCCCCTCCATCCTGGTGTACTTCGTGGCCCTCTAAAATAATCGGTGCATGACACCCGTGACCAACCATGCTGGATCAGCAGTAAATATATTGTAGATTTCTCTTCTCATTTCAAAATAATTTAACGAAGAAAAAAATCATTTGAGAGTGTGTTCCTTCACTTTCAGAACATCACATCTGTATCAGGCTATTTAAGGCAGAGCGGGGAGACACCATTCCATGGGGGACCCATTTAGAGTGCATTTATAAATGGTTGATTCAGTTTAATGTTTCCTTCATTATGCTGGGCCGAAACCAGAGGAAGAGAGGAGCTAGAGCTGGAGGAGGCGGACTATTATTTACAGCTTATTAGCCAGATGCAGAGAGGTATTACTTAACACCATGCTGTGAAGCCCTGCCATCTTGACTGTGTCCCAATACCTCACAGGGTAATGCTGTCATCTATAGCACACCCCTCCCTCCCCCTCCCTGCCTCCTCCCTCCGTCCTCCCTCCCTCCTCCCTCCGTCCTCCCTCCCTGCCTTCTCCCTCCCTCCTCCCTCCGTCCTCCCTCCCTGCCTTCTCCCTCCCTCCTCCCTCCGTCCTCCCTCCCTGCCTTCTCCCTCCCTCCTCCCTCCCTCCCTCCTCCCTGCCTCCTTCCTCCCCGTCTCCCTCTCTGCCTTCTCACAGACACAGTGCCAGAGTCCTAACCATTCCCGAGGGACAGGGAGGAGAGATAATGACCAAGTTTAACTAAGTGTCCTCTGCAGTGGCCTGGAGTAGCTGTTTGGCAAAGCAATGTAATGTCCCCTTTGATACCTCCGGTACATACTAGAGCTGACCACTCTAGAACTGACCAATTAGAGCTAATCAATAGAGCTGACCACTCTAGAACTGACCAATTAGAGCTAATCAATAGAGCTGACCACTCTAGAGCTGAACATTTAGAGCTGACTACTCCCAAGCTGACCAATTAGGGCTGACCACACTAGAGTTGACCAACTAGAGCTGACTAACTAGAGCTGACTAACTAGAGCTGACTAACTAGAGCTGACTAACTAGAGCTGAACAATTAGAGCTGACCAACTAGAGCTGACCAACTAGAGCTGACTAACTGGAGCTGACTAACTGGAGCTGACCAATTAGAGCTGACCAACTAGAGCTGACCAATTAGAGCTGACCAACTTGAGCTGACCAACTAGAGCTGACTAACTAGAGCTGACCAATTAGAGCTGACCAACTAGAGCTGACCAATTAGAGCTGACCAACTTGAGCTGACCAACTAGAGCTGACTAACTAGAGCTGACCAATTAGAGCTGACCAACTAGAGCTGACCAACTAGAGCTGACTAACTTCCAAGCTGACCAATTAGTGCTGACCAACTAGAGATGACCAATTAGAGCAGACCAACTAGAGCTGACCAATTAAAGCTGACCAATTAGAGCTGACCAACTAGAGCTGGCCAATTAGAGCTGACCAATTAGAGCTGACCAACTAGAGCTGACCAATTAGAGCTGACCAACCTGAGCTGACCAACTAGAGCTGACTAACTAGAGCTGACCAATTAGAGCTGACCAACTAGAGCTGATCAATTAGAGCTGATCAATTAGAGCTGACCAACTAGCGCTGACCACACTAGAGCTGACCACACTAGAGCTGATTACTCCCAAGCTGACCAATTAGAGCTGACCAATTACAGCTGACCAAATTAGAGCTGACCAATTACAGCTGACCAATTAGAGCTGACCAAGTAGAGCTGATCACACTAGAGCTGACCAACTAGAGCTGACCAATTAGAGCTGACCAACTAGAGCTGACCAATTAGAGCTGACCAATTAGTGCTGACCAACTAGAGCTGACCAACTAGAGCTGACCAATTAGAGCTGACCAACTAGAGCTGACCAACTAGAGCTGACCAATTAGAGCTGACCAATTAGAGCTGACCAATTAGAGCTGACCAATTGGAGCTGACCAATTGGAGCTGACAGAATGAAGCTGTTGTTGCGATTTTACCTTATTGTGGTCAGGGACAGAACGATGTCATTGTTCTCAGGATGTACAGCAGCCTGAGCCATGGAGTGATGTCACAATGGAGTGACGTCACATCCCAGTAAATTCCAACCAAGGAGCAAGGGGAAAGGAAGGTGTTTCAATTACACCGCTGATGATGCTATTTTGATTGTGCTTGGACAACCTCGGACACCATCGTCCAGATCAACAGACAGCGAATATCTCACACAGATATGAACGTATTTTATTGGACTGTCAGGCTTATGCAGAGCGGTGGATGAATAAATGAGTCTAGTGGAAAGACCAGGGCAGGACTTACAGAACAGTAGTCGGTGTACATACATAAATGAGTCTAGCACAAAGACCAGGGCAGGACTTACAGAACAGTAGTCGGTGTACATACATAAATGAGTCTAGCGCAAAGACCAGGGCAGGACTCACAGAACAGTAGTCGGTGTACATACATAAATGAGTCTAGCACAAAGACCAGGGCAGGACTCACAGAACAGTAGTCGGTGTACATACATAAATGAGTCTAGCACAAAGACCAGGGCAGGACTCACAGAACAGTAGTCGGTGTACATACATAAATGAGTCTAGCACAAAGACCAGGGCAGGACTCACAGAACAGTAGTCGGTGTACATACATAAATGAGTCTAGCACAAAGACCAGGGCAGGACTCACAGAACAGTAGTCGGTGTACATACATAAATGAGTCTAGCGCAAAGACCAGGGCAGGACTCACAGAACAGTAGTCGGTGTACATACATAAATGAGTCTAGCGCAAAGACCAGGGCAGGACTTACAGAACAGTAGTCGGTGTACATACATAAATGAGTCTAGCGCAAAGACCAGGGCAGGACTCACAGAACAGTAGTCGGTGTACATACATAAATGAGTCTAGCACAAAGACCAGGGCAGGACTTACAGAACAGTAGTCGGTGTACATACATAAATGAGTCTAGCACAAAGACCAGGGCAGGACTTACAGAACAGTAGTCGGTGTACATACATAAATGAGTCTAGCACAAAGACCAGGGCAGGACTTACAGAACAGTAGTCGGTGTACATACATAAATGAGTCTAGCACAAAGACCAGGGCAGGACTCACAGAACAGTAGTCGGTGTACATACATAAATGAGTCTAGCACAAAGACCAGGGCAGGACTCACAGAACAGTAGTCGGTGTACATACATAGCCACAGGAAGCACCCCCTGATAAATCACAAATAGTTGTTTTTTTATACACATTAAAAAATATACCCTTCCACCAAATGAGTGCCCTAGGCCTTTATTACTCCCGTATGAGCAGAGAAAAATACTGGTCAGCAGACTGAGGAGAACCCCCCCACCCCCTCCCCAACAAAACATTTCAACACCCCCACCCCAAATCATCTTCCCGCGGCCATGTGTACACAGCCAACATATTAACATAATATTTACTTGGCTCTCAGAGGAAAGAGAGGCAGTGTGATGTTGAACGGATGGTGGTGGTGAAGCGTCTGTTTGTCCTGACTGTCTGGGGAGCTTGGCTGCACTAGCCTCAGGGCTAACGCCCGTAGTCCCCGAGCTAGGGGTCGGGCCGGGTCACTGCTCAGAGCACGTTATGGAACCGTCTGATTCAGAACAGTAACTTCATAGACAAAAATATATTTCCTGTTTGAATTGTTTTGTCTCGTAGAGAGGGACATTTTTGACTAAGGATCTGTGTTGTTTAAAACAGAACCGAACTGATAAAAAAATACAGCAAAATTCACTATTGTCTTCAGCACGACTTAACCATGTCCTTATTTAGCAGTGATTTTGGAAACATTTATATACAAAAGTGAACAAATCAATAGATGCATGTTTTTAACAAGGGCTACATGAGTGTGTGTGTGTGTGTATGTGTGTGTGCGTGTGTGCGTGTGTGTGTGTGTGTGTGTTAATATGCTAGTGGTCTGTAGAAACCTTGTCAGAGACATGGAGTCCTCCTCCAGACAGTCCTCAACCAGACAGTCCTCCTCCAGACAGTCCTCCTCCAGACAGTCCTCCACCAGACAGTCCTCCACCAGACAGTCCTCCACCATTACATTTACATTTAAGTCATTTAGCAGACGCTCTTATCCAGAGCGACTTACAAATTGGTGCATTCACCTTATGACATCCAGTAGAACAGTCACTTTACAATAGTGCATCTAAATCTTAAAGGGGGGGTGAGAAGGATTACTTATCCTATCCTAAGTATTCCTTAAAGAGGTCCTCCTCCAGACAGTCCTCCTCCAGACAGTCCTCCTCCAGACAGTCCTCCTCCAGACAGTCCTCCTCCAGACAGTCCTCCACCAGACAGTCCTCCACCAGACAGTCCTCCACCAGACAGTCCTCCACCAAACAGTCCTCCACCAGACAGTCCTCCACCAGACAGTCCTCCACCAGACAGTCCTCCACCAGACAGTCCTCCTCCAGACAGTCCTCCTCCAGACAGTCCACCTCCAGACAGTCCTCCACCAGACAGTCCTCCACCAGACAGTCCTCCACCAGACAGTCCTCCAATGACAAATCAGCCACAATCCTCCTGTGTTTGTTTTTCTTTTAGTCTGTTTTGATTTCATCACATAAAACACTGCTTACATAGGCATCCATGTAATCAAGGCCAGAATTGCCCAAGAGTGTCCCATCTGGCCAACCAGATGTATGAAGCGTTGCATTCTGGGTAGAAACATGACGCAAGCCTGGGAGAATTAGAAAACACGCACTCAAATAAAGGTACAGGAGATATCTGGGGGAAAAAAATCATAAATATATAAATTCAGTCTGGTTCTAATGGCCACAAAACAGCCTTCAACAAACAGTTACGTCTCCAACAGATTTACTGAATAGGTTGTAGTGAAAGCAAACTGAAAGGAGGTTACTTCTGGGACATGCCACCATGCCAATTCAAGACATTTCTATAGAAAAAAACAGTTAAAATGCAATTCAATTGTTTTGCATTCAGCACTTCAAGAAAATCAAATGACTGTTGTTCCTAATCCTTTATTTGCATCAAATCCATGAGAAATTCATCTGAATATGAAATTAACACCTTTTCTTTCTTGATCTAAATGAAAGTTTAACATTAAAAACATGGATTTCAAAGTGGAGAAGGATTTGTGGACAATCGATGCATGCAATTAGACTCACAGCGTCTACCAATTAGACTTTGTGCTAATGTAGCATAATGGATTTTTCTAACAGGATGCGAAAGAGCAATACTGTCCGGCTAAACGTCTAGCCTGCCTGTCACAGTACGAGGAAATCTAGAACACTAAAACCACCAATAACATTCCAGGGGCTAAACGTCTAGCCTGCCTGTCACAGTACGAGGAAATCTAGAACACTAAAACCACCAATCACATTCCAGGGGCTAAACGTCTAGCCTGCCTGTCACAGTACGAGGAAATCTAGAACACTAAAACCACCAACAGCATTCCAGGGGCTAAACGTCTAGCCTGCCTGTCACAGTACGAGGAAATCTAGAACACTAAAACCACCAATCACATTCCAGGGGCTAAACGTCTAGCCTGCCTGTCACAGTACGAGGAAATCTAGAACACTAAAACCACCAATCACATTCCAGGGGCTAAACGTCTAGCCTGCCTGTCACAGTACGAGGAAATCTAGAACACTAAAACCACCAATCGCATTCCAGGGGCTAAACGTCTAGCCTGCCTGTCACAGTACGAGGAAATCTAGAACACTAAAACCACCAATCGCATTCCAGGGGCTAAACGTCTAGCCTGCCTGTCACAGTACGAGGAAATCTAGAACACTAAAACCACCAATCGCATTCCAGGGGCTAAACGTCTAGCCTGCCTGTCAAAGTACGAGGAAATCTAGAACACTAAAACCACCAATCGCATTCCAGGGGCTAAACGTCTAGCCTGCCTGTCACAGTACGAGGAAATCTAGAACACTAAAACCACCAACAGCATTCCAGGGGCTAAACGTCTAGCCTGCCTGTCACAGTACGAGGAAATCTAGAACACTAAAACCACCAATCACATTCCAGGGGCTAAACGTCTAGCCTGCCTGTCACAGTACGAGGAAATCTAGAACACTAAAACCACCAATCACATTCCAGGGGCTAAACGTCTAGCCTGCCTGTCACAGTACGAGGAAATCTAGAACACTAAAACCACCAATCGCATTCCAGGGGCTAAACGTCTAGCCTGCCTGTCACAGTACGAGGAAATCTAGAACACTAAAAACACCAATCGCATTCCAGGGGCTAAACGTCTAGCCTGCCTGTCACAGTACGAGGAAATCTAGAACACTAAAACCACCAATCGCATTCCAGGGGCTAAACGTCTAGCCTGCCTGTCACAGTACGAGGAAATCTAGAACACTAAAAACACCAATCGCATTCCAGGGGCTAAACGTCTAGCCTGCCTGTCACAGTACGAGGAAATCTAGAACACTAAAACCACCAATCGCATTCCAGGGGCTAAACGTCTAGCCTGCCTGTCACAGTACGAGGAAATCTAGAACACTAAAACCACCAATCGCATTCCAGGGGCTAAACGTCTAGCCTGCCTGTCAAAGTACGAGGAAATCTAGAACACTAAAACCACCAATCGCATTCCAGGGGCTAAACGTCTAGCCTGCCTGTCACAGTACGAGGAAATCTAGAACACTAAAACCACCAATCGCATTCCAGGGGCTAAACGTCTAGCCTGCCTGTCACAGTACGAGGAAATCTAGAACACTAAAACCACCAACAGCATTCCAGGGGCTAAACGTCTAGCCTGCCTGTCACAGTATGAGGAAATCTAGAACACTAAAACCACCAATCACATTCCAGGGGCTAAACGTCTAGCCTGCCTGTCACAGTACGAGGAAATCTAGAACACTAAAAGCACCAATCGCATTCCAGGGGCTAAACGTCTAGCCTGCCTGTCACAGTACGAGGAAATCTAGAACACTAAAACCACCAATCGCATTCCAGGGGCTAAACGTCTAGCCTGCCTGTCACAGTACGAGGAAATCTAGAACACTAAAACCACCAATCGCATTCCAGGGGCTAAACGTCTAGCCTGCCTGTCAAAGTACGAGGAAATCTAGAACACTAAAACCACCAATCGCATTCCAGGGGCTAAACGTCTAGCCTGCCTGTCACAGTACGAGGAAATCTAGAACACTAAAACCACCAATAGCATTCCAGGGGCCAAACATCTAGCCTGCCTGTCACAGTAGGAGGAAATCTAGAACACTAAAACCACCAATAGCATTCCAGGGGCTGAACGTCTAGCCTGCCTGTCACAGTAGGAGGAAATCTAGAACACTAAAACCACCAATAGCATTCCAGGAAGTGTTTTGTTTCAGCTTCATCCACCAGTACCAGCAGGAGCTTGATCTGCTAGTATCCCTGTCACCTTATTCTGCTTCAACTGAGACAAATACCACACCAGCTACGATAATGATGGATTCAAGATGTCCTTTTAATCGGCCTCTCTATCACACAACAGCCACACATACAGACAAGCACACAGACACACTCTCTCTCCCTCATTTTCTCTCTCTTTCTCTCCCTCTCTCTCTCCCTCCTTTTCTCTCCCTCTCCCTCCCTCCCTCTCTCTCCCTCCTTTTCTCTCGCTCTCTCCCTCCTTTTCTCTCTCTCTCTCTCTCCCTCCCTCACCCTAGGTGTCATTAACCATATCACTGTTTTCTACCATTCCATTAGGAGTCTGGACGGACTGTTTGAATAGGGTCTCTTCTTTCCAGACAGCGGGTCATCTCCACTCCATACATGACTGACACTTCAGTGTGTCCTCATAGCGTCCTTCCCTAGTCTAGTCTGCATCAGGGAGGCAGACAGACAGACAGACAGACAGACAGACAGACAGACAGACAGACAGACAGACAGACAGACAGACAGACAGACAGACAGACAGACAGACAGACAGACAGACAGACAGACAGACAGACAGACAGACAGACAGACAGACAGACAGACAGACAGACAGACAGACAGACAGACAGACAGACAGACAGACAGACAGACAGACAGACAGACAGACAGACAGACAGGTAATACAATAATTTGAAATACATGTAGATATATTTTCATCTTTGCTAAAATGCTTGTAATGCCTAAGAATATTCCAGAAATGCATGGCTAGGACATCTAGTCTACAGGGTGTCCAAAGTGCTTCCTGATTCAGCTTCTTAAATTACTCGTTATATATTGATCTATGGAGATACTTTTGCTGACCATCAAGCCAAAACCTTGGCAGTGATATAATAAAAAATTACGTTGGTGAGTAAAACACAAAACTACATCTGATTTCACCTCAGTTTTGACACACTGTCATAAAGAGCACATGTTCCAACCTCATTAAAAAAAAACATGTTTTCGCATCTCAAGAGATCCAATTTAAATGACTATAGTAAGTGCCTCTCTTCAGTTTAATAACAAAAAAATATATAATAATCTAGTTGCAGTGAGATCGGGGCACTAGGCTGTTTGTACGATGATATTTTTCTTTATTGATTTTAACAAAAAATAAACTGTACATCATATAAATTCCACAATATGTCACAGTGTAGGTCTAGGTCCATTGCTTAAGGGTTAGGGTTAGGGTTAGGGTTAATGATATGTCACAGTGTAGGTCTAGGTCCATTGCTTAAGGGTTAGGGTTAGGGTTAGGGTTAATGATATGTCACAGTGTAGGTCTAGGTCCATTGCTTAAGGGTTAGGGTTAATGATATGTCACAGTGTAGGTCTAGGTCCATTGCTTCCAAACGGTATTTTACAACTCTACAGTGAATGGATAGCGGTGATATTGTTCTTAACCAAGTGAGAAGTGGGAATTTAACACATCTGGGAAAAATCTGCTTGAACGACCCTCCAACTGGTACTAGTTAAATCAGCCTTGAATCCCCTTGTGACAGGGGGCGGAAGCTTGTGTGCAACATGGAGGGTCAATTGAATGCAAGCTTCACCCCCCCAAAAAATAGTTGAAACGTTTCTAGGCTGTCAATCTATGGGGTAATACGGTTGGCATGTTATGCTGGACCCGATCAGTTTTCCACCATAAAACACCACCAAATGGTCAGAAAGTGTAGAACCAGCTCACCTGTTTTTACACTATGATTGAATCATTAATGTTCAAGGTTTCTTTAAAAAATTTTTTTAAGAAGGAATAGTTTCACCATATTTAAACAAGAGTACAGTTCACTTAACAGGATTGACCTTAAAAATGAGGGACACGGTTTTCTTTGACCGTAAAATGAATCACTGATCACATAAAATAAATAATAGACATCAGACATGACTTTTTCAAAGCAGAAAACTAGGGTGGAGAAGTGGAGAAAATGTTGGTTTTAAATGGGTTAAAATCACAGAGAGTGCACAGATGGACAAGTCTTTATTAAAAAATGTATTGAAATTTCCTTGTGATCTATATTAAAGGTCAATATTTGTTCACAATTTCTACTTAAAATATCAACACACTTGTTTTGTAGAATGACCTAGCACCTAGAGATGAAACATTATGGAGTCTTTAAAGGAGGACTGTAACACCTAGAGATGAAACATTATGGAGTCTTTAAAGGAGGACTGTAACACCTAGAGATGAAACATTATGGAGTCTTTAAAGGAGGACTGTAACACCTAGAGATGAAACATTATGGAGTCTTTAAAGGAGGACTGAGTAAGGCCAAAAAGTCACAAATATTCCAACTTCAATTCATGATTTCTCATTTATGCTTTAAGATACAAATATTTGTGGCATTCCCCTGGCCGTCGAGGGCCCAGCATTGCACACTACCCCCCCCCCCAGTCACGCGCATCAGCGATTATTGGAGTCACCTGGACTCTATCGCCTCTGTCATTACCCTCCCTATATATGTCTGGTTCCCCTCTCTGTTCCCTGCTTCAGCATTGATTGCCGTATGTCCTTGTTTACCCGTGTGCCCGATGCTGTGCCTGTCCTGTTACCTGTTGGTTCCTGATTAAAATGTTGACTCCCCGTACCTGATTCTCATCTCCTGCTTCGGTCCTTATGAAACAATCCTCCCTCCAAAGGACCTTTCTATACATCAAATGTAGTCAAAATACTAAATAACATGGTATTTTCTTTCTAGTTTTGTGAGGAATCACCTACTGTGGAGACAGTCTGTATTCACAACAGAGAGAGAGAGAGAGAGAGACAGAGAGAGAGAGAGCGACAGAGAGAGAGAGAGAGAGAGAGAGAGAGAGAGAGAGAGAGAGAGAGAGAGAGAGAGAGAGAGAGAGAGAGAGAGAGAGAGAGAGAGAGAGAGAGAGAGAGAGAGAGAGAGAGAGAGAGAGAGAGAGAGAGAGAGAGAGACCATGAGAATGAGAGAGAGAGAGAGAGAGAGAGAGAGAGAGAGAGAGAGAGAGAGAGAGAGAGAGAGAGAGAGAGAGAGAGAGAGAGAGAGAGAGAGAGAGAGAGAGAGACAGAGAGAGAGAGAGACAGAGACAGAGATAGAGACAGAGAGAGAGAGAGAGAGAGACCATGAGAAGAGAGAGAGAGAGAGAGAGAGAGAGAGAGAGAGAGAGAGAGAGAGAGAGAGAGAGACAGAGAGAGAGAGAGAGAGAGAGAGAGAGAGAGAGAGAGAGAGAGAGAGAGAGAGAGAGAGAGAGAGAGAGAGAGAGAGAGAGAGAGAGAGAGAGAGAGAGAGACAGAGAGAGAGAGAGAGAGAGAGAGAGAGACCATGAGAATGAGAGAGAGAGAGAGAGCTGCTGCCCCGTGTCTCAGACTGAAAAGCATTGATTTTATTTTTCACAACCTCAAGGTCAGTGTTGAGGAGCAACCTAAAGTATCACATCTCCACAGAGCTGCTCTCAGTCTGACCTTTTTTATTGAGAGGATAAATCTTACGTTTTTTAGTTTAACTTATACACCCCCCTTAGACTGAATGTGGGTTCATAAACACTTACACTACTGTAGTTATTGAGGGTGTCACGTTCTGACCTTAGTTCCTTTGTTATGTTTTTTTTTCTATGTTGTGGTTTTGTGTTTTGTATGGTTCTCAATAGTTTGTTGTCTCTGATTGAGGGTGCCTGTTTTCCCCCCCATTTTAGTTGTGGGTGATTCTTTTCTGTTTTAGTGTTTTTCGTCACCTTACAGGACTGTTTGTTTGTCGTTTTGTGAAGTGTTCAGTTGTTTTTATAAAAAATATGAACACTTACCACGCTGCGCTTTGGTCCTCCACTCCTTCCACCAACAACAGCAGTTACAGAGAGTGATGAATTTACAGACTATTTCATACAGCAATATGAATGGTTAAATATTGTACACTGCAGTCTTCCACACAACGGATACTTCATACAAACCTTACAAGTGTATACGCCACATGACATAACCTTATACGTTTATACATTATAAAAACATTGTTAGCGAAAGGTTGTCTGGCTATCGTTCATTTAATTCATTGACCTCAGATTATCTTTGAATAAATAATTCCCTATCTGACTTTCTCATCAGGCCAGGTCAATAAGCCAGATGTCTGCTATCTGTCCAATTATCACCTGTCTGTTAAATGGCCATTACCCTGTGGTGTCCACACATAGCCTGCTGGATGCCTGGTGTCCACACATAGCCTGCTGGACACCTGGTGTCCACACATAGCCTGCTGGACGCCTGGTGTCCACACATAGCCTGCTGGACGCCTGGTGTCCACACATAGCCTGCTGGACGCCTAGTGTCCACACATAGCCAGCTGGACGCCTGGTGTCCACACACAGCCTGCTGGACACCTGGTGTCCACACACAGCCTGCTGGACACCTAGTGTCCACACATAGCCTACTGGACACCTAGTGTACACACATAGCCTGCTGGACACCTAGTGTCCACACATAGCCTGCTGGACACCTAGTGTCCACACATAGCCTGCTGGACACCTAGTGTCCACACATAGCCTGCTGGACACCTGGTGTCCACACACAGCCTGCTGGACACCTGGTGTCCACTCATAGCCTGCTGGATGCCTGGTGTCCACACATAGCCTGCTGGACGCCTGGTGTCCACACATAGCCTGCTGGACACCTAGTGTCCACACATAGCCTGCTGGATGCCTGGTGTCCACACATAGCCTGCTGGACACCTGGTGTCCACACATAGCCTGCTGGACACCTGGTGTCCACACATAGCCTACTGGACGCCTGGTGTCCACACATAGCCTGCCGGACTTGTGGAGGTCTACAATTTTTTTTCTGAGGTCTTGGCTGATTTCTTTTGATTTCCCCATGATGTCAAGCAAAGAGGCACTGAGTTTGAAGGTCTGCCTTGAAATACATCCACAGGTACACCTCCAATTGACTCAAATTATGTCAATTAGCCTATCAGAAGCTTCTAAAGCCAGGACGTAATTTTCTGGAATTTTCCAAGCTGTTTAAAGCAGTCATCAGTAAATTTCATCTTAGTGAATTATGTAAATAATCTGTCTGTAAACAATTGTTGGAAAAATGACTTGTGTCATGCACAATGTAGATGTCCGAACTGACTTGCCAAAACTTAGTTTGTTACTGAGTGGTTGGAGTTTTAATGACTCCAACCTAAGTGTAGTCTTCACCTGTATGTACCAATCCATTATACTGAGGAGGAATTGAATTATTGCTGTCATAGTTACACAATGATCCATCTGTAAGGAGAACAGATTTGTAGTCAGTTGTAGAGCATGGCATTATACAGGGAGGAGGAATTCCCGGTAGTCTAGAATGTATGCACACATGACTTATACTGAGGAGGAATTATATATGCAAATAATTACAATTATATGTTGCTTGAAACTGACAAGATGTGAGATGTCTAATGACTTCTGTGAATAATCGTAGTTCCAATTGTAGTCCAGCTTATACTGAGGAGGAATTGTAGTCTAGTTACACATTATACTGAGGAGGAATTGTAGTCTAGTTACACATTATACTGAGGAGGAATTATAGTCTAGCTTATACTGAGGAGGAATTGTAGTCTAGTTACACATTATACTGAGGAGGAATTGTAGTCTAGTTACACATTATACTGAGGAGGAATTGTAGTCTAGTTACACATTATACTGAGGAGGAATTATAGTCTAGCTTAAACTGAGGAGGAATTGTAGTCTAGTTACACATTATACTGAGGAGGAATTGTAGTCTAGTTACACATTATACTGAGGAGGAATTGTAGTCTAGTTACACATTATACTGAGGAGGAATTGTAGTCTAGTTACACATTATACTGAGGAGGAATTGTAGTCTAGTTACACATTATACTGAGGAGGAATTGTAGTCTAGTTACACAATATACTGAGGAGGATTTGTAGTCTTGTTACACATTATACTGAGGAGGAATTATAGTCTAGTTACACAATATACTGAGGAGGAATTGTAGTCTAGTTACACAATATACTGAGGAGGATTTGTAGTCTAGTTACACATTATACTGAGGAGGAATTGTAGTCTAGTTACACATTATACTGAGGAGGAATTGTAGTCTAGTTACACATTATACTGAGGAGGAATTGTAGTCTAGTTACACATTATACTGAGGAGGAATTGTAGTCTAGTTACACATTATACTGAGGAGGAATTGTAGTCTAGTTACACATTATACGGCAGGCTAGCCTAGTGGTTAGAGAGTTGGACTAGTAACTGGAAGGTTGCAAGTTCAAATCCCTGAGCTGACAAGGTACAAATCTGTCGTTCTGCCCCTGAACAAGGCAGATAACCCACTGTTCCTAGGCCGTCATTGTAAATAAGAATTTGTTCTTAACTGACTTGCCGCGTTAAATAAAGGTAAGAAAAATACTGAGGAGGAATTACGATACAGTCTGCATCTCTCTCTGCCTGCCTCCTTGGTGTCTGTCATATTTGCAGGTTGTTGTAAGTAATTTAGGATAATAGATTGGAGTTAGTAATTTAATCTAACTGGTTGTATTTAGGTTTTTAATGGCTTGTATTTCGATATTGAATCTAATTGTAGTGTAATGTAACCCGATAGGTGGAAGGAGGGGAAGCAGGTCTTCAGGGAAAGGGGAATATTGAATTGATTCATGGGCTCTATATTGACAGGCCAAGACACTGGCACACCACCTGGGGGATGGAGGATGGGGGAATGGGGATGGCGGAGGGAGAGGAGGGAGGATGGGGGATGGGGGATGAGGTAGAGGACAGGGAAGAATTGGGGAGGGAGGGGAGGGCGGATGGGAGGAGGGGGGTGGAGAATGGGGAGGGAGAGAGAGAGGAAGGGGGATGGGAAGGGGGATGGGAGATGGGGGAGGAGGGAGGTGGAAGGAGAATGGGGGAGGGAGGATGAGGGAGAGGATAGGGAAGAATTGGGGAGGGAGGGGGAGGGCGGATGGGAGGGGAGAGAGAATAGGGAGGGAGGAGGGGGATGGAGAATGGGGAGGGAGGAGGGGGAGGATGGGGGACGGGAGGGGAGGTCTGGTGCAAGGCTGGTGACAGGTCTCGTGACAGGCTGATGACAGGTCTGGTCGGGGACTACTGTATACAGACTGACATTAGTCAGGCTGCTCCTGGGGGACTATACAGTCCTCCAGTACCCCCAACAGACCAACTCCCGTCCTTCAGTTCCCCCCAACAGCCCAACTCCAGTCCTCCAGTACCCCCAACAGCCCAACTCCAGTCCTTCAGTACCCCCAACAGCCCAACTCCAGGCCTCCAGTATCCCCAACATCCCAACTGGAGGACTGGAGTTGGGCTGTTGGGGGGTACTGAAGGACTGGAGTTGGGCTGTTAGGGGTCGTGGAGGACTGGAGTTGGTAACCAGTCTACTATGCAAAATGAGTAGACCTACATTTTGTGGCAAATGGTAAAATGTGTTGATTTACCATGGGCACAGAAGCCCTCAAAAAATACACAATAATTTTTCAAATGTTAATAATTTTGAGAAACCAGGTCATGGTGAAGTTTCTTACATGATATGCTCACACTACACACGTCTCAAATGTTTCATCACACTGCCCTGTGTTTCCATTTGAAACAGGCCGTCTGGAATGCTGGAAAACTCAACAACCTGGCAGCTCCCTACTCTCCTTTTCATCTTAGTGAAATGGGATACAGCTCCTGCTCATCCTCCACTAGAACTAGCCAAGGATCTTTGGAAGGAACTGAGAAAGTCACAGAGGATTCACTCAAAGAGGAGAACAGTGCCATAAACCTGTGTTCTGCCTGCCATAACTCTTGGGATGGACAGCTTAGAACTATTTGTGGGCATGCTGGGTAGCCTATAATTGGTCTTCCCCACAGCAAAACATATCCTAATAGAGCACATGTAGGCCTAGGATGGCCACTGTATCCTGTTTTAGAAAAATGTGTACTATTGCTTTTCCGTGATGATGTTTTTCTTGCTGCATTTGATATGCAAGGTTGTCTTGGTGAACATTCACTAGTCCCATTTTCAATATCATTTAATTTACATTTTATTATTTTACATTTATTTAACTAGGCAAGTCAGTTAAGAACAAATTCTTATTTTCAATGACGGCCTGGGAACAGTGGGTTAACTGCCTGTTCAGGGGCAGAACTACAGATTTGTACCTTGTCAGCTCGGGGGTTTGAACTCGCAACCTTCCAGTTACTAGTCCAACACTCTAACCACTAGGCTACACTGCCGCCCCATCATAACATAATGTTTCTCACTATTCTTTAAGATTATTTGTGATGTCCTGCTATTCATGTCATTGATTGATCAACAGGTGCATCAAACATTGCATTGCGACCGCCGTCGTTTTACTTGTGGGAAATGTAGTTCTACCGCAAGAAAATAGCCATAACATTGACACATTTGACTGCTTATAAAACTACAAAGACCACGATGCAAAACGTTTCCACTTTCAGAACATATAATGCACTGACATTCCATTTCCAATGTGATAACAAGAATTTGAGGGCAAGGAAAATTCCACTTCAAAAAGAAAAGGAAATTAGACAGAAAAGTGCAGGATAACCTGCACTTGGACAGTTATTCTGATATTACCATTGAAGAATATATTTTTTATTTTACCTTTATTTAACTAGGCAAGTCAGTTAAGAACAAATTCTTATTTTCAATGACAGCCTACCAAGGAACAGTGGGTTAACTGCCCGTTCAGGGACAGAACGACATATTTGTACCTTGTCAGGTCGGGGGTTTGAACTTGCAACCTTCCGGTTATTAGTCCAATGTTCTAACCACTAGGCTGCCCAAGCCGGGACCAGGTAATTTTACGAGGTGGAGGGTAGTTCAATCGCTGGTCAATCTGTGAAAATGGTTAAAAATATACTAAGATGGAAGACAGAATCGAAGTGATTAAAGCCACTCTGGAAACAATCGATTTTCCCGAGCAGGTGGACGTGCTGAGTGTATGTGCTGCTCCACGAATCCATGCTGAATTCTGCCTTCCATGGAGGAATTGTACATTAAACCCATCAATGGGTGAGGTAGCCTAGTGGTTAGAGTGTTGGACTAGTAACTGGAATGTTGCAAGTTCAAACCCCTGAGCTGACAAGGTACAAATCTGTCGTTCTGCCCCTGAACAGGCAGTTAACCCACTGTTCCTTGGTAGGCCGTCATTGAAAATAAGAATTTGTTCTTAACTGACTTGCCAAGTTAAATAAAGGAAAAAAAAAAAATAAAAAAAATAATAATAATAATAATAATAAAAAACTTGCTGGAGGACCGGCTGAGTTTCTGGTCCACTATGAAGGACCCGTATGGACTGGTCCACTATGAAGGACCCGTATGGACTGGTCCACTATGAAGGACCCGTATGGACTGGTCCACTATGAAGGACCCGTATGGACTGGTCCACTATGAAGGACCCGTATGGACTGGTCCACTATGAAGGACCCGTATGGACTGGTCCACTATGAAGGACCCGTATGGACTGGTCCACTATGAAGGACCCGTATGGACTGGTCCACTATGAAGGACGTATGGACTGGTATGGACTGGTCCACTATGAAGGACCCGTATGGACTGGTCCGTATGGACTGGTATGAAGGACCCGTATGGACTGGTCCACTATGAAGGACCCGTATGGACTGGTCCACTATGAAGGACCTGCATGGACTGGTCCACTATGAAGGACCCGTATGGACTGGTCCACTATGAAGGACCCGTATGGACTGGTCCACTATGAAGGACCCGTACTAGATACAAAGAACAACCCAAACAGCTCCGTCAGGTACAAAACAGACAGCAACTACCCACAAAACCCATGTCGGCAAGAACTACCTAAGTATGGTTCTCAATCAGAGACAACGATAGACAGCTGTCCCTGATTGAGAAGCATACCCGGCCAAAAACAAAGAAATACAAAAACATAGAAAAAGGAACATGGAATGCCCACCCTAGTCACACCCTGGCCTAACCAAAATAGAGAATAAAAGCCTCTCTATGGCCAGGGCGTGACAGTTACGGAATTTGCTGATGTCCTTGAACTTGTGGAGAGCCTAAGTGTTGTTATAATTGATCTGAATTGATTACCTAAGTGGATGGAATTAAATTAATCAATTCAACCAAGAAGTTATCTTAATTGAAATGGTTTGCTTTTTCTCATGTTTATATGAACTACTTGTTTTATTGCAATTTTAAATGTCTTAGAAAACATGTTTGTTTATATATATACTGTATATTTATACTGTATATATATATACTACATTAACAAAAGTATGTGGACACCTGCTTGTCAAACATCTCATTCCAAAATCGTGAGTATTAATGTGGAGTGTCCCCCCCCACACACACACTGTTCTGGGAAGGATTTCCAGTAGATGTTGGAACAATGCTATGTGGAATTGCTTCCATTCAGCCAAAAGAGCATTAGTGAGGGTCGGGCAATGATGTTGGGCGATTAGGGCTGGCTCACAGTCGGCGTTCAAATTCATCTCAAAGGTGTTCGATGGGGTAGAGGTCAGGGCACTGTGCAGATCAGTCAAGTTCTTCCACACCGATCTCGACAAACCATTTCTGGATGGACCTCTCTTTGTGATTGGGAGCCTTGCCATTCTGAAACAGAAAATGGCCTTTCTCAAACTGTTGCCACAAACTTGGAGGCATAGAATCGTCTAGAATGTAGCACTAAGATTTCCCTTCATTGGAACTAAAGGGCCTAGCCCGAACCATGAAAAAACAAGCCCTAGACCATCATTCGTTCTCCATTATTCTTTACAGTTGGCAATGTGCATTCGGGCAGGAAGCGTTCGCCTGTCATCCACCAAACCTAGATTTGTCTGTCGGACTGCCAAATGCACAGTATTCATCACTCTAGAGAACGTGTTTCCGCTGCTCCAGAGTCCAATGGTGGCGAGCTTGACACCACTGCAGCAGATAACTGACATTGCACATGGTGATCTTAGGCTTGTGTGCAGCTGCTTAGCCATGAAAAACTATAAGCTCTCAACAAACAGTTATTGTGCTGAAGTTGCTTCCAGAGGCAGTTTGGAACTCGGTAGTGAGTGTTGCAACCGAGGACAGACGATGTTTGAGCGCTACACCCTTCAGTACTCAGCAGTCCCGTTCTGTGAGCTTGTGTTGCCTATCACTTTATGGCTGAGCAGTTGTTGCTCCGAGACGTTTCCACTTAAGAATTTCGACAAATTAATTTTAACAAGGCACACCTGTTAATTGAAATGCATTCCAGGTGACTACCTCCTGAAGATGGTTGAGAGAATGCCAAGAGTGTGCAAAGTTGACATCAAGGCAAAGGGTGGCTACTTTGAAGGATCTCAAATATAAAATATATTTAGATTTGTTTAATATTTTTTTGGTTACTACATGATTCCATATGTGATATTTCATAGCTTTGATGTCTTCATTATTATTCTAAAATGTGTACAATAGTAAAAATAAAGAAAAACCCTTAAATGAGAAGGTGTGTCCAAACATTTGACTGGTTCTGTATATTTGCAGGATTCCCATCTCACTGGGACATAGACTTAAACCCATTGAACTGAATCTGATATCATATTTGACCTAATTGTCATTCTAATGTTTATGCACTATTAATGTTATAGATTAATCCAATAGTGGACTGAACTCTAATTTGAAACTCCCTGATGTATGCTATTATATTACCCAAACAAGACTGCTATGCTATTAAATTACCCAAACAAGACTGCTATGCTATTATATTACCCAAACAAGACTGCTATGCTATTATATTACCCAAACAAGACTGCTATGCTATTATATTACCCAAACAAGACTGATATGCTATTATATTACCCAAACAAGACTGCTATGCTATTATATTACCCAAACAAGACTGCTATGCTATTATATTACCCAAACAAGACTGCTATGCTATTATATTACCCAAACAAGACTGCTATGCTATTATATTACCCAAACAAGACTGCTATGCTATTATATTACCCAAACAAGACTGCTATGCTATTATATTACCCAAACAAGACTGCTATGCTATTATATTACCCAAACAAGACTGCTATGCTATTATATTACCCAAACAAGACTGCTATGCTATTATATTACCCAAACAAGACTGCTATGCTATTATTGTCACACCTTGGTCTTAGTATTTTGTGTTTTCGTTATATATTTGGTCAGGCCAGGGTGTGACATGTTTTTTTTTTTGTGTTTCGTATTGGGATTTTGTAGGCATTGGGATTGCGGCTGAGTAGGGGTGTCTAGCATAGGCTTGGCTGCCTGAGGCGGTTCTCAATCAGAGTCAGGTGATTCTCGTTGTCTCTGATTGGGAACCATATTTAGGTAGCCTAGGTTTCACTGTGTGTTTTGTGGGTGATTGTTCCTGTCTCTGTGTAGTGTTCACAAGATAGGCCGTACAGGTTTTCACGTTTCGTTTGTTGTTTTGTAATTAAGTTATTTCATGTATCGTTCTATTTCCATTAAAGAACATGAGTAACCACCATGCTGCATCTTGGTCCGACTCTCTTTCGACAGACGAACGCCGTTACAGAATCACCCACCACACCCGGACCAAGCGGTGTGTCAACAGGCAGCGAAAGGAGGAACGGACATGGGAGGATGAATTGTTCGGAGAAGGACCCTGGGATCAGCCTGGAGAATATCGCCGCCCCAAAGAAGAACTGGAGGCGGAGAGAGCTGAAAGGCGCTGGTATGAGGAGAAGCAACAGCGGCAGCAGGAGCAACAATATCTGGACTACACTACTTGGGAGGATATAGACAGGTGGACGGTCGACCCAGGGAGAGTGATGGCGCAGAAGAAAGCCCGTGAGTCAGCCCCAAAAATGTATTGGGGGGGGGGGGGCTCAGGGAGAGTGTGGCAGAGTCAGGAGTCAGACCTGAGCCAACTCTCCCTGTGTATCGTGAGGAGCCAAGGAGGAGACCAGAACCAGAGCCGGTGTTAGAGGTGAGCAAAGCAGAGACTGTGAAGGAGTTAATGGGGAAAGTGGAGTGGAGAGAGTAATGAGGGAGTTGCTAGTATGGTGCTTTAGGCACGATATTCGTCCGACGGAGCGTGTCGTGGATTTAATGGCACCTGGGTCAGCGCTCCATACTCGTCCTGAGGTGCGTGTTAGTCGGCTGGTGAAAATTGTGCCAGCCTCACGCATTAGGCCTCCTGTGTACCTACCTAGCCTCGCACGTCCTATGCCAGCCCTGCACTCAGGCTCTCCAGTACACCTTCACGGTCCAGTCCATCCTTTGCCACCTTCACACACCAGTCCTCTGGTGGCAGCTCCCCGCACCAGGCTACCAGGCTTCGACAGATGAACGCCGTTACAATTATATTACCCAAACAAGACTGCTATGCTATTATATTACCCAAACAAGACTGCTATGCTATTATATTACCCAAACAAGACTGCTATGCTATTAAATTACCCAAACAAGACTGCTATGCTATTATATTACCCAAACAAGACTGCTATGCTATTATATTACCCAAACAAGACTGCTATGCTATTATATTACCCAAACAAGACTGCTATGCTATTATATTACCCAAACAAGACTGCTATGGAGGTCAGGTGAGGACAAATGTCCAGCTTTTTCTGATATTTATGTTTTCATTGCACAGCATGAGAGTCTAGCCAATTAGCTTACAGTAAGGCATCTCTGTTTTCATTGCACAGCATGAGAGTCTAGCCAATTAGCTTACAGTAAGGTATTTCTGTTTTCATTCCACAGCATGAGAGTCTAGCCAATTAGCTTACAGTAAGGCATTTCTGTTTTCATTCCACAGCATGAGAGTCTAGCCAATTAGCTTACAGTAAGGCATTTATGTTTTCATTCCACAGAATGAGAGTCTAGCCAATTAGCTTACAGTAAGGCATTTCTGTTTTCATTCCACAGAATGAGAGTCTAGCCAATTAGCTTACAGTAAGGCATTTCTGTTTTCATTGCACAGCATGAGAGTCTAGCCAATTAGCTTACAGTAAGGCATTTCTGTTTTCATTGCACAGCATGAGAGTCTAGCCAATTAGCTTACAGTAAGGCATTTCTGTTTTCATTGCACAGACTAGCCAATTAGCTAGTGCTTACTCTACCATAAGCAGCCTCCAATGTCGTTGTTTCAGAGAATTTGGCAGAACGTCCAACCGGCCTCAATACCGCAGACCACGTGTAACCACGCCAACCCAGGACCTCCTGCCCAATCATTTGAAATCAGTAGATTAAGGACTAATTAATTAATTTCAATTGACTGATTTTCTTATATGAACTGTAACTCAATAATATCTTTGAAGTTGTTGCATGTTGCGTTTATATTTTTGTTCAGTATATATGGATAAGGGCATGGCAAACGTGTTTTTGTCTTCATGATTCTGCAGTGTGGGACAGGAGGTGGGAGAGGAGGTGAGACAGGAGTTAGGAGAGGGGGTGAGACAGGAGCTGCATGGCATATAGGATGTTATTCTGTAGTCTTTCTTGACTCTCAATGTTCAATCTGACTTCACAGCAACATTTTGGCTCAAATTTGACCTGCTGCCACATGTTGGTTCAAATTCACTTAGTTGCCACTGTGCCATAGGTGTCTCCTACCCTGCCCGTTCTCCGCCCAGTAGACAGACTAAATGCAGATGCGCAGATATTGGAAATGTCAAGTGCAGTATTAGCTTCCAGCCGCTCCTGAACTCTGTATCAAACTCTGGCATACACAGCCATTCTCTGCCCAATCCTAAACCAATTGTAAACCATCCTTGGCAGAGAAACTTTAAATGGGTTTATTTGTCTTGTATTGCACTACGATGGAGAGTAAGATCAATAGAGAATGTTTTTAATCTAACTCATTCTGGAGGCATTATGTGTGAGAAGAGAATCCATTATGTTAGAGCTCCTGGGTAGGCAACAACTATTCTGTCCAAAGGTTCAAAGTCCCGTATATCTCTTACAATGTCTTCCCAGTCTGAGAAACACAAGCATTCATCTGACAGCAGGCGATGAGGAAAACAGCTGTTATGGGACAACAAATGTCATCAAATAAATTAACAAAATCCAAATACGCATCTGACATTCTGTTATATTCAGCATTATAACTTCACAGACGGAGGAAGGAGCCCCCGAGGAGGAAGGAGCCCCCGAGGAGGAAGGAGCCCCCGAGGAGGAAGGAGCCCCCGAGGAGGAAGGAGCCCCCGAGGAGGAAGGAGCCCCTGAGGAGGAAGGAGCCCCCGAGGAGGAAGGATCCCCCGAGGAGGAACTAGGGCGCTAGGAGGAGGAAGCCCCGGAGGAGGAAGGAGCCCCCGAGGAGGAAGGATCCCCCGAGGAGGAAGGAGCCCCCGAGGAGGAAGGAGCCCCGAGGAGGAAGGAGCCCCCCGAGGAGGAAGGAGCCCCGAGGAGGAAGGAGCCCCGAGGAGGAAGGAACCCCGAGGAGGAAGGAACCCCAGAGGAGGAAGGAGCCCCGAGGAGGAAGGAGCCCCGAGGAGGAAGGAGCCCCGAGGGAGGAAGGAGCCCCCGAGGAGGAAAGAGCCCCCGAGGAGGAAGGAGCCCCGAGGAGGAAGGAGCCCCGAGGAGGAAGGAGCCCCGAGGAGGAAGGATCCCCCGAGGAGGAAGGATCCCCGAGGAGGAAGGAGCCCCGAGGAGGAAGGAGCCCCGAGGAGGAAGGAGCCCCGAGGAGGAAGGAACCCCGAGGAGGAAGGAACCCCAGAGGAGGAAGGAACCCCAGAGGAGGAAGGAACCCCCGAGGAGGAAGGAACCCCGAGGAGGAAGGAGCCCCCGAGGAGGAAGGAGCCCCGAGGAGGAAGGAGCCCCGAGGAGGAAGGATCCCCGAGGAGGAACTAGGGCGCTAGGAGGAAGAAGCCCCGGAGGAGGAAGGAGCCCCCGAGGAGGAAGGAGGGCGCTAGGAGGAAGGAGCCCCGGAGGAGGAAGGAGCCCCGAGGAGGAAGGAACCCCGAGGAGGAAGGAGGGCGCTAGGAGGAAGGAGCCCCGGAGGAGGAAGGAGCCCCGAGGAAGAAGGAACCCCCGAGGAGGAAGGAGCCCCCGAGGAGGAAGGAGGGCGCTAGGAGGAAGAAGCCCCCGAGGAGGAAGGAGCCCCCGAGGAGGAAGGAGCCCCCGAGGAGGAAGGAGCCCCCGAGGAGGAAGGAGGGCGCTAGGAGGAAGGAGCCCAGGAGGCGGAAGGAGCCCCCGAGGAGGAAGGAGGGCGCTAGGAGGAAGGAGCCCCGGAGGAGGAAGGAGCCCCCGAGGAGGAAGGAGGGCGCTAGGAGGAAGAAGCCCCCAAGGAGGAAGGAGCCCCCGAGGAGGAAGGAGCCCCGAGGAGGAAGGAGCCCCGAGGAGGAAGGAGCCCCGAGGAGGAAGGATCCCCGAGGAGGAAGGAGCCCCGAGGAGGAAGGAGCCCCGAGGAGGAAGGATCCCCCGAGGAGGAAGGATCCCCGAGGAGGAAGGAGCCCCCGAGGAGGAAGGAGCCCCGAGGAGGAGGAAGGAGCCCCGAGGAGGAAGGAGCCCCGAGGAGGAAGGATCCCCCGAGGAGGAAGGATCCCCGAGGAGGAAGGAGCCCCGAGGAGGAAGGAGCCCCCGAGGAGGAAGGAGCCCCGAGGAGGAAGGAACCCCGAGGAGGAAGGAACCCCAGAGGAGGAAGGAGCCCCCGAGGAGGAAGGAGCCCCCGAGGAGGAAGGAGCCCCCGAGGAGGAAGGAGGGCGCTAGGAGGAAGGAGCCCAGGAGGCGGAAGGAGCCCCCGAGGAGGAAGGAGCCCCGAGGAGGAGGAAGGAGGGGCGCTAGGAGGAAGGAGCCCCGGAGGAGGAAGGAGCCCCGAGGAGGAAGGAGGGCGCTAGGAGGAAGGAGCCCAGGAGGCGGAAGGAGCCCCGAGGAGGAAGGAGGGCGCTAGGAGGAAGGAGCCCCGGAGGAGGAAGGAGCCCCGAGGAGGAGGAAGGAGGGCGCTGAGGAGGAAGGAGGAGGAGAAGCCCCGAGGAGGAAGGAGGGCGCTAGGAGGAAGGAGCCCCGAGGAGGAAGGAGCCCCGAGGAGGAAGGAGCCCCGAGGAGGAAGGAGGGCGCTAGGAGGAAGAAGCCCCGAGGAGGAAGGAGCCCCGAGGAGGAAGGAGCCCCGAGGAGGAAGGAGCCCCGAGGAGGAAGGAGCCCCCGAGGAGGAAGGATCCCCCGAGGAGGAAGGATCCCCCGAGGAGGAAGGAGCCCCCGAGGAGGAAGGAGCCCCCGAGGAGGAGGAGGAAGGAGCCCCCGAGGAGGAAGGAACCCCGAGGAGGAAGGAACCCCAGAGGAGGAAGGAGCCCCCGAGGAGGAAGGAGCCCCGAGGAGGAAGGAACCCCGAGGAGGAAGGAACCCCAGAGGAGGAAGGAGCCCCGAGGAGGAAGGAGCCCCGAGGAGGAAGGAACCCCGAGGAGGAAGGAGCACCCGAGGAGGAAGGAGCCCCGAGAAGGAAGGAGCCCCGAGGAGGAAGGAGCCCCGAGGAGGAAGGATCCCCCGAGGAGGAACTAGGGCGCTAGGAGGAAGAAGAAGCCCCGGAGGAGGAAGGAGCCCCGAGGAGGAAGGAGGGCGCTAGGAGGAAGGAGCCCCGGAGGAGGAAGGAGCCCCGAGGAGGAAGGAACCCCCGAGGAGGAAGGAGGGCGCTAGGAGGAAGGAGCCCCGGAGGAGGAAGGAGCCCCCGAGGAAGAAGGAACCCCCGAGGAGGAAGGAGCCCCCGAGGAGGAAGGAGGGCGCTAGGAGGAAGAAGCCCCGAGGAGGAAGGAGCCCCGAGGAGGAAGGAGCCCCCGAGGAGGAAGGAGCCCCGAGGAGGAAGGAGGGCGCTAGGAGGAAGGAGCCCAGGAGGCGGAAGGAGCCCCCGAGGAGGAAGGAGGGCGCTAGGAGGAAGGAGCCCCGGAGGAGGAAGGAGCCCCGAGGAGGAAGGAGGGCGCTAGGAGGAAGAAGCCCCGAGGAGGAAGGAGCCCCGAGGAGGAAGGAGCCCCGAGGAGGAAGGAGGGCGCTAGGAGGAAGAAGCCCCGAGGAGGAAGGAGCCCCCGAGGAGGAAGGAGCCCCCCGAGGAGGAAGGAGGGCGCTAGGAGGAAGGAACCCCGAGGAGGAAGGAACCCCGAGGAGGAAGGAGCCCCCGAGGAGGAAGGAGCCCCGAGGAGGAAGGAGCCCCCGAGGAGGAAGGAGCCCCGAGGAGGAAGGAGCCCCGAGGAGGAAGGATCCCCCGAGGAGGAAGGAGCCCCGAGGAGGAAGGAGCCCCGAGGAGGAAGGAGCCCCCGAGGAGGAAGGAACCCCCGAGGAGGAAGGAACCCCAGAGGAGGAAGGAGCCCCCGAGGAGGAAGGAGCCCCCGAGGAGGAAGGAACCCCCGAGGAGGAAGGAGCACCCGAGGAGGAAGGAGCCCCCGAGGAGGAAGGAGCCCCCGAGGAGGAAGGAGCCCCCGAGGAGGAAGGATCCCCCGAGGAGGAACTAGGGCGCTAGGAGGAAGAAGCCCCGGAGGAGGAAGGAGCCCCCGAGGAGGAAGGAGGGCGCTAGGAGGAAGGAGCCCCGGAGGAGGAAGGAGCCCCCGAGGAGGAAGGAACCCCCGAGGAGGAAGGAGGGCGCTAGGAGGAAGGAGCCCCGGAGGAGGAAGGAGCCCCCGAGGAAGAAGGAACCCCCGAGGAGGAAGGAGCCCCCGAGGAGGAAGGAGGGCGCTAGGAGGAAGAAGCCCCCGAGGAGGAAGGAGCCCCCGAGGAGGAAGGAGCCCCCGAGGAGGAAGGAGCCCCCGAGGAGGAAGGAGGGCGCTAGGAGGAAGGAGCCCAGGAGGCGGAAGGAGCCCCCGAGGAGGAAGGAGGGCGCTAGGAGGAAGGAGCCCCGGAGGAGGAAGGAGCCCCCGAGGAGGAAGGAGGGCGCTAGGAGGAAGAAGCCCCCGAGGAGGAAGGAGCCCCCGAGGAGGAAGGAGCCCCCGAGGAGGAAGGAGGGCGCTAGGAGGAAGAAGCCCCCGAGGAGGAAGGAGCCCCCGAGGAGGAAGGAGCCCCCGAGGAGGAAGGAGGGCGCTAGGAGGAAGGAACCCCCGAGGAGGAAGGAACCCCCGAGGAGGAAGGAACCCCCGAGGAGGAAGGAGCCCCCGAGGAGGAAGGAGCCCCCGAGGACATACTGCAGGACATACTGCAGGACATACTGCAGGACATACTGCAGGACATACTGCAGGACATACTGTAGGACATACTGCAGGACATACTGTAGGACATACTGTAGGACATACTGCAGGACATACTGCAGGACATACTGTAGGACATACTGTAGGACATACTGCAAGACATACTGTAGGACATGCTGCAGGATATACTGTAGGACATACTGCAGGACATACTGCAGGACCTACTGCAGGATATACTGTAGGACATACCGCAGGAAATAATGTAGGACATACTGCAGGACATATTTTAAGACATACTGCAGGACCTACTGCAGGACATACTGCAGGACATATTTTAAGACCTCCTGCAGGACATACTGTAGGACATACTGCAGGACATACTGTAGGACATATTGTAGGACATACTGCAGGACATACTGCAGGACAAACTGCAGGACATACTGTAGAACATACTGTAGGACATACTGTAGGACATACTGTAGGACATACTGCAGGACATACTGCAGGACATACTGCAGGACCTACTGCAGGATATACTGTAGGACATACCGCAGGAAATAATGTAGGACATACTGCAGGACATATTTTAAGACATACTGCAGGACCTACTGCAGGACATACTGCAGGACATATTTTAAGACCTCCTGCAGGACATACTGTAGGACATACTGCAGGACATACTGTAGGACATATTGTAGGACATACTGCAGGACATACTGCAGGACAAACTGCAGGACATACTGTAGAACATACTGTAGGACATACTGTAGGACATACTGTAGAACATACTGTAGGACATACTGCAGGACATACTGTAGAACATACTGTAGGACATACTGTAGGACATACTGTAGAACATACTGTAGGACATACTGCAGGACATACTGTAGGACATGCTGCAGGACATACTGCAGGACATACTGTAGGATATACTGCAGGACATACTGTAGGACATACTGCAGGACAAACTGCAGGACATACTGTAGGATATACTGCAGGACATACTGTAGGATATACTGTAGGACATACTGCAGGACATACTGCAGGACATATTGCAGGACATACTGTAGGACATACTGTAGAATATACTGCAGGACATACTGTAGGACATACTGCAGGACATACTGCAGGACATACTGTAGGACATGCTGCAAGACATACTGCAGGACATACTGCAGGACATACTGTAGGATATACTGCATGACATACTGTAGGACATACTGCAGGACATACTGTAGGACATGCTGCAGGACATACTGCAGGACATACTGCAGGAAACGAGAATCCGACCATCACCCCTGGTGAGACAACACCACGACCCGTCAGTGAAGACCACTTTTTGACAGTCCTGTCTGGTCCAGTGATGGTGGGTTTGTGCCAATAGGAGACGTTGTTGTCGGTGATGTCTGGTGAGGGCCTGCCTTACAACAGGCCTACAAGCCCTCAGGCCAGCCTCTCTCAGCCTATTGTGAAGTCTGAGCACTGATGGAGGGATTGTGGGTTCCTGGTGTAACTCGGGCAGTTGTTGTTGCCATCCTGTACCTGTCCCACAGGTGTGATGTTCTGATGTACCGATCCTGTGCAGGGGTTGTTACACGTGGTTTGCCACTGCAAGGATGATAAGTTGTCCGTCCTGTCTCCCTGTAGCACTGTCTTAGGCGTCTCACAGTATGGACATTGCAATGTATTGCCCTGGCCACATCTGCAGTCCTCATGCCTCCTTGCAGCCTGCCTAAGGCACGTTCACACAGGAGAGCAGGGGCCCTGTGCATCTTTCTTTTGGGGGTTTTCAGAGTCAGTAGAAAGGCCTCTTTAGTGTCCTAAGTTTCCATAACTGTGACCTTAATTGCCTTCCGTCTGTAAGCTGTTAGTGTCTTAACGACCGTTCCACAGGTGTATGTTCATTCATTGTGTGGTTCATTGAACAAGCATAGGGAAACAGTGTTTAAACCCTTTACAGTGAAGATCTGTGAAGTTATTTGGATTTTTACGAATTCTCTTTGAAAAACAGGGTCCTGAAAAAGGGACGTTAGTTTTTTTGCTGAGTTTGTGTTTATCCCAGGATTGTTTGATTTATTTTGTATTTATTTCTCCTTTATTTAACTAGGCAAGTCAGTTAAGAACAAATTCTTATTTACAATGACAGCCTCCCGGGGAACAGTGGGTTAATTGCTTCGTTCAGCGGCAGGGCGACAGATTTCTACCTTGTCAGCTTGAGCTTTCGATCCCTCGGGGATTCGATCCCCCAACACTCTAACCACTAGGCTACCTGCCACCCCATTGTGACTGACTTCACATTCAAATTCTTAGCTGGAAATCCTGTGTCCTGTGTGTGTGTGTGTGTGCGTGCGTGCGTGCGTGCGTGCGTGAGTGCGTGAGTGCGTCAGAAATGCATTGAACTGAATTCAGTGAGACATGACTGCATGGACGGACACAACAGCAACCAATCACAACAGTGAAAGAGATGGTTGGTGCTGCTAAGTAAATCCCAAATCGTTTGCAGAGCAACAACACAAATCCGAACAGGATCTCAATCAGTGGGTGAGTGAAGTACAAATCCACCACAAACTACGTGGGCCTGTATGGTTCTAATCCTTTTTCAATCTCCTTGGATTACGCTCCTGTGTAATTCTTCTCAGGTAATATATATATATATTTTTTTTAACTTATTATTTTTCAATTTGGGGGAGTCAAGTTTTGGGTTTTAAACACTGTGCAGTATCAGCAGAGGCCTGTAAAACACAGATTGAAGAAGGGACTTCAGCCAGATCTAGAGCGCATGGTGAAATTGACAATGGATGTTCTCTTCATTAGGATAAATTTACCAGTTGAGTAGTAATATAACTATTACTGGGATTTACGCCATAATGGTTTTATTCTTGGTATTATTGTGTCCTAACCATCCCACTGCTGACAACGATATAGCACATTTTGTCAAACTGGGCCTATTTTCTTCCAGTGCTTTGTAACGAACTTCCTGATTATTATTACGTCTAGTTTTGTTTTGTTTTTCAGGATTTTTTTAAAAGTAAGCCTGTCTCCCTCTCACACACACACTGCCTTGCACTTACTTACACACTAAACACACTCACACACACACACACACACACACACACACACACACACACACACACACACACACACACACACACACACACACACACACACACACACACACACACACACACACACACACACACACACACACACACACACACACACACACACACACACTGCCTTGCACTTACTTACCGACCGAATGAAGGCAACAGTACACTCCATTGAACCAAGGTAAAATCCAATACTCAGCCTGCCGTCTGTGAGACAGTGATGGGTGGAGAAACAGCTGTAGACGAACAATATATGTCAGAAAAGCACACTGCCACACTTAGATTAAGGCACACACACTAAACACACACACTAAACACACACACTAAACACACACACTAAACACACACACTAAACACACACACTAAACACACACACTAAACACACACACTAAACACACACACTAAACACACACACACTAAACACACACACACACACTAAACACAAACACACACACTAAACACACACACTAAACACACACACTAAACACACACACTAAACACACACACTAAACACACACACTAAACACACACACACACACTAAACACACACTAAACACACACACTAAACACACACACACACTAACACACACTAAACACACACACTAAACACACACACTAAACACACACACTAAACACACACACTAAACACACACACACACACTAAACACACACACTAAACACACACACACACTAAACACACACACACACACACTAAACACACACACTAAACACACACACACACTAAACACACACACACACTAAACACACACACACACACTAAACACACACACACACTAAACACACACACACACTAAACACACACACACACTAAACACACACACACACTAAACACACACACACACTAAACACACACACTAAACACACACACTAAACACACACACTAAACACACACACACTAAACACACACACTAAACACACACACTAAACACACACACTAAACACACACACACACACACACTAAACACACACACTAAACACACACACATACACTAAACACACACACACTAAACACACACACTAAACACACACACTAAACACACACACTAAACACACACACTAAAACACACACTAAAACACACACATAAACACACTAAACACACACACACTAAACACACACACAAACACACTAAACACACACACTAAACACACACACTAAACACACACACTAAACACACACACTAAACACACTAAACACACACACACTAAACACACTAAACACACACACACTAAACACACACACTAAACACACACACACACTAAACACACACACTAAACACACACACACACACACACTAAACACACACACACACACTAAACACACACACTAAACACACACACTAAACACACACACTAAACACACACACTAAACACACACTAAACACACACACTAAACACACACACTAAACACACACACTAAAAACACACACACTAAACACACACACACACTAAACACACACACACACTCAAAACACACACACACACACTAAACACACACACACACACTAAACACACACACTAAACACACACACTAAAAACACACACACTAAACACACACACTAAACACACACACTAAACACACACACTAAACACACACACACTAAACACACACACTAAACACACACACTAAACACACACACTAAACACACACACTAAACACACACACACACACTAAACACACACACTAAACACACACACATACACTAAACACACACACATACACTAAACACACACACACTAAACACACACACTAAACACACACACACACACTAAACACACACACTAAACACACACACTAAACACACACACTAAACACACACACTAAACACACACACTAAACACACACACTAAACACACACACTAAACACACACACTAAACACACACACTAAACACACACACACACACTAAACACACACACTAAACACACACACATACACTAAACACACACACATACACTAAACACACACACACTAAACACACACACACACTAAACACACACACTAAACACACACACTAAACACACACACTAAACACACACACTAAACACACACACTAAACACACACACACTAAACACACAAACTAAACACACACACTAAACACACACACTAAAACACACACACACACTAAACACACACACTAAACACACACACAAACTAAACACACACACACACACTAAACAAACACACTAAACACACACACACACTAAAACACACACTAAACACACACACTAAACACACACACACACACTAAACACACACACTAAACACACACACTAAACACACACACTAAACACACACACTAAACACACACACACACTAAACACACACACACACTAAACACACACACTAAACACACACACACACTAAACACACACACACACTAAACACACACACACACAAACTAACACACACACTAAACACACACACTAAACACACACACACACTAAACACACACACACACTAAACACACACACTAAACACACACACACACTAAACACACACACTAAACACACACACTAAACACACACACTAAACACACACACACACTAAACACACACACACACTAAACACACACCCACACACTAAACACACACAAAAAACACACACACTAAACAACAAACACTAAACACACACACTAAACACACACACACACTAAACACACACACACACTAAACACACACACACACTAAACACACAACACACTAAACACACACACACACTAAACACACACCACACACTAAACACACACACTAAACACACAAACACACACACACACACTAAACACACACACACACTAAACACACCCACACACTAAACACACACACACACTAAACACACACACACACTAAACACACACACACACTAAACACACACACACACTAAACACACACACACACTAAACACACACACTAAACACACACACACACTAAACACACACACTAAACACACACACACACTAAACACACACACACACTAAACACACTAAACACACACACACACTAAAACACACACACACACAAACACACACACTAAAACACACACACTAAAACACACACACACTAAACACACTAAACACACACACACTAACACACTAAACACACACACACTAAACACACACACTAAACACACTAAAACACACACACACAAACACACACACACACTAAACACACACACTAAACACACACACACACACTACACACACACACACACACACACACACACACACACACACACACACACACACACACACACACACACACACACACACACACACACACACTAAACACACACTAACACACACACTAAAACACACACACTAAACACACACACACTAAACACACACACACTAAAACACACACACACTAAACACACACACTAAACACTAAACACACACTAAACACACACACACACTAAACACACACACTAAACAAACACACACTAAACACACACACACACTAAACACACACTAAACACACACACACACTAAACACACACACACACTAAACACACACACACACACACTAAACACACACACACACTAAACACACACACACACACACTAAACACACACACACACACTGACAGAGTAGGATGACAAATAATGGAGTATGAGGCACATGAATGCCAGTCTGTGTGGATTGCGGTGCCGGCTATCGAACCTCCACATAGATTTGAAGACTCATGATTGTGCTGAAAGGGGACAGCAGACTTACATGCTACGGAAGCTTTTCCATCACAGGAGGAAGGGGCCAGTGGATCACGATACATTTGATGTCTCATTTATGTACCATTTTTACTCCTCTGTCTGTGTGATATTTTATGGGTAATTGTTTAGTGACTGTTAGATAGAACAACCTTTGTCGATTGAGAGGTTATTGTTAGAGCTAGATAGTTCTAGACTATAACTACAGTAAGGGCCGTGAGTTATAGACTATAACTATAGTAAGGGCTTTGAGTTATAGACTATAACTATAGTAAGAGCCTTGTGTTACAGACTATAACTATAGTAAGAGCCTTGTGTTACAGAATATAACTATAGTAAGGGCCTTGTGTTACAGAATATAACTATAGTAAGGGCCTTGTGTTACAGACTTTAACTATAGTAAGGGTTTCGAGTTATAGACTAGAACTATGTTTGGGTGTTGATTTATACACAACTACAGTAAGGGACTTGATTTATAGATGAAAACAACAGTAAGGGCCTTGATTTGTAGACTATAACAACAGTAAGGGCCTTGATTTGTAGACTATAACAACAGTAAGGGCCTTGATTTGTAGACTATAACAACAGTAAACGCCGTGATCTGGTCACGTAGTTATGTATACTGACCCTGGGGCATTGTTTTAAATAGACTTAAGTTTTTCCTTCTTTTCTTCCGAGTTATGGTGTTGCATTGGGAACAGTTTTACCTGGTTAAAGAAATTCAGTCGATACCATCTGTATTAAAATGTACTATACATCTGTTCTGCCATTGGTGTAGCTAAGTGGGCATAAAATAGGCATTACAGGAAAAGAGAATTGCATGAAACGGCCTGTGTTATTCCATTGCTGGTTATTGTGAAGGTATGAAGCATGTTCCTATGAGATTAATTGCTTTTGCCCCCGGAGTCACTTGAGGAGCTGTCCATGGTGCTAACATGAGCGCCGCTGCAAATTTAAAGTGTGAGGAACTGTCCACGTGCTGACATGAGCGCCGCTGCAAATTTCAAGTGTGAGGAACTGTCCACGTGCTGACATGAGCACCACTGCAAATGTAAAGTGTGAGGAACTGTCCATGGTGCTGACATGAGCGCCACTGCAAATGTAAAGTGTGAGGAACTGTCCATGGTTCTGACGTGAATGGCCAGTTGATGCATCTACATAGCGCTACACTTTGTCTGGTCTTTTTCTCTTGAAGTGAACGTGCAATGCATTTTGAGCAGAGCACATAACACTGTAACACAATTGTAATAATTGTTTTCCATTTTAGGATTAGGATGATGCTTAACTGTAATGTTTTATCAATTCACATAATAATAATAATAATATAAGCCATTTAGCAGACGCTTTTATCCAAAGCGACTTACAGTCATGTGTGCATACATTCTACGTATGGGTGGTCGCGGGGATCAAACCCACTACCCTGGCGTTACAAGCGCCATGCTCTACCAACTGAGCTACATGCCGACTCAAGCCCATGTGGCTGTCTTCCATCTATGTATGCTCAAAAGGGCTCTGAAGGGCTCAGATGTAATATTATCATGATTCCACAACCATCCTATGACTGTCACCTGTTAGAGATTTTCCACTGGTCAATCTGTGGTCTGTAGTGTTATCTTTTGGAATGAGATCATTTACAAAACTTAGTTGCGACATTTTACTTACTATATGACTATACAGATGCAAATATATAAATATATATATACTCTTAACAAATGCATTGATTAAACACGATCGTTCCACTATTCTGTTTAATGCTTAAACTGTGTGTCTCGATAGGCATGATAACTCACTACATGTCATTATACTGTAGCACTACATGAGTGTCGCTATTATAACCGCTCCGTCTGCAAGCCGATAGTCTCTACAGCCTTTGCATTTTTTTTCGACCAACGAGTTTTTCAGACAAGGATTAAGTAGAATCCAAAGTAGTACTTGCATTTACCATTGCGTGATATCGCATGTGTCTGTCTAGGTGTTTCACTAGCTGAAGTGGCATCCGCGCCTTCGCTCACCCCATTCCGGGGAAGCCATGGAGTGAACGAGTCGTTTCGGAGCAAGGCTCTGCTCTCCGCGTGAACAACAATGTCCCGGTTTAAAAAAAGATATACATCGGTGTGTTCCATGATCTTCACTATTCTTTGCAAAGTTACGAAATGAAGCTTTGAGAGAAAAGGTAAGGTCTACCTACCTGTTTTTGGTATGTTGGATGGATAATCGCGTCTATTTAAGACACCTTTTGATTGTGTGCCTTCTGACAGCTGACAAGAAAAGTTTATAATTGTCTACGATTAAAACAGATCATAGATAATCAATTGTCTTACATAGTGCTTCAGCAATAAATAGGCTATGAAAGTACACTGGATTCAGCATTACTAAATTGCTTCTCTGTACCGTTATTTTATTTGTACGTTCACCGCATCGTGTAAAAACTTGCCAAAGTGTTTTTGCACACTTGCTGTTCGGGAATATCTGACAGATAATTGAGTCAGTATGCCTCACTGTAGGGCTGAAAGTCCAATACACACATACAGACACTACATACTCGTGCACATATGCATACTGACGCCACACACACAAACAAACAGACACACACACACCACATAGGCCTAAACTGTCGCGACGGTCTATGTATATCCTGTTTCCTCTACCTATATGTACATAGCTACCTCAATTACCCCTCCTGCACATCGACTCGGTACTGGTACTTACTCCTTATTTTTATTATTCGTTATTCACTGTGTATTTATTCCTCATGTCATTATTTATATTTTGTGTTTTATCTTTATCTTTCAATCTGCATTGTTGGAAAAGGACCCGGATGTCACTGTTAGTCTGTTGTTTGCGAAGAACGTGACAAATAGCATGTGATTTGATCAGAGGTCTGATGTCAGCACGGCGCTGCTCATACAGTGGTGAGCTGTGTGTGTGGAGTATAGGCCTAATGCATGCAGACCTCTATAAGTACACGCTATAGGGACTGCTTTCCTTTGCTATTCAATGGAGAACATTCACATAGCTTTTAAATCCAGGACTAGGCTTAATATGTGTCCCGGAAACCGGTCCTAAGTGGCAAATCAGGTGCAGGGTCATTAATGAATATTCAATGTTCTACTATTCTCCATCTGTGCTGTTTATGGTTTCATTCTATCCCCGGATCGTCGCCGCTTGAGGATTTACTGTCAGAATGGATCGAATTTTAATATCATCTGGGCCCTCCCCAAGGCTAATATCATGACCGTGTGAGAGATTGCTGCGGACTCAACCCCCTGTAGAAATCAAATGTTTCCACTTTTGCCAGTGTCGGGTAAATTGCAGTGGAAGTCAGCGAACAGACTGAGTCTTACACAAGGTGTAATGACGTTGCTAAACTGTCCGCAACTCTACTGACTCATCAAGGCGGGCGACGGTGTGTGTGTGTGTGTGTGTGTGTGTGTGTGTGTGTGTGTGTGTGTGTGTGTGTGTGTGTGTGTGTGTGTGTGTGTGTGTGTGTGTGTGTGTGTGTGTGTGTGTGTGTGTGTGTGTGTGTGTGTGTGTGTGTGTGTGTGTGTGTGTGTGTGTGTGTTGCAATTTGAGCGCGTAATTCGTAATGTGGCCTATGGGGTGAAGTGCCTGCTTTTAACAGATCTCTATAGTCTACTCCTCTTGTGTTAATTTATCCGACCTCTATAGCCTACTCCACTTTTCAAACCTTCATTCGTTTAACCCGGGAAGATATGGGGGCCGACGAGCACCATATTTAGGCATGGTGTAGGCCTATGTGTAGTTATTTCCTGTATCCCCCAGTCAATCACAAACATCACCACAATGTCCAATGCGCCTATTACGCGATAAATGTTTATCTAACATCTAAACAATTAGGAAATATAATTAAACCAAACCAACTGAATTTAAGAGAGTTTTAAAAAATTAGGACAAATAGTACAAAAAAAAAAAAAAAAAAATCATAATTACAATTATCATAATGAAATGCACACGTTAGGACTCTGCAGAACATACAAGTATTGAGGTAGAGGTAAGGGTTGCAATCACTAGCTCCCATTTAGAAGAGATGGCTTATCTCATATAGATCGCTCTGCTCTGTCCTTGTTAAAGTGGTGGCAGGCATAGGAAACTACGGTTCACAGTGGTCTCTCATTTGTCTTCCAAGTTTAGCTACATCAACCCCATTGAGTCTCAGACTGGTCATAAAAGAGGACTCGCTGCTGGGGGGGTATTGAGAACTAGAATAATATTTAGGCTGAGCGAGCGGTTTCACCTGATGGACTCCAAGTGAGTTATCTCTTACCCGCAATCTCCACTGAGCAGTTTGCAGCGATGCGCTGTTATGTGTAATGCGCGAGGGATGCGTGACGTGGGCACATTGGAGGATATTCTCGGCAGCGCAGTGATTCATGTCCCCTTTTATTGCCTGTAGTACATAGCGAGAGAGAGGGGGGGTAGATTCAGATATCCGCTCACCGGAATCAAACGTATTGACTGTGGATCTAAGAAATGATACAATTAAAAAGGGGAATTTCATGAAAGACAACGGAGCGTTCCCCAAAAGTTTTTCCTAGTAGAATTGTTTGTCTCCTGCAGACACGGTTCTAATACCGATAATGGAATGGCACATGGCGGAATGATGACCAGAGTGGACATAGCCCAGTGTCAGAATACTCACCTTTTTTCTGTGGTTGTGCTGATCTAAGACCTACTAACAGCGATCAGTCCATTTGTATTTAAGTGGGAGAAAATCTCATGTGATCCCGTTTCTCTTCGCCAAAGAGATGTTGCACTTGCACAGCGATTCTAGGAAGATTTACGTGCGCGCGGGGGAACCATTCAATCGCTGCCTCGAGCTCCATTCAGCTTGTTTTCAATCTTTGGTCATCAATATTTAGCATCCCGTTTATGCCAAACTCGTCACAGTAAGATTAACACGCGCATTTTAAAGGAGTTCCCGAGGTCAGTGTTGAACTTGTTGAACACTTACAAAGACTGGACTGTGCACCGTGAATTGAGGGCAAACCTACAATTGTAAGTATGCATATGAGAGAAATCTAAGTCTATTTTCCATTGTACATTTAAAGTTGAAATCGTTCAAATTGTTGTCTTCGTTAAAACATTGTATGCTGTGTGAAGATAGCAGAAATGCTCATGTTTCAGTACTTCTTGGAATTGTAGGTTACGTTTTGTTGGCAAACCACCTACATCAAAGTGTCAAATATGTTATGTATTTCAACTTTGGAATATTTTACCCTGGCAGACAATGCAGTAGCCTATACGAATGAAGTTGAACGCGTCCATACTCATTTAATGATCTTCATGTAATGAGAACATGAATTACTGGACTCCGGTGCACTGTTGGCAAAGTTTAGGCTAATAGCGATTTGTTGAAGCGCCCCCTTGTGGAATCAATTCCGTATTAATATATCATAAATGTATAGCCTACCAGATAATATATCATTCACTAGTATGAAATACTGCTGAAAAGATACTATTCATTATGATGTCCTATTCAGCCCTGTCCTATCCATTCACCTGCTGTATTTTAATCCCGAGACTTGCAAAGCGTGTGCGGGTAGTGGGGTACCAAAATAGAACGGTTCTTATTGAAAGGTGGTGTGGTTGTATTGACTGTAGTACTGACACGCATAACGATACGTTTGAGTGGTTGTTGTAGTCAGGACACGTTTCTTTCCTCGCTTTACTTGTGCTTTTTCCTTGACTTTGATTAGATGTGGTTAAAAAAAGCAATGGTGATGAGAGGAAGCTAAGAGTCAGGAATATATCTATATTATACGGTTGAGATTGGTTCACATCATTGCATTATACTCCACATAATATATTGTATGGCATACTAGTTCATTACCTTATGATGTTATAATGGGCTTATGGTTTCTGTATAAAGATGCTTTAGTTTGTAGTTGTTGTTATTAGTAGTAGTAGTAAAATCATTGTATGTCATTTGATTTTACATAACTTTTAAAACAAGTGCTTCAATGCTCACATGTGGACTTTCAGAGTTATTTTATTCATTGTAAGGTTCATATATAATACGCCTTTTGAAACTAGACAGACCCCTTGACTTTTTACACATTTTGCTAGGTTAAAGCCTTATTCTAAAATGTATTAATAAAAAAAAATATTCACAGCAATCTACACGCAATACCCCATAATCACAAACCAAAAAACAGGTTTTTAGAAATGTTTGACAATGTACTAAATGTAAAAAAATAAGAAATACATTATTTACAGAGGCATTTAAACCCTTTGCTATGAGACTCGAAATTGAACTCCCATGTATATATATCTGCCATTTAGCAGACGCTTTTATCCAAAGCGACTTACAGTCATGTGTGCATACATTCTACGTATGGGTGGTCCTATTGCCATTGATCATCATTGAGATGTTTCTACAAATTGGAGGCCACCTGTGGTAAATGATGTTGATTGGACGTGATTTGTTTGGAACAGCACTCACCTGTTTATATAAGGTCCCATAGTTGAGATGAGCGTCCGAGCAAACACCAAGCCATGAAGTCCAAGGAATTGTGGGTAGAGCTCAGAAACAGGATTGTGCCGAGTCACAGATCTGGGGAAGGGTATCAAAACAGAACCATTGAAGACCCCAAGAACACAATGATGGTCGCCATCATTTTTAAATGGAAGGAGTTTGGAACCATCGTCGTAGAGCTGGCGGCCCGGCCAAACTGAGCAATCGGGGGAGAATGGCCTTGGTAAGGGAGGTGACCAAGAACCTGATGGTCACTCTGACAGAGCTCTAGATTTCCTCTGTGGAGGTGGGAGAATCTTCCAGAAGGACAACCATCTCTGCAGCATTCCACCAACCAGGCCTTTATGGTAGATTGGCCTGACGGAAGCTACTCCTCGGTAAAATAGACATGACAGCCCGCATGGAGTTTTCCAAAAAGCACCTAAAGATTCTCAGACCATGAGAAACAAGATTCTCTGGTCTGATGACACCAAGATTGAACTCTTTGGACTCAATGCCAAACCTGGCACCAACCCTACCGTGAAGCATGGTGGTGGCAGCATTATGCTGTGTGGATGCTTTTCATTGGCAGGGACTGGGAGACTATCAGGATCGAGGCAAAGATGAAAGAAGCAAAGTACAGAGAGATCCTTGATGAAAACCTGTTCCAGAGCCTCAGACTGGGGAAAAGGTTCACCTTCCAACAGGGCAATGACCATAAGCAAACAGCCAAGACAATGCAGGAGTGGCTTCAGGACAGGTCTCTGAATGTCCTTGATTGGCCCAGCCAGAACCCGGATTTTAACACGGTCTAACATCTATGGAGAGACCTGAAAATAGCTGTGCTGCAACGCTCTCCATCCAACCTGACAGAGCTTGAGAGGATCTGCAGAGAAGAATGGGAGAAACTCCCCCGAATACAGGTGTGCAAATGATGTAGCATCACACCAAAGAAGACTTGCGACTGTAATCGCTGACAAAGGTGCTTTAACAAAGTGTTGAGTAAAGGGTCTGAATACTTATGTAAATGTAATGTTTCAGTTATCTAGTTTTAATAAATTAGCAAAAATTGGGTAGAATTATGAGAAAAAAAACGAATAATTTAATAAATTTAGAATAAGGCTGTGACCTACCAAAATGTGAAAAAGTCAATGCCCTGTGTATGTATGTGTGTGTGTGTGTGTGTGTGTGTGTGTGTGTGTGTGTGTGTGTGTGTGTGTGTGTGTGTGTGTGTGTGTGTGTGTGTGTGTGTGTGTGTGTGTGTGTGTGTGTGTGTGTGTGTGTGTGTGTATATATATATATATATATATATATATATATATATATATATATATATATATATATATATATATATATATATATACATACAATGAATTATTCACCTTACAATGAATATTAAATAATATTATGTTCACCCTTAGATTATGATGTTGATCAAATTTGGTAAGAGCTATAGTCCTAATTCAGTCCCACCCATATCTTTGCCATGTTGCCAGTAGTAACACTTGCTACTGTATTTACCTTACTATTTAACTGTGTATGCTTTCATTTAAACATTGCTAATTATAACAGTATCAGTCATTATACACACATATTACGATTACAACACATGTTGTCTATTTCCAGTGGGTTACCTTGTTGAGTCTTTCCTATGGGCTGGAGGTGGACCTGTGGAGTAGCCAGGCATGCCTACCATATTATCCTTGTTGAGCCTTTCCTATTGGCTGGAGGTGAACCTGTGGAGTAACCAGGCATGCCTACCATATTATCCTTGTTGAGCCTTTCCTA
>NC_060179.1:8234526-8319526 GCF_021184085.1 Oncorhynchus gorbuscha
AGCTATATACAGGGTCAGTAGATATATACAGGGTCTGTTCCATGGGCCAGTAGTTATATACAGGGTCAGTTCCAGGGTCAGTAGTTATATACAGGGACAGTTCCAGGGTCTGTAGCTATATACAGGGTCAGTAGCTATATACAGGGTCAGTTGCTATATCCAGGGTCAGTAGCTATATCCAGGGTCAGTAGCTATATACAGGGTCAGTTACAGGGTCAGTTCCAGGGTCAGTAGTTATATACAGTGTCAGTTCCAGGTTCAGTAGCTATATACAGGGTAGCTATATACAGGATCAGTAGCTATGTACAGGGTCAGTAGCTATATACAGGGTCAGTCCCAGGGTCAGTAGCTATAGTAGTCCTTCTGTAGCTCAGTTGGTAGAGCATGGCGCTTGTAACGCCAGGGTAGTGGGTTCGATCCCCGGGACCACCCATACGTAGAATGTATGCACACATGACTGTAAGTCGCTTTGGATAAAAGCGTCTGCTAAATGGCATATATTATTATTATTATTATTACTATATACAGGGTAGCTATATACAGGGTCTGTTCCAGGGTCAGTAGCTATATACAGGGTAGCTATATACAGGGTCTGTTCCAGGGTCAGTAGTTATATACAGGGTCAGTTCCAGGGTCAGTAGTTATATACAGGGTCAGTTCCAGGTTCAGTAGCTATATACAGGGTAGCTATATACAGGATCAGTAGCTATGTACAGGGTCAGTAGCTATATACAGGGTAGCTATATACAGGGTCTGTTCCAGGGTCAGTAGCTATATACAGGGTAGCTATATACAGGGTCTGTTCCAGGGTCAGTAGTTATATACAGGGTCAGTTCCAGGGTCAGTAGTTATATACAGGGACAGTTCCAGGGTCTGTAGTTATATACAGGGACAGTTCCAGGGTCTGTAGCTATATACAGGGTCAGTAGTTATATACAGGGACAGTTCCAGGGTCAGTAGCTATATACAGGGTCAGTAGCTATATACAGGGTCAGTAGCTATATCCAGGGTCAGTAGCTATATACAGTGTCAGTAGCTATATACAGGGTCAGTAGCTATATACAGGGTCAGTAGCTATATCCAGGATCAGTAGCTATATACAGTGTCAGTAGCTATATACAGGGTCAGTTCCAGGGTCAGTTCCAGGGTCAGTAGTTATATACAGTGTCAGTAGCTATATACAGGGTCAGTAGTTATATACAGGGTCAGTAGCTATATCCAGGGTCAGTAGCTATATACAGGGTCAGTAGTTATATACAGGGTCAGTAGCTATATCCAGGGTCAGTAGCTATATACAGGGTCAGTTCCAGGGTCAGTTCCAGGGTCAGTAGTTATATACAGTCTCATTAGCTATATACAGGGTCAGTAGCTATATACAGGGTCAGTAGCTATATACAGGGTCAGTAGCTATATACAGGGTCAGTTCCAGGGTCAGTAGTTATATACAGGGTCAGTTCCAGGGTCAGTAGCTATATTTACATTTACATTTAAGTGTCAGTAGCTATATACAGGGTCAGTAGCTATATACAGGGTCAGTTCCAGGGTCAGTAGTTATATACAGTGTCAGTAGCTATATACAGGGTCAGTAGTTATATACAGGGTCAGTTCCAGGGTCAGTAGCTATATACAGGGTCAGTTCCAGGGTCAGTAGTTATATACAGTGTCAGTAGCTATATACAGGGTCAGTAGTTATATACAGGGTCAGTTCCAGGGTCAGTAGCTATATACAGGGTCAGTATCTATATATAGGATCAGTAGCTATGTACAGGGTCAGTAGCTATATACAGGGTCAGTAGGTATATACAGGGTAGCTATATACAGGGTCTGTTCCAGGGTCAGTAGCTATATACAGGGTAGCTATATACAGGGTCTGCTCCAGGGTCAGTAGCTATATACAGGGTCAGTTCCAGGGTCAGTAGCTATATACAGGGTAGCTATATACAGGGTCTGTTCCAGGGTCAGTAGCTATATACAGGGTCAGTTCCAGGGTCAGTAGCTATGCACAGGGTCAGTAGCAATATACAGGGTCAGTTCCAGGGTCAGTAGCTATGCACAGGGTCAGTAGCTATATACAGGGTCAGTTCCAGGGTCAGTAGCTATATACAGGGTCAGTTCCAGGGTCAGTAGTTATATACAGGGTCAGTAGATATATACAGGGTCAGTTCCAGGGTCAGTAGATATATACAGGGTCAGTTCCAGGGTCAGTAGCTATATACAGGGTCTGTTCCATGGTTAGTAGCTATGCACAGGGTCAGTAACTATATCCAGGGTCAGTTCCAGGGTCAGTAGCTATGCACAGGGTCAGTAGCAATATACAGGGTCAGTTCCAGGGTCAGTAGCTATATACAGGGTCAGTTCCAGGGTCAGTAGTTATATACAGGGTCAGTTCCAGGGTCAGTAGCTATATACAGGGTCAGTTCCAGGGTCAGTAGTTATATACAGGGTCAGTTCCAGGGTCAGTAGTTGTATACAGGGTCAGTAGTTATATACAGGGTCAGTAGTTATATACAGGGTCAGTAGCTATAGACAGGATAAGTTCCAGTGTCAGTAGTTATATACAGGGTCAGTAGCAATATACAGGGTCAGTAGCTATGTACATGGTCAGAAGCTATGCACAGGGTTAGTATCTATATACAGGGTCTGTAGCTATATACAGGGTCAGTCCCAGGGTCAGTAGCTATATACAGGGTCAGTAGATATATACAGGGTCTGTTCCATGGGCCAGTAGTTATATACAGGGTCAGTTCCAGGGTCTGTAGCTATATACAGGGTCAGTAGCTATATACAGGGTCAGTAGCTATATCCAGGGTCAGTAGCTATATCCAGGGTCAGTAGCTATATACAGGGTCAGTTACAGGGTCAGTTCCAGGGTCAGTAGCTATATACAGGGTCAGTTCCAGGGTCAGTAGTTATATACAGTGTCAGTAGCTATATACAGGGTCAGTAGTTATATACAGGGTCAGTTCCAGGGTCAGTAGCTATATACAGGGTCAGTATCTATATATAGGATCAGTAGCTATGTACAGGGTCAGTAGCTATATACAGGGTCAGTAGGTATATACAGGGTAGCTATATACAGGGTCTGTTCCAGGGTCAGTAGCTATATACAGGGTAGCTATATACAGGGTCTGCTCCAGGGTCAGTAGCTATATACAGGGTCAGTTCCAGGGTCAGTAGCTATATACAGGGTAGCTATATACAGGGTCTGTTCCAGGGTCAGTAGCTATATACAGGGTCAGTTCCAGGGTCAGTAGCTATGCACAGGGTCAGTAGCAATATACAGGGTCAGTTCCAGGGTCAGTAGCTATGCACAGGGTCAGTAGCTATATACAGGGTCAGTTCCAGGGTCAGTAGCTATATACAGGGTCAGTTCCAGGGTCAGTAGTTATATACAGGGTCAGTAGATATATACAGGGTCAGTTCCAGGGTCAGTAGATATATACAGGGTCAGTTCCAGGGTCAGTAGCTATATACAGGGTCTGTTCCATGGTTAGTAGCTATGCACAGGGTCAGTAACTATATCCAGGGTCAGTTCCAGGGTCAGTAGCTATGCACAGGGTCAGTAGCAATATACAGGGTCAGTTCCAGGGTCAGTAGCTATATACAGGGTCAGTTCCAGGGTCAGTAGTTATATACAGGGTCAGTTCCAGGGTCAGTAGCTATATACAGGGTCAGTTCCAGGGTCAGTAGTTATATACAGGGTCAGTTCCAGGGTCAGTAGTTGTATACAGGGTCAGTAGTTATATACAGGGTCAGTAGTTATATACAGGGTCAGTAGCTATATACAGGGTAAGTTCCAGTGTCAGTAGTTATATACAGGGTCAGTAGCAATATACAGGGTCAGTAGCTATGTACATGGTCAGAAGCTATGCACAGGGTTAGTATCTATATACAGGGTCTGTAGCTATATACAGGGTCAGTCCCAGGGTCAGTAGCTATATACAGGGTCAGTAGATATATACAGGGTCTGTTCCATGGGCCAGTAGTTATATACAGGGTCAGTTCCAGGGTCTGTAGCTATATACAGGGTCAGTAGCTATATACAGGGTCAGTAGCTATATCCAGGGTCAGTAGCTATATCCAGGGTCAGTAGCTATATACAGGGTCAGTTACAGGGTCAGTTCCAGGGTCAGTAGTTATATACAGTGTCAGTAGCTATATACAGGGTCAGTAGCTATATACAGGGTCAGTTCCAGGGTCAGTAGCTATATACAGTGTCAGTAGCTATATACAGGGTCAGTAGCTATATACAGGGTCAGTAGTTATATACAGGGTCAGTTCCAGGGTCAGTAGTTATATACAGTGTCAGTAGCTATATACAGGGTCAGTAGTTATATACAGGGTCAGTTCCAGGGTCAGTAGCTATATACAGGGTCAGTTCCAGGGTCAGTAGTTATATACAGGGTCTATTCCAGGGTCAGTAGCTATATACAGGGTCAGTAGTTATATACAGGGTCAGTAGCTATATACAGGGTCAGTTCCAGGGTCAGTAGTTATATACAGTGTCAGTAGCTATATACAGGGTCAGTAGTTATATACAGGGTCAGTTCCAGGGTCAGTAGCTATATACAGGGTCAGTATCTATATACAGGATCAGTAGCTATGTACAGGGTCAGTAGTTATATACAGGGTCAGTTCCAGGGTCAGTAGCTATATACAGGGTCAGTATCTATATACAGGATCAGTAGCTATGTACAGGGTCAGTAGCTATATACAGGGTCAGTAGTTATATACAGGGTCAGTTCCAGGGTCAGTATCTATATACAGGATAAGTAGCTATATACAAGGTCAGTCCCAGGGTCAGTAGCTATATACAGGGTAGCTATATACAGGGTCTGTTCCAGGGTCAGTAGCTATATGCAGGGTCAGTTCCAGGGTCAGTAGCTATATACAGGGTCAGTAGTTATATACAGGGTAGCTATATACAGGATCAGTAGCTATGTACAGGGTCAGTAGGTATATACAGGGTCAGTCCCAGGGTCAGTAGCTATATACAGGGTAGCTATATACAGGGTCTGTTCCAGGGTCAGTAGCTATATACAGGGTAGCTATATACAGGGTCTGTTCCAGGGTCAGTAGTTATATACAGGGTCATTTCCAGGGTCAGTAGTTATATACAGGGACAGTTCCAGGGTCTGTAGTTATATACAGGGACAGTTCCAGGGTCTGTAGCTATATACAGGGTCAGTAGTTATATACAGGGACAGTTCCAGGGTCAGTAGCTATATACAGGGTCAGTAGCTATATACAGGGTCAGTAGCTATATCCAGGGTCAGTAGCTATATACAGTGTCAGTAGCTATATACAGGGTCAGTAGCTATATACAGGGTCAGTAGCTATATCCAGGATCAGTAGCTATATACAGTGTCAGTAGCTATATACAGGGTCAGTTCCAGGGTCAGTTCCAGGGTCAGTAGTTATATACAGTGTCAGTAGCTATATACAGGGTCAGTAGTTATATACAGGGTCAGTAGCTATATACAGGGTCAGTAGCTATATACAGGGTCAGTAGTTATATACAGGGTCAGTAGCTATATCCAGGGTCAGTAGCTATATACAGGGTCAGTTCCAGGGTCAGTTCCAGGGTCAGTAGTTATATACAGTCTCATTAGCTATATACAGGGTCAGTAGTTATATACAGGGTCAGTAGCTATATACAGGGTCAGTAGCTATATACAGGGTCAGTAGCTATATACAGGGTCAGTTCCAGGGTCAGTAGTTATATACATGGTCAGTTCCAGGGTCAGTAGCTATATTTACATTTACATTTAAGTGTCAGTAGCTATATACAGGGTCAGTAGCTATATACAGGGTCAGTTCCAGGGTCAGTAGTTATATACAGTGTCAGTAGCTATATACAGGGTCAGTAGTTATATACAGGGTCAGTTCCAGGGTCAGTAGCTATATACAGGGTCAGTTCCAGGGTCAGTAGTTATATACAGTGTCAGTAGCTATATACAGGGTCAGTAGTTATATACAGGGTCAGTTCCAGGGTCAGTAGCTATATACAGGGTCAGTATCTATATATAGGATCAGTAGCTATGTACAGGGTCAGTAGCTATATACAGGGTCAGTAGGTATATACAGGGTAGCTATATACAGGGTCTGTTCCAGGGTCAGTAGCTATATACAGGGTAGCTATATACAGGGTCTGTTCCAGGGTCAGTAGCTATATACAGGGTCAGTTCCAGGGTCAGTAGCTATATACAGGGTAGCTATATACAGGGTCTGTTCCAGGGTCAGTAGCTATATACAGGGTCAGTTCCAGGGTCAGTAGCTATGCACAGGGTCAGTAGCAATATACAGGGTCAGTTCCAGGGTCAGTAGCTATGCACAGGGTCAGTAGCTATATACAGGGTCAGTTCCAGGGTCAGTAGATATATACAGGGTCAGTAGATATATACAGGGTCAGTTCCAGGGTCAGTAGATATATACAGGGTCAGTTCCAGGGTCAGTAGCTATATACAGGGTCAGTTCCAGGGTCAGTAGTTATATACAGGGTCACTAGCAATTTACAGGGTCAGTAGCTATGTACATGGTCAGTAGCTATGCACAGGGTCAGTATCTATATACAGGGTCTGTAGCTATATATACAGGGTCAGTTCCAGGGTCAGTAGCTATATACAGGGTCAGTAGCTATATACAGGGTCTGTTCCAGGGTCAGTAGTTATATACAGGGGCAGTTCCAGGGTCTGTAGCTATAAACAGGGTCAGTAGTTATATACAGGGGCAGTTCCAGGGTCTGTAGCTATAAACAGGGTCAGTAGTTATATACAGGGTCAGTTCCAGGGTCCATAGCTATATACAGGGTCAGTACCAGGGTCAGTAGCTATATACAGGGTCAGTTCCAGGGTCAGTAGCTTTATACAGGGTCAGTTCCAGGGTCAGTAGCTATATACAGGGTCAGTTCCAGGGTCAGTAGCTATATACAGGGTCAGTTCCAGGGTCAGTAGCTATATACAGGGTCAGTTCCAGGGTCAGTAGCTATATACAGGGTCAGTTCCAGGGTCAGTAGCTATATACTGGGTCTGTTTCAATACCACATGTTCAATGTGCAGGGATACTGGTGTCCCACATTATCATTGATCGATGGGAGGAAGAAGCCGACAACCTGCCCCAAATAGCCCAGTTCCCAATTAAAATGCACAGTACGCTCCTCTCCTCTGCCGGTGATACTGGATTTTAAATTGGAAATAATGAGAGGAAGGACCATTGTCTGAATTTCAAGAGTGATAATGACCTCTAATCTATCTCTGTCCACCTCTCCCCTTGTGTCTCTATCCCCTCTGCCTTTATCTAACCTGGTATCTCTGTCCCCTCTCCCCTTATCTAGCCTGGTATATCTGTCCCCTCTCCCCTTATCTAACCTGGTATCTCTGTCCCCTCTCCCCTTATCTAGCCTGGTATATCTGTCCCCTCTCCCCTTATCTAACCTGGTATCTCTGTCCCCTCTCCCCTTATCTAACCTGGTATATCTGTCCCCCTCCCCTTATCTAACCTGGTATATCTGTCCCCTCTCCCCTTATCTAACCTGGTATATCTGTCCCCTCTCCCTTATCTAACCTGGTATATCTGTCCCCTCTCCCCTTATCTAACCTGGTATATCTGTCCCCCCTCCCCTTATCTAACCTGGTATCTCTGTCCCCTCTCCCTTATCTAACCTGGTATATCTCCTCCCCTTGTCCCCCCCCCCTTATCTAACCTGGTATATCTGTCCCCTCTCCCCTTATCTAACCTGGTATCTCTGTCCCCTCTCCCCTTATCTAACCTGGTATATCTGTCCCCTCTCCCCTTATCTACCCTGGTATATCTGTCCCCTCTCCCCTTATCTAACCTGGTATATCTGTCCCCTCTCCCCTTATCTAACCTGGTATATCTGTCCCCCTCCCCTTATCTAGCCTGGTATATCTGTCCCCTCTCCCTTATCTACCCTGGTATATCTGTCCCCCCTCCCCTTATCTAACCTGGTATCTCTGTCCCCCCCTCCCTTATCTAACCTGGTATATCTGTCCTGGTATATCTCCCCTCCCTTATCTAACCTGGTATATCTGTCCCCCCTCCCCTTATCTAACCTGGTATATCTGTCCCCTCTCCCCTTATCTAACCTGGTATATCTGTCCCCTCTCCCCTTATCTAACCCTCCTTATCTAACCTGGTATATCCCCTTAACTAACCTGGTATATCTGTCCCCCCTCCCCTTATCTAACCTGGTATATCTGTCCCCTCTCCCCTTATCTAGCCTGGTATATCTGTCCCTTATCCCCCTCCCCTTATCTAACCTGGTATATCTGTCCCCTCTCCCCTTATCTAACCTGGTATATCTGTCTGTCCCCTCTCCCTTATCTAACCTTATCTAACCTGGTATATCTGTCCCCCTCTTATCCCTTATCTAACCTGGTATATCTGTCCCCTCTCCCCTTATCTAACCTGGTATATCTGTCCCCTCTCCCCTTATCTAACCTGGTATATCTGTCCCCTCTCCCCTTATCTAACCTGGTATATCTGTCCCCCTCCCCTTATCTAACCTGGTATATCTGTCCCCTCTCCCTTATCTAACCTGGTATATCTGTCCCCTCTCCCCTTATCTAACCTGGTATATCTGTCCCCTCTCCCCTTATCTAACCTGGTATATCTGTCCCCTCTCCCCTTATCTAACCTGGTATATCTGTCCCCTCTCCCCTTATCTAACCTGGTATATCTGTCCCCTCTCCCCTTATCTAACCTGGTATATCTGTCCCCTCTCCCTTATCTAACCTGGTATATCTGTCCCCTGTCTCCCCTTATCTAACCTGGTATATCTGTCCCCTCTCCCTTATCTAACCTGGTATATCTGTCCCCCTCCCCTTATCTAACCTGGTATATCTGTCCCCTCTCCCCTTATCTAACCTGGTATATCTGTCCCCTCTCCCTTATCTAACCTGGTATATCTGTCCCCCTCCCCTTATCTAACCTGGTATATCTGTCCCCTCTCCCCTTATCTAACCTGGTATCTCTGTCCCCTCTCCCCTTATCTACCCTGGTATATCTGTCCCCTCTCCCCTTATCTAACCTGGTATCTCTGTCCCCTCTCCCCTTATCTAACCTGGTATATCTGTCCCCTCTCCCTTATCTAACCTGGTATATCTGTCCCCTCTCCCCTTATCTAACCTGGTATATCTGTCCCCTCTCCCCTTATCTAACCTGGTATATCTGTCCCCTCTCCCTTATCTAACCTGGTATATCTGTCCCCTCTCCCCTTATCTAACCTGGTATCTCTGTCCCTCTCCCCTTATCTAACCTGGTATATCTGTCCCCTCTCCCCTTATCTAACCTGGTATCTCTGTCCCCTCTCCCCTTATCTAACCTGGTATCTCTGTCCCCTCTCCCTTATCTAACCTGGTATATCTGTCCCCTCTCCCCTTATCTAACCTGGTATATCTGTCCCCTCTCCCCTTATCTAACCTGGTATATCTGTCCCCTCTCCCCTTATCTAACCTGGTATATCTGTCCCCTCTCCCCTTATCTAACCTGGTATATCTGTCCCCTCTCCCCTTATCTAACCTGGTATATCTGTCCCCCTCCCCTTATCTAACCTGGTATATCTGTCCCCTCTCCCCCTTATCTAACCTGGTATATCTGTCCCCTCTCCCCTTATCTAACCTGGTATATCTGTCCCCTCTCCCCTTATCTAGCCTGGTATATCTGTCCCCTCTCCCCTTATCTAGCCTGGTATATCTGTCCCCTCTCCCCTTATCTACCTGCCCACTTCTCCTCTATTATACCTGTCTACATCTCCTCTATTATACCTGTCTACATCTCCTCTGTTATACCTGTCTACATCTCCTCTGTTATACCTGTCTACATCTCCTCTGTTATACCTGTCTACATCTCCTCTGTTACACCTGTCTACATCTCCTCTGTTATACCTGTCTACATCTCCTCTGTTATACCTGTCTACATCTCCTCTGTTATACCTGTCTACATCTCCTCTATTATACCTGTCTACATCTCCTCTGTTATACCTGTCTACATCTCCTCTGTTATACCTGTCTACATCTCCTCTGTTATACCTGTCTACATCTCCTCTGTTATACCTGTCTACATCTCCTCTGTTATACCTGTCTACATCTCCTCTGTTATACCTGTCTACATCTCCTCTGTTATACCTGTCCTCTGTTATACCTGTCTACATCTCCTCTGTTATACCTGTCCTCTGTTATACCTGTCTACATCTCCTCTGTTATACCTGTCTACATCTCCTCTGTTATACCTGTCTACATCTCCTCTGTTATACCTGTCTACATCTCCTCTGTTATACCTGTCTACATCTCCTCTGTTATACCTGTCTACATCTCCTCTGTTATACCTGTCTACATCTCCTCTGTTATACCTGTCTACATCTCCTCTATTATACCTGTCTACATCTCCTCTGTTATACCTGTCTACATCTCCTCTGTTATACCTGTCTACATCTCCTCTATTATACCTGTCTACATCTCCTCTGTTATACCTGTCTACATCTGTCTACATCTCCTCTATTATACCTGTCTACATCTCCTCTGTTATACCTGTCTACATCTGTCTACATCTCCTCTGTTATACCTGTCTACATCTCCTCTGTTATACCTGTCTACATCTCCTCTATTATACCTGTCTACATCTCCTCTGTTATACCTGTCTACATCTGTCTACATCTCCTCTGTTATACCTGTCTACATCTCCTCTGTTATACCTGTCTACATCTCCTCTGTTTTACCTGTCCTCTGTTATACCTGTCTACATCTCCTCTGTTATACCTGTCCTCTGTTATACCTGTCTACATCTCCTCTGTTATACCTGTCTACATCTCCTCTGTTATACCTGTCTACATCTCCTCTGTTATACCTGTCTACATCTCCTCTGTTATACCTGTCTACATCTCCTCTGTTATACCTGTCTACATCTCCTCTGTTATACCTGTCTACATCTCCTCTATTATACCTGTCTACATCTCCTCTGTTATACCTGTCTACATCTGTCTACATCTCCTCTGTTATACCTGTCTACATCTGTCTACATCTCCTCTGTTATACCTGTCTACATCTCCTCTGTTATACCTGTCTACATCTCCTCTGTTTTACCTGTCCTCTGTTATACCTGTCTACATCTCCTCTGTTATACCTGTCCTCTGTTATACCTGTCTACATCTGTCTACATCTCCTCTGTTATACCTGTCTACATCTCCTCTGTTATACCTGTCTACATCTCCTCTGTTATACCTGTCTACATCTCCTCTGTTATACCTGTCTACATCTCCTCTGTTATACCTGTCTACATCTCCTCTGTTATACCTGTCTACATCTCCTCTGTTATACCTGTCTACATCTCCTCTGTTATACCTGTCTACATCTCCTCTGTTATACCTGTCTACATCTCCTCTGTTATACCTGTCTACATCTCCTCTGTTATACCTGTCCTCTGTTATACCTGTCTACATCTCCTCTGTTATACCTGTCCCCTCTCCCCTATCTCTGGTTTACAGACAAAATGAGAAAATACATCCAGAAAATCACACTGTAGGATTTATAATGAATTGATTTGCAAATTATGGTGGAAAATAAGTATTTGGTCACCTACAAAAAAGCAAGATTTCTGGCTCTCACAGACCTGTAACTACTTCTTTAAGAGGCTCCTCTGTCCTCCACTCGTTACCTGTATTAATGGCACCTGTTTTAACTTGTTATCCGTATAAAAGACACCTGTCCACAACCAAACAGTCACACTACAAACTCCACTATGGCCAAGACCAAAGAGCTGTCAAAGGACACCAGAAACAAAATTGTATTTTGTTTATCATTTTGTCTGTCATGATGATGATGATGATGATGAAAATTACAGGCCTCTCTCATCTTTTTAAGTGGGAGAACTTGCACAATTGGTGGCTGACTAAATCCGTTTTTGCCCCACTGTGTATATATATATATATATATTTTTTTTTAAAGCTGATGGCATTTCCTATTTCATGGCATCTGAGGCCTGTTCAGGCTAGGCTGTTTTTGTTTGTTGCCCATCTCAATGTTAGACAGAGAGGCCTATACACAGGCTTAAGAAGACTAATTTAAGATTTAGCTGCTGGTACTCTTGGTCCTCCTGGGGAGAGGGGTGTAGAACAGGAACCCATGAAAAGTGATAGCCAAAGTGAGGTGAGGTGTGGGCTTAGCATGAAAGGCATCAGGATCCAATTCACCTTGATGGCCCAGGCCTTGGTTATCCAATCTCTCTCTGTAATGTACACATCAGGATGCCCAACCTGGCACGGATCTCTCAGCACCTACTAATGTCAAACTCTATCCATCTACACACACACAAACACTCTCTTTCAAACTCTATCCACACACACACACACACACACACACACACACACACACACACACACACACACACACACACACACACACACACACACACACACACACACACACACACACACACACACACACACACACACACACACACACACACACACACACACACACACACACACACACACACACACACACTCTCTTTCAAACTCTATCCTCTCGCCTGGCATTCACCCTCTAATTTTTTCCTCTTTCCTTGCTCCCTACAGAGCCTGGGTGGCGTTGCCGGGCCGGAACAGAAACATGATTGACAGCAAACAAAACTGAGCGGCCTGTCACTCATCTCTCCATCGGCGTGTCAAAAGGCTGCCTCCTCCGGGAGCTGTCACCTCTCCTCCTCCACACCTACTTCTCCTCCCTCCATCCTCTTCTCTGCTGGAAGGGCCAGTAACCCCGTACCTCAGCGTGCCGTGATTCCCCCGTTACAACACCGGCCGGAGAGCTAGAGGGCAGAGACCAGGACAGGAGTTGGGAGAGGACTCTAGACCAAAACAAGTGTTTCCCCCCTCCTCTCCACCTTACCCTCCTCCTCATCAAGCTGTTAACAGCAGGCTGGCATGCTGCCACAGTTCCTTGGCTCCTCTCTCAGTAAAGGTTGGATTATTTCATAAACTCCAAAGCCCTTTTCCTCTGTCTCTGTTTCGGGAGAGAGGAAGGACAGTGATTCCTCATTGAGAAAGAAACAGCCCTTTTCTAGAGACCTAGCGTGTCTGAGAGGAAGCAGCCATGCGTTACCCTCTGTTGTTGACACTGCAGGCGCTGTGGGCCAGTGTGTGCCAGACCATGCAGCACTACCCTGCTGCCTGGGGACACTACGACGTGTGTAAATCTCAGGTGTACACGGATGAAGGACTCACCTGGGATTATATGGCCTGCCAACCTGAGGCCATGGACATGACCAAGTACCTGAAGGTTACGGTGGACCCACCCAACATCACCTGTGGAGACCCACCTGAGACGTACTGTGCCCTGGTAAGTTCTGCTTCTCTTCCATAGACAGGCCCCTTCCTTTCCCCAAATGTAGTTATGTAGCAGTGGATGCAGTAGGAAGGTAGTACGGGAGATATGACTGAAAGGTAGGATAGTACAGACAGACAGACAGACAGACAGACAGACAGACAGACAGACAGACAGACAGACAGACAGACAGACAGACAGACAGACAGACAGACAGACAGACAGACAGACAGACAGACAGACAGACAGACAGACAGACAGACAGACAGACAGACAGACAGACAGACACACACACACACACACACACACACACACACACACACACTTGTGAAGTGGCCTTTTTACACATGCAAATGCATAATGAATTCTGAATCCCATATGTATTCTGCTGGTCTCACAACCTCTCAGTAATGGGAACATACAGTGATGTGATGGATTTTCATTTATTCTCCCCTCAAGAGAGAAACATTGTATCGTGCATGTAGATGTAGATCTCTCAGGGGCCACAACGCATTTAGATTCACCTCACTGGAGTTTACAACCACTTGGCAATGATGCCTTGACGTGTGATAAGATACACCTGAAATTAAAGCATGTCAAACGTACAAATTAATTTTGTCCGTTGAAAATGTCATCTTGGTGTTTATTGGGATGGAGTTTATGCACTCGTACGTCTGTCTCTACAGCACAGGCACTGATTGAGAGAGTCTTGGTGTTTATTGGGATGGAGTTTATGCACTCGTACGTCTGTCTCTACAGCACAGGCACTGATTGAGAGAGTCTTGGTATTTATTGGGATGGAGTTTATGCACTCGTACGTCTGTCTCTACAGCACAGGCACTGATTGAGAGAGTCTTGGTGTTTATTGGGATGGAGTTTATGCACTCGTACGTCTGTCTCTACAGCACAGGCACTGATTGAGAGAGTCTTGGTGTTTATTGGGATGGAGTTTATGCACTCGTACGTCTGTCTCTACAGCACAGGCACTGATTGAGAGAGTCTTGGTGTTTATTGGGATGGAGTTTATGCACTCGTACGTCTGTCTCTACAGCACAGGCACTGATTGAGAGAGTCTTGGTGGAATAAAACACGGTGTCATTAGCATTGGAATATTAGCAGCAAGAGAACACCCCTTGTAAAGATAGCAGCAAGAGAACACCCCTTGTAAAGTTAGCAGCAAGAGAACACCCCTTGTAAAGTTAGCAGCAAGAGAACACCCCTTGTAAAGTTAGCATGTTGCTTTGAGGAGTGGTGTGCCTGTCTATTGTAAAAGGGATGTATAGGGTAAAGTTTTTCATTAATGAAGGGCCTCCTCATTTGGGCTCTTTAGCTTTGAAAATCACAGCTAGCAGGCCACGTTTTAGCAACACACTGGCATGTGAATCCATTTTGGTGTGTGTATGTGTGTACCAACCCATGAGAGAGAGAGAGAGAGAGAGAGAGAGAGAGAGAGAGAGAGAGAGAGAGAGAGAGAGAGAGAGAGAGAGAGAGAGAGAGAGAGAGAGAGAGAGAGAGAGAGAGAGAGACCCAATGAGTGAAGAGCTAATATCTTGTATGCAGAGGCTTTGAAAAGTGAATTATTCAATATGTTTTGTAACTAATGTGTTTTATTCATAGGATACATTATTCAGCCAGACGGGAGGCACTTTTGAAAACGCTGACTCCATGACAGACTCCCAAGGTTGCTTTTAAAATGTCTGGGCTCTTTCATCTTGGGGTCAGCGTCAAAATTGGGCCATTTTCCACTGTTCTTTGAGGTATTGAGCATCCAGATTGATTCAATTTGACACCCAGTATGTAATCTGTCTTGGTCCAGACTTGGACAGAGGAGTCTTACTCTGTGTGTGTGTGTGTTTGCTATTTAATTTCATAACCAGTGGTTCAATAATATAGTTCTGGAACTTTTTTGAAACCAAGTTAATCATTATTAGCCTGCGTGCTTCTTGTAACACTCCAATGCTCTCTATATGACTGGAGTCTGTCAAATAAACAAGCTCATATCCCTCATTAGCTGGTTCTACACTTAGCCTCTGGCCTACAGGGCACACGTCAACAAGGATATTAACTACAGCCTTATCAGAATATGAATCATCTCTCTTCAGGGGCCATTCATTCTTTAATTGGTAGGGTCAATGTAAATCAATGTTTCAGCGATTACCGGTCAAATAGCTGCAACTGTGAATGCCGATACACTGCTTACGATGCCAATGGCAGTTTTCAGTATGAGTATGATCACTGTGTATTCAGGCAATTATCATTTAGAGTCAGGCTATCTGAGAATTAAATCGCTGTTAATTGATTTGGGCTCTTATCCAGCAGGCAGGAGCAGGGTCTAGGTCTCTAGTTCCAGGGCCACATGTCTGCTTCCTGCGTGATAACGGAGGTATCAGAAATCACATCATGGTCTGCAGATACAGAGAAAGAGAGGGGGAGAGGGGGGAGAGCGAGATAAAAGGGTGAGAGAGAGGAGGGTAGAGTGTGCAAAGCTGTCATCAATGCAAAGGATGGCTACTGTCGTGTCTTTTACTATGGATTCAATTAAATGGCATGCTATTTTATAAAAATCGATTCTCTGTACTTAATATTACCTGATTAAACTAATCTTGTAAATGTAATTAACTAGGAAGTCGGGGCACCACGGAAGAATGTTTTTAGAGCTGTTGCCTTCCGAACAAACTCTTAAAGATCTGGTGGTCTTTTAAATCAATAGCAGTCAATTATTAATCATTATCTTATTCAGTCTCATCTGAACGTCGTAAAAATCTTGGTTATCTTCACGAACCCTGGCTAACAAGATGAATCAGCAGTACAACATTTGGTTTATTTATTTATTTACTAAATAATCACACGGAATTATATATACACAGGATGGATCATACATTGATTACTAATTATGTAATAAAATAAAAAGTCCCTAGCGGACGAAACCGGTACGACGGCTGGTTACACAAAGAAAGGGGATCGGGTTTGATTGAAAGCGCGGGAAGACTGAGGAACAAAAGGATTGGGTCTCTATTGGACTTTATGAAGCTATGCCATCGTAAATACAGATTCTTATGCATTGTAAATAACCGCCCATTTGAAAAAGGAAAATGCAAGAAATATATTTACTCTGAGCTGCGCTTTGATAGATTGGTTGAAGATGGAAGTCTGGGTTGCCATGCAGTGTTCTCCCTTGTCCTTTGAATAATATTTCTGGGCGGATACGTTGCAGTGCCATCGTCGTGTGGTAGAACGGATACGTTGTAGTGCCATCGTCGTGTGGTAGAACGGATACGTTGTAGTACCATTGTCGTGTGGTAGAACGGATACGTTGTAGTACCATCGTCGTGTGGTAGAACGGATACGTTGTAGTACCATCGTCGTGTGGTAGAACGGATACGTTGTACTACCCTGTCGTTCTGAAGAGATCGTCCGTCCTTTCCTAGGCCACGTTTACAGCTGCTGCTGTTGCTAACTCGACATCTAAGATGTATCACTAGTAAATAAGTTCAAGTTGCCATACTATAACCTCATGCTATATTCTGGTTGGTATTGTAGAAATTCATCCTTCCAGCGTGGCAATAGTCACCTCCACGCTGAAATTCACCCTTTTAAACGTATGGACATCAGTCCTCACGTCATCGGGAACACAATGTTAATTCCGTTAGGTTGTAGTCGTACAACCAGAGCTCACGCTGAGATTGGCTTAGTTCGCCGTGAATTGGGTCACGGGGGGCTCTTATAGAAATGTAGAAAAGGAGTTGGTTCATCATTTCCAACCAATGCCTATTCACGTGGGTGTGGCCACTGATTGAGCATATTTTACTTATGAAAACAATTCTCTCATTTTAAAAACTAAAATTGCAGTTAATCTTTTCACAAATAGTTTAATATTTAAACATTTGAATTACACAACAATTCCATGAGAATCTGAGTGAACTAATCCATTGCGGAGGCCTAGACTAAAAGCCTATTTATGCTTGATCCCGAAAATGTGGTGGGAGGATATCTGGAGTGTGTGTGTGAAGCAATTGAGGAGCCTCCAGAGGCCAAATTGAGCCCCGTTCCGCATCGCCATTGTGCCTCCCACATGTTTGAACAATGCGAAGGGCTCTGTATAGCTACACATTGACATTATTGGTTGACGGTAGGTGGGGGCGGTACATCCTGTATAAACACAAACTCACTTCCTTCACAACAGCTCTGCACTGCTCCCCTAAGCACAATAAATATGAATGCCCTGACGTTTGCAGAGGCCATACCACCGTAAATGCTGCACGGCCAATGCAGATGATGGATTGACCATGGGCCCAAATGAACATTGCAACTTCTCTCTCCAGTATGCACTCTCTCCCGCCAATTTGTGCTCATTCATTGTTTCATAACTTATTTGTGTGAATTGTTAGCATTTTATTGTTAGTGTCTGTCATTTCACCATTACAGGGCAGGTAGCCTAGTAGTTAGAGCGTTGGTTTAGTAACCCGAAAGGTTGCAAGTTCAAATCCCCGAGCTGACAAGGTACAAATCAGTCGTTCTGCCCCTGAACAGGCAGTTAACCCACTGATCCTAGGCCGTCATTGAAAATAAGAATTTGTTTTTAACTGACTTGTCTAGTTAAATAAAGATAAATAAAAATATATATCACCAGTAGTACATTTACTGTTAATTCCTATAATTTCTAATCTACAATGTTTTTTACTTTAGTTATGGTAATTTCTGTTAATACATTCAATATTATTATTCAAGTCTTACCATTCTGGCCACATTGTTTGCAAGGGGCACAACTTATGCTACACTTGTGAGAAACAAGTTTTAGTTAATTTAATTTCATTGATGAGTTTTGTCAATTTATTCATTGTATTTTGTTTGGAGCGCTCCTGTCAATGTTGAGTTAGTACGTGGACCTATAGGCTACCTGGCCAGCGTGCAAATGTAGACATATAAATGTGCTCATTTTGGGGATCTGATAGTTTTTCTGATTGGTTTAACGCACCACCACTGATGAAGTTAATCGTTGATACAATGTTTCAAGTTTGTTGTAGACAACCTATGCGTAGCCAATGTCATTTATAGGATATTTATTTTCATCAGGATATTTCCTACCTGCAGGCTGCATTGTATTTATTTGTTGGCTTTATGTAGGCAATTTTTTACATATTTGGCAATGGCAATAGAAGTTACTTTAGGTTTATCATTTTATTTTAGATTTGGATAGAATTTCGATTAATCACATGCTAATGATTTTGAGATATGATGACTTTATTATAAATTAAATGAAAACTGTTCCATGAAAATGTGCTTATGAAAACCACAACTGGCACGCCGATCGCTAGAAATGGTAAGATAAATGGCCATTCAACATGAGAAAGGTTGTCGACTCCTGGTGAGGCCTATTACCTGCAACGTCAGGAGAGAAATGGACAAATCTGTGAATGCTAGCAGGAGTGGGAGGAGAATATCTGGATCTCTGGCTCCCTCTTGAGGAATCTGTGAATGCTAGCAGGAGTGGGAGGAGAATATCTGGATCTCTGGCTCCCTCTTGAGGAATCTGTGAATGCTAGCAGGAGTAGGAGGAGAATATCTGGATCTCTGGCTCCCTCTTGAGGAATCTGTGTCTTAAAGCATTAGCATTTACATTTTTCATTTTTTTATAAATTAATGTAGGAAAATTGTTATTGAAATCAAAATCAAAATACTACTACTCAGTCTTAAATGACATCACAAATATTCCATCTTCAATTAATTATGTCTCAATTATGCTTTAATATATATATATATATAAATGTATCTCAACAATCCTTCCTCTATGGAAAACACCAAAATCATGGTCTGGTTCTATGTACAGAGCATTCGGAAAGTTCTCAAACTACTTGACTTGTTCCACATTTTGTTACGTTACAGCCTTATTCTAAAATTGATTAAATAAAACAAAACCTTCAATCTACAATCAATAACCCATAATGACAAAGTATAAACAGGTTTTAGAATTTTTTGCTAATTTATTTAAAATATAAAACAGAAATACTTGATTTACATAAGAATTCAGACCCTTTGCTATGAGACTAGAAATTGACCTCAGATGCATCCTGTTTCCATTGATAATCCTTGAGATAATTCTACAACTTGATTGGAGTCCACCTGTGGTAAATTGGACATGATTTGGAAAGGCACACACCTGTCAATATAAGGACCCACAGTTGACAGTGCATGTCAGAGCAAAAACCAAGCCATGAGTTCGAAGGAATTGTCCGTAGAGATCCGAGACAGGATTGTGTTGAGGCTTAGATCTGGGGAAGGATACCAAAAAATGTCTGCAACATTGAAGGTCTCCAAGAACACAGGGGCCCCCGTCATTCTTAAATGGCTAGTCTCCCAGCCAAACTGAGCAATTGGGGGAGATGGGCCTGGGAGGGAGGTGAAGAACCCGATGGTCACTCTCACAAAGCTCCAGATTTCCTCTGTGAAGATGGAAGAACCTTCCAGAAGGACAACAATCTCTGCAGCACTCCACCAATCAGGCCTTTATTGTAGAGCGGCCAGACGGAAGCCACTCCTCAGTAAAAGCTACATGACAGCCCATTTGTAATTTGCCAAAAGGCACCTAAATGTACCTCAGACCATGAGAAACAAGATTCTATGGTCTGATGAAACCAGGATTGAACTCTTTGGCCTGAATGCCAAGTGTCACGTCTAGAGGAAATCTGACACCATCACTACGGTGAAGCATGGTGGTGGCAGCCTCATGCTGTGGGGATGTTTTTCAGCGGCATGAACTGGGAGACTAGTCAGGATCAAGGGAAACCTGCTCCAGAGCGCTCAGGATCTCAGACCGGGGTGAAGGTTCCCTTTCCAACAGGACAATGACCCTATGCACACAGCCAAGGCAGCGCAGGAGTGGCTTCGGGATAAGTCTCTGAATGGCCTTGAGTGGCCCAGGCAGAGCCCAGACTTGAACACTATAGAACAACTCTGGAGAGACCTGAAAATAGCTGTGCAGTGACGCTCCCCATTCAACCTGACAGAGCTTGAGAGGATCTGCAGAGAAGAATGGGAGAAACTCCCCAAATACATTTGTGCAAAACACAAGAAGACTCGAGGCTGTAATCGCTGCCAAAGATGCTTCAACAAATTACTGAGTAAAGGGTCTGAATACCTATGTGCATTTTATATTTCAGATATTTTATTTATAGAAATTAGCAAAAATGTCTGTCTTTTGCTTTGTCATTATGGGGTATTGTGTAGATTGATGAGGGGGAAAAAACTATTCAATCCATTTTAGAGTAAGGCTGTAATGTAACAAAATGTGGAAAAGTCAAGGGTTCTGAATACTATCTGAATGCACTGTAGTTTCTTGAGGAATCACCCAAATGCCCACCTCTAGCAGGGAAACAGCAGTCCCATCTACTTCGCAAGGCTTTTAATTTCTTCTAGCAATCCAGTGAGCTATGCTGGAGCAAGAAATTGACCCCTGGTGAACTATAACACAGCTCTGCAGTGATATTACATTTCTTCGTCCCCGTACGTTATAGTTTATGAGTTGCCTGCGACAGCTGGAAAAAGGCAGGGAGTGTGCTGAAGTGGAGATGGCGTGCCAGTCACATCTCCGGATTTAAAAGGAGATAAATATTAAATATTCAGATGTAACACACACAGATGGAACACACACAGATGGAACACTAAACTAGAGTTGTAAAATTTCCCAAGATTCTTAGAAATTCGAGTTGGATTCATCCTGATTTCCCACTTGTTCCCTCCTAATTCCGGGAATATTCCAACTGGGATATCCAGAGTCTGTTGTTTCTTCTAGTAAGTGAGGCTAACCATGAACAACCCCTTTCTAGGTTAGTTGATATATCATTTAAAGTTATTCTTTCTAGGTTAGTTGAGATATCATTTAGAGTTATTAATTATAGGTTAGTAGAGATATCAGTTAGCGTTATTCTTTCTAGGTTAGTTGAGATATCAGTTAGCGTTATTCTTTCTAGGTTAGTAGAGATATCAGTTAGCGTTATTCTTCCTTTGACTGTGACAATTGATCTTGATCTTATTTGTGTTGCAAACAGGAAAGGGTAAACACATGCTGCCTGAAGAGAATGTTCCTGCATGAATGCGTGTTTGTGTGTGTGGGTGTGCGTGTGTGCACGCATTTAGGTGTATGTTCCCTCCCTCACAACCAGGAAGTGCTGATGATGGCTGGAACCTGAATCCGGGGTGATGCGATGCATTTTCATAGCCAATCAAAACTAAATTAGGAAACAAAGACAGAGAAGATGAAAAGTCCTTAGGCACAGCCGCCATTTATAAGAGGTCATTAACCATATTCCTAGGTGACAGACAGAGACATCTCACTAACGCAACATGTTCTTCATTATGGACATTATGCTACAGTATGTCTTCCCTTTGTTTCTAATGTCATTTAGGCCAATCGATGGACACCAGAGCAAGAAAAGCTATCTTATACAACATTGTGAGGATCCATCACTGAGATGTCAATTACATGGAGGATCATTGATTCATTCATTGATTCATTGGTTTAGTCAGTCAGCCACTCTTACACCCGAGAGATTGTCGTCTGAAAATACTGTTATATAGACACAGACGATTGTTACCTTAATAAACCTTTCTCTAAGCTCTTCAGTCAGACAGGGGCTGTTCCACGACACCCTAACCTTCATCCTAACCCTCATCCTAACCTTAGCACCCGGGGCTGTTCCACGATACCCTAACCTTCATCCTAACCCTCATCCTAACCTTAGCACCCGGGGCTGTTCCACTACACCCTAACCCTCATCCTAACCTTAGCCCCCGGGGCTGTTCCACGACACCCTAACCTTCATCCTAACCTTAGCCCGCGGGGCTGTTCCACTACACCCTAACCTTAGCCCTCAGGGCTGTTCCACTACACCCTAAGCTTCATCCTAACCCTCATCCAAACCTTATCCCTCAGGGCTGTTCCACTACACCCTAACCCTCATCCTAACCTTAGCCCTCAGGGCTGTTCCACTACACCCTAAGCTTCATCCTAACCCTCATCCTGACCTTAGCCCTCAGGGCTGTTCCACTACACCCTAACCTTCATCCTAACCCTCATCCTAACCTTAGCCCTCAGGGCTGTTCCACTACACCCTAACCTTCATCCTAACCCTCACCCTAATCTTAGCCCTCAGGGCTGTTCCACTACATCCTAACCTTCATCCTAACCTTAGCCCTCAGGGCTGTTCCACTACATCCTAACCTTCATCCTAACTTTAGCCCTCAGGGCTGTTCCACTACACCCTAACATTCATCCTAACCTTAGCCCTCAGGGCTGTTCCACTACACCCTAACCTTCATCCTAACCTTAGCCCTCAGGGCTGTTCCACTACACCCTAACCTTCATCCTAACCTTAGCCCTCAGGGCTGTTCCACTACACCCTAACCTTCATCCTAACCTTAACCCTCAGGGCTGTTCCATTACACCCTAAACTTCATCCTAACCCTCATCCTAACCTTAGCCCTCAGGGCTGTTTCACTACACCCTAAGCTTCATCCTAACCCTCATCCTAACCTTAGCCCTCAGGGATGTTCCACTACACCCTTACCTTCATCCTAACCTTAGCCCCCAGGGCTGTTCCACTACACCCTAAGGTTCATCCTAACCCTCATCCTAACCTTAGCCCTCAGGGCTGTTCCACTACACCCTAACCCTCACCCTAACCTTAGCCCTCAGGGCTGTTCCACTACAGCCTAACCTTCATCCTAACCCTCATCCTAACCTTAGCCCTCAGGGCTGTTCCACTACACCCTAACCCTCACCCTAACCTTAGCCCTCAGGGCTGTTCCACTACACCCTAACCCTCATCCTAACCTTAGCCCCCAGGGCTGTTCCACTACACCCTAACCCTCACCCTAACCTTAGCCCTCAGGGCTGTTCCACTACACCCTAACCCTCATCCTAACCTTATCCCTCCGGGCTGTTCCACTACACCCTAACCCTCATCCTAACCTTAGCCCTCAGGGCTGTTCCACTACACCCTAACCCTCACCCTAACCTTAGCCCTCAGGGGCTGTTCCACTACACCCTAACCCTCACCCTAACCTTAGCCCTCAGGGCTGTTCCACTACAGCCTAACCTTCATCCTAACCCTCACCCTAACCTTAGCCCTCAGGGCTGTTCCACTACACCCTAACCCTCATCCTAACCTTAGCCCCCGGGGCTGTTCCACTACACCCTAACCCTCATCCTAACCTTAGCCACCGGGGCTGTTCCACTACACCCTAACCCTCATCCTAACCTTATAGCCCTCAGGGCTGTTCCACTACACCGGGGCTGTTCGACTACACCCTCATCCTAACCTTAGCCCTCGGGGCTGTTCCACTACACCCTCATCCTAACCTTAGCCCTCGGGGCTGTTCCACTACACTCTAACCCTCATCCTAACTTTCCACTACACCCTAACCCTCATCCTAACCTTAGCCCTCAGGTCTGTTCCACTACACCGTAACCCTCATCCTAACCTTCCACTACACCCTAACCCTCATCCTAACCTTAGCCCTCAGGGCTGTTCCACTACACCGTAACCCTCATCCTAACCTTCCACTACACCCTAACACTCATCCTAACCTTAGCCCTCAGGGCTGTTCCACTACACCCTAACCTTCATCCTAACCCTCATCCTAACCTTCCACTGTTCCACTACACCTAACCCTCATCCTAAACACTCATCCTAACCTTAGCCCCCGGGGCTGTTCCACTACACCCTAACCTTGATCCTAACCCTCATCCTAACCTTAGCCCTCAGGGCTGTTCCACTACACCCTAAGCTTCATCCTAACCCTCATCCTAACCTTAGCCCTCAGGGCTGTTCCACTACACCCTAAGCTTCATCCTAACCCTCATCCTAACCTTAGCCCTCAGGGCTGTTCCACTACACCCTAACCTTCATCCTAACCCTCATGCTAACCTTAGCCCTCAGGGCTGTTCCACTACACCCTAACCTTCATCCTAACCCTCACCCTAACCTTAGCCCTCAGGGCTGTTCCACTACATCCTAACCTTCATCCTAACCTTAGCCCTCAGGGCTGTTCCACTACACCCTAACCTTCATCCTAACCTTAGCCCTCAGGGCTGTTCCACTACACCCTAACCGTCATCCTAACCTTAGCCCTCAGGGCTGTTCCACTACACCCGAACCTTCATCCTAACCTTAGCCCTCAGGGCTGTTCCACTACACCCTAACTTTCATCCTAACCCTCATCCTAACCTTAGCCCTCAGGGCTGTTCCACTACACCCTAACCTTCATCCTAACCCTCACCCTAACCTTAGCCCTCAGGGCTGTTCCACTACATCCTAACCTTCATCCTAACCTTAGCCCTCAGGGCTGTGCCACTATACCCTAACCTTCATCCTAACCTTAGCCCTCAGGGCTGTTCCACTACACCCTAACCGTCATCCTAACCTTAGCCCTCAGGGCTGTTCCACTACACCCTAACCCTCACCCTAACCTTAGCGCCCGGGGCTGTTCCACTACACCCTAAGCTTCATCCTAACCCTCATCCTAACCTTAGCCCTCAGGGCTGTTCCACTACACCCTAACCTTCATCCTAACCCTCATCCTAACCTTAGCCCTCAGGGCTGTTCCACTACACCCTAACCCTCACCCTAACCTTAGCTCTCAGGGCTGTTCCACTACACCCTAACCCTGACCCTAACCTTAGCCTCAGGGCTGTTCCACTACACCCTAACCCTCATCCTAACCTTAGCCACCGGGGCTTTTCCACTACACCCTAACCGTCATCCTAACCTTAGCCCTCAGGGCTGTTCCACTACACCCGAACCTTCATCCTAACCTTAGCCCTCAGGGCTGTTCCACTACACCCTAACTTTCATCCTAACCCTCATCCTAACCTTAGCCCTCAGGGCTGTTCCACTACACCCTAACCTTCATCCTAACCCTCATCCTAACCTTAGCCCTCAGGGCTGTTCCACTACATCCTCAGGGCTGTTCCACTACTAACCTTCATCCTAACCTTAGCCCTCAGGGCTGTTCCACTATACCTAACCTTCAACCTTCATCCTAACCTTAGCCCTCAGGGCTGTTCCACTACACCCTAACCGTCATCCTAACCTTAGCCCTCAGGGCTGTTTCCACTTCACCCTAACCCTCATCCTAACCTTAGCCCCAGGGCTGTTCCACTACACCCTAAGCTTCATCCTAACCCTCATCCTAACCGTAGCCCTCAGGGCTGTTCCACTACACCCTAACCTTCATCCTAACCCTCATCCTAACCTTAGCCCTCAGGGCTGTTCCACTACACCCTAACCCTCACCCTAACCTTAGCTCTCAGGGCTGTTCCACTACACCCTAACCCTGACCCTAACCTTAGCCTCAGGGCTGTTCCACTACACCCTAACCCTCATCCTAACCTTAGCCACCGGGGCTTTTCCACTACACCCTAACCCTCATCTAACCTTAGCCCTCAGGGCTGTTCCACTACACCGGGGCTGTTCGACTACACCCTCATCCTAACCTTAGCCCTCAGGGCTGTTCCACTACACCCGAACCCTCATCCTAACCTTAGCCCTCGGAGCTGTTCCACTACACCCGAACCCTCATCCTAACCTTAGCCCTCAGGGCTGTTCCACTACACCCTAACCCTCACCCTAACCTTAGCCCCCAGGGCTGTTCCAATACCTCTAACCCTAACCCTAGTCCTTAGGGGCAGTTCCACTACACCCTCATCCTAACCTTAGCCCTCAGGGCTGTTCCACTACACCCGAACCCTCATCCTAACCTTAGCCCTCGGAGCTGTTCCACTACACCCTCATCCTAACCTTAGCCCTCAGGGCTGTTCCACTACACCCTCATCCTAACCTTAGCCCTCAGGGCTGTTCCACTACACCCGAACCCTCACCCTAACCTTAGCCCCCAGGGCTGTTCCAATACCTCTAACCCTAACCCTAGTCCTTAGGGGCTGTTCCACTACACCCTAACCCTCATCCTAACCTTAGCCCTCAGGGCTGTTCCACTACACCCTAACCCTCATCCTAACCTTAGCCCCCGGGGCTGTTCCACTACACCCTCATCCTAACCTTAGGGCTGTTCCACTACACTCTAACCCTCATCCTGACCTTAGCCCTCAGGGCTGTACCACTACACCCTAACCCTCATCCTAACCTTAGCCCTCAGGGCTGTTCCACTACACCCTAACCCTCATCCTAACCTTAGCCCCCGGGGCTGTTCCACTACACCCTAAGCTTCATTCTAACCCTCATCCTAACCTTAGCCCTCAGGGCTGTTCCACTACACCCTAAGCTTCATCCTAACCCTCGTCCTAACCTTAGCCCTCAGGGCTGTTCCACTACACCCTAACCTTCATCCTAACCCTCATGCTAACCTTAGCCCTCAGGGCTGTTCCACTACACCCTAAGCTTCATCCTAACCTTCATCCTAACCTTAGCCCTCAGGGCTGTTCCACTACACCCGAACCTTCATCCTAACCTTAGCCCTCAGGGCTGTTCCACTACACCCTAACTTTCATCCTAACCCTCATCCTAACCTTAGCCCTCAGGGCTGTTCCACTACACCCTAACCTTCATCCTAACCCTCATCCTAACCTTAGCCCTCAGGGCTGTTCCACTACATCCTAACCCTCACCCTAACCTTAGCGCCCGGGGCTGTTCCACTACACCCTAAGCTTCATCCTAACCCTCATCCTAACCTTAGCCCTCAGGGCTGTTCCACTACACCCTAAGCTTCATCCTAACTCTCATCCTAACCTTAGCCCCCAGGGCTGTTCCACTACACCCTAAGCTTCATCCTAACCTAGCCCCAGGGCTGTTCCTCATCATCCTAACCTTAGCCCCCAGGGCTGTTCCACTATACCCTAAGGTTCATCCTAACCCTCATCCTAACCTTAGCCCTCAGGGCTGTTCCACTACACCCTAACCTTCATCCTAACCCTCATCCTAACCTTAGCCCTCAGGGCTGTTCCACTACACCCTAACCCTCACCCTAACCTTAGCGCCCGGGGCTGTTCCACTACACCCTAAGCATCATCCTAACCCTCATCCTAACCTTAGCCCTCAGGGCTGTTCCACTACACCCTAAGCTTCATCCTAACTCTCATCCTAACCTTAGCCCCCAGGGCTGTTCCACTACACCCTAAGCTTCATCCTAACCTTAGCCCCCAGGGCTGTTCCACTATACCCTAAGGTTCATCCTAACCCTCATCCTAACCTTAGCCCTCAGGGCTGTTCCACTACACCCTAACCTTCATCCTAACCCTCATCCTAACCTTAGCCCTCAGGGCTGTTCCACTACATCCTAACCCTCACCCTAACCTTAGCCCTCAGGGCTGTTCCACTACACCCTAACCCTGACCCTAACCTTAGCCCTCAGGGCTGTTCCACTACACCCTAACCCTCATCCTAACCTTAGCCCCCGGGGCTGTTCCACTACACCCTAACCCTCATCCTAACCTTAGCCACCGGGGCTTTTCCACTACACCCTAACCCTCATTCTAACCTTAGCCCTCAGGGCTGTTCCACTACACCGGGGCTGTTCGACTACACCCTACCTTAGACCCCGGGGCTGTTCCACTACACCCTCATCCTAACCTTAGCCCTCGGGGCTGTTCCACTACACCCGAACCCTCATCCTAACCTTAGCCCTCGGAGCTGTTCCAATACACCCTAACCCTCATCCTAACCTTAGCCCTCGGGGCTGTTCCACTACACCCGAACCCTCATCCTAACCTTAGCCCTCAGGGCTGTTCCACTACACCCTAACCCTCACCCTAACCTTAGCCCCCAGGGCTGTTCCACTACACTCTAACCCTAACCCTCAGCTCCTTAGCCCTCAGGGCTGTTCCACTACACCCTAACCCTCATCCTAACCTTAGCCCTCAGGGCTGTTCCACTACACCCTCATCCTAACCTTAGGGCTGTTCCACTACTAACTTTCATCCTAACCCTCATCCTGACCTTAGCCCTCAGGGCTGTTCCACTACACCCTAACCCTCATCCTAACCCTCATCCTAACCTTAGCCCTCAGGGCTGTTCCACTACACCCTAACCCTCATCCTAACCTTATCCTCAGGGCTGTTCCACTTCATCCTAACCCTCATCCTAACCTTAGCTCCCAGGGCTGTTCCACTACACCCTAACTAACCTCATCCTAACCATAGCCCCCAGGGCTGTTCCCATACCCTAAGGTTCATCCTAACCCTCATCCTAACCTTAGCCCCCAGGGCTGTTCCACTACACCCTAACCCTCATCCTAACCTTAGCCCTCAGGGCTGTTCCACTACACCCTAAGGTTCATCCTAACCCTCATCCTTAGCCCTCAGGGCTGTTCCACTACACCCTAACCTTCCCTAACCCTCATCCTAACCTTAGCCCTCAGGGCTGTTCCACTACATCCTAACCCTCATCCTAACCTTAGCCCTCAGGGCTGTTCCACTACACCCTAACCCTGACCCTAACCTTAGCCTCAGGGCTGTTCCACTACCCCTAACCCTCATCCCAACCTTAGCCCTCAAGGCTGTTCCACTACACCCTAACCCTCATCCTAACCTTAGCCACCAGGGCTGTTCCACTACATCCAAACCCTCATCCTAACCTTAGCCCTCAGGGCTGTTCCACTACACCGGGGCTGAACCTTCATCCTAACCTTAGCCCTCAGGGCTGTTCCACTACACCCTAACCTTCATCCTAACCTTAGCCCTCTGGGCTGTTCCACTACACCCTAACCTTCATCCTAACCTTAGCCCTCAGGGCTGTTCCACTACACCCTAACCTTCATCCTAACCCTCATCCTAACCTTAGCCCACAGGGCTGTTCCACTACACCCTAACCCTCACCCTAACCTTAGAGCCCGGGGCTGTTCCACTACACCCTAACCTTCATCCTAACCCTCATCCTAACCTTAGCCCTCAGGGCTGTTCCACTACACCCTAAGCTTCATCCTAACCCTCATCCTAACCTTAGCCCTCAGGGCTGTTCCACTACACCCTAAGCTTCATCCTAACTCTCATCCTAACCTTAGCCCCCAGGGCTGTTCCACTACACCCTAAGCTTCATCCTAACTCTCATCCTAACCTTAGCCCCAGGGCTGTTCCACTACACCCTAACCCTCACCCTAACCTTAGCCCTCAGGACTGTTCCACTACACCCTAACCCTGACCCTAACCTTAGCCCTCGGGGCTGTTCCACTACACCCTAACCCTCATCCTAACCTTAGCCCCCGGGGCTGTTCCACTACACCCTGACCCTCATCCTAACCTTAGCCACAGGGGCTGTTCCACTACACCCTAACCCTCACCCTAACCTTAGCCCTCAGGGCTGTTCCACTACACCCTCATCCTAACCTTAGCCCTCGGGGCTGTTCCACTGCACCCGAACCCTCATCCTAACCTTAGCCCTCGGAGCTGTTCCACTACACCCTAACCCTCACCCTAACCTTAGCCCCCGGGGCTGTTCCACTACACCCTCATCCTAAACTTAGCCCCCAGGGCTGTTCCAATACCTCTAACCCTAACCCTAGTCCTTAGGGGCTGTTCCACTACACCCTAACCCTCATCCTAACCTTAGCCCCCGGGGCTGGTCCACTACACCCTAACCCTCATCCTAACCTTAGCCCCCGGGGCTGTTCCACTACACCCTCATCCTAACCTTAGGGCTGTTCCACTACACCCTAACCCTCATCCTGACCTTAGCCCCCGGGGCTGTTCCACTACACCCTCATCCTAACCTTGGGGGCTGTTCCACTACATCCTAACCCTCATCCTGACCTTAGCCCTCAGGGCTGTACCACTACACCCTAACCCTCATCCTAACCTTAGCCCTCAGGTCTGTTCCACTACACCCTAACCCTCATCCTAACCTTTATCCTCAGGGCTGTTCCACTACTCCCTCCTCCTAACCCTAGGCCTTAGGGGCTGTTCCACTACCCCGTAACCCTCATCCTAACCCTAGCCCTCAGGGCTGTTCCACTACCCACTAACCCTCATCCTAACCCTAGCCCTCAGGGCTGTTCCACTACACCCTAACCCTCGTCCTAACCTTAGCCCCCGGGGCTGGTCCACTACACCCTCCTCCTAACCCTAGGCCTTGGGGGCTGTTCCACTACCCCCCCCCCCCCGGGCACCTTGCTATCCCTCAACCTAAGGGGGAGAGGGAAGAGATTACCGGGGACAACAATTTTGAAATCAGACAAATATTGGCATTAATTTAAATCAAATAGTTTATTCATGCTATATTCATGAGGGGGAAGATTGTAAATCAAGACTTAGAAAGCAGCTTTTCAGAATGTGCTGACGTCCTTAAATGAAGCTGGACTCTGGAAAAATATTAGCATTTTAACAGTATTGAAAAACTACTTTTTCAATAGAACTGTTGAACGTCAGAAGAGTGATAAGTAGACCTATCAGTCTGAACCAAATCATTGGCGCCTGTTGAAATACTTTGTTATTATTAACATTTTCACTGAACCAGTTCAATGTGAACAACAACGTGTGTTTAATTTCCCTGTTCAGAGTTGGTAGCTGGACATAATGGTTTGATTCAGTGTTTAATTTCCCTGTTCAGAGTTGGTAGCTGGAAGTAATGGTTTGATTCAGTGTTTAATTTCCCTGTTCAGAGTTGGTAGCTGGAAGTAATGGTTTGATTCAGTGTTTAATTTCCCTGTTCAGAGTTGGTAGCTGGAAGTAATGGTTTGATTCAGTGTTTAATTTCCCTGTTCAGAGTTGGTAGCTGGAAGTAATGGTTTGATTCAGTGTTTAATTTCCCTGTTCAGAGTTGGTAGCTGGAAGTAATGGTTTGATTCAGTGTTTAATTTCCCTGTTCAGAGTTGGTAGCTGGAAGTAATGGTTTGATTCAGTGTTTAATTTCCCTGTTCAGAGTTGGTAGCTGGAAGTAATGGTTTGATTCAGTGTTTAATTTCCCTGTTCAGAGTTGGTAGCTGGAAGTAATGGTTTGATTCAGTGTTTAATTTCCCTGTTCAGAGTTGGTAGCTGGAAGTAATGGTTTGATTCAGTGTTTAATTTCCCTGTTCAGAGTTGGTAGCTGGAAGTAATGGTTTGATTCAGTGTTTAATTTCCCTGTTCAGAGTTGGTAGCTGGAAGTAATGGTTTGATTCAGTGTTTAATTTCCCTGTTCAGAGTTGGTAGCTGGAAGTAATGGTTTGATTCAGTGTTTAATTTCCCTGTTGGTAGCTCAGTGAAGTAATGGTTTGATTCAGTGTTTAATTTCCCTGTTCAGAGTTGGTAGCTGGAAGTAATGGTTTGATTCAGTGTTTAATTTCCCTGTTCAGAGTTGGTAGCTGGAAGTAATGGTTTGATTCAGTGTTTAATTTCCCTGTTCAGAGTTGGTAGCTGGAAGTAATGGTTTGATTCAGTGTTTAATTTCCCCAGAGTTGGTAGCTGGAAGTAATGGTTTGATTCAGTGTTTAATTTCCCTGTTCAGAGTTGGTAGCTGGAAGTAATGGTTTGATTCAGTGTTTAATTTCCCTGTTCAGAGTTGGTAGCTGGAAGTAATGGTTTGATTCAGTGTTTAATTTCCCTGTTCAGAGTTGGTAGCTGGAAGTAATGGTTTGATTCAGTGTTTAATTTCCCTGTTCAGAGTTGGTAGCTGGAAGTAATGGTTTGATTCAGTGTTTAATTTCCCTGTTCAGAGTTGGTAGCTGGAAGTAATGGTTTGATTCAGTGTTTAATTTCCCTGTTGGTAGCTGGAAGTAATGGTTTGATTCAGTGTTTAATTTCCCTGTTCAGAGTTGGTAGCTGGAAGTAATGGTTTGATTCAGTGTTTAATTTCCCTGTTCAGAGTTGGTAGCTGGAAGTAATGGTTTGATTCAGTGTTTAATTTCCCTGTTCAGAGTTGGTAGCTGGAAGTAATGGTTTGATTCAGGATCATGAGCCAGATTGCCGCCCCCCGAAACAAGTATGACAAGTAAAGTCACTTAGAAATCACAACAAAACGTGTTTTATTTTCTTTGTCGCACATTATCATAAATCAGCACAGTCAAGAACGTTTCTCCTTTGAAACAATTTAATAAGCCATCAACAGATAATATTCATGGGTCGGCAGGGTAGCCTAGTGGTTAGAGCGGAGGGTCGGCAGGGTAGCCTAGTGGTTAGAGCGGAGGGGCGGCAGGGTAGCCTAGTGGTTAGAGCGGAGGGGCGGCAGGGTAGCCTAGTGGTTAGAGCGGAGGGGCGGCAGGGTAGCCTAGTGGTTAGAGCTTTGGACTAGTAACCGGAGTTCAAACCCCCGAGCTGACAAGGTACAAATCTGTCGATCTGCCCCTGAACAGGCAGATAACCCACTGTTCCTAGACCAGTTAACCCACTGTTCCTAGGCCGTCATTGAAAATAAGAATTTGTTTCGTAACTGACTTGCCTAGTTAAATAAAGGTAAAATGTTTAAAAAATCACGTATGATATGGCTATAGTGCATAACATAGAACCTCACACCCCCTCAAACCATAGACAAGGAAACCATGTATGGTTTTATCTGAGTTAAAGCAACAATACACCCTGCGCTAAACAGGAAATATCCCCTAAGATTAGGCAGGGACAATAATATTGAGAGTGTAATATTTGACCTGAAGAAAGACTGCAAGGTTAAACACAGCCAGTGACGTTGATCGTTGGAGTAGGCTGTCCACTTCGGGTGCAGGGAATCTCGGCCATAAAGTTTGCATGAGGCACAAGGCGGAGGGCGTGACGGCTAGAGATGTTCATACCATTTAATTATTCCTCCAGACTCTCCCCATGCAGCTGCTAGCCTCTTATCCATCCGCCCCGGGCAGGCAGGCTGTAGTGCAACAGAAGCCTATTATCAAGGTGATGGAGGACATCTTCCACATATCAAGTTTTAAATGGCATGTCGCAGCTTAGCCTGCCCAGCCATCCGTGGCCCAGGCACCTCTGTAGTCCGGGGGTCCTCCGTTACACTGAGGAGGAGAGGCGGTGTGAGACAATATGCGTCCCAAAATGGCATCATATTCCCCATAATAATGCATTACTTTTGGCCAGGTCCCAATGGGATAGGGTGCCATTGGGGATGTCGGCGTTGTATGGTGGTGTGAGACTACTGTAATTAATGGGTATATACACATAGTCCAAATGAACTCTGTGTACTGTAGATGGCCTTGGATACAAGGGTCTGCTAAGTGTTGTGTTGCTGCTACAGTGATAGTACGACACAGGGCTGAGGGGAGAAACAGTCCAGGGGATTAGTTACTATAGTGGTTGAAGTTATTAATCATCGTTGCATGTCTTTCCAGGTCAGACAAAACAGTGAATAAACTAGAGCAAACTGGAGAACGGCAGACACGGCCTCGTGTAACACAATCGCACACAAACACACACAGGGGCGGGTGCCACACCGTGGATTCTGCCAAAACAAGATAAGATAGTTCCTTCTTTTTCCACTCCCATGATGCTCTCTGTCATCAGCATATTGTTGCCATCTGACGTGATATTATAGAATGTGCCCCAAATGGCACCTTGTTCCCTACATAGTGCACTACTTTTGACCAGGGCCCCTAAGGATCTGGTTAAAAGTAGTGCACTATGTAGGGATTAGGGTGCCATTTGGGATGTACTGAGGGTGATGAGGACAACAAAATGAAACAGCAGAAATGTTCCATTATCTCTGTCTTGTGTTTTCAACGTCAAATGATACTTTTGAGCAGGAGAGACAAGCAGTGTGATGTCATCCATAATGGCTTCCAGAGAGTTCACGTGATAAGGAGAGGTTTGGTTTTCTGTCTCAGAATAAAACAAAAAAATCTTTAGCATCAGCGATTTCTGAAATAACAATTCTTCGTCAGATTGGAAATATGTTTATTTCTGATGGATTAGTCTGGGAATAAGCATAGAGATTCCCAGCCATGGAGAGCCTTGACAAATATATTTTTTTAAATAACTAACCCAAGATACACCACAGCCTGTCATTTATAATGGGAGACTTATGAAGCTGAGTGGGCAGGGCCAAGCACCAGCTAGTGAGAACCTATTGGCATGGTCTAGCTTGTATTTGCATATTTCCATTAGGGAACGCCTACTCTGAGAAGTGCGTGTGTGGAACAACTCAAATCGCCCTTTGCACTCTTTTTAAACACTGTATTTGTTTTTTTTTGTAAAATATATGTATTTTGTAAAATATGATATCTGATATCTCTACTAACCTAGAAAGAATAACGCTAACTGATATCTCAACTAACCTAGAAAGAATAACGCTAACTGATATCTCAACTAACCTAGAAACAAGAACGTTAACTGATATCTCTACTAACCTAGAAAGAATAACGCTATCTGATATCTCTACTAACCTAGAAAGAATAACACTAACTGATATCTCTACTAACCTAGAAACAATAACGCTAACTGATATCTCTACTAACGTAGAAACAATCACGCTAAATGATATCTCTAATAACCTAGAAAGAATAACGCTAACTGATATCTCTACTAACCAAGAAAGAATAACGCTAAATGATATCTCAACTAACCTAGAAAGAATAACGCTAAATATTTTCTCTACTAGAGTGGAAATGCTTCAGATTTATACACCTGGTGAACGACCTGGGTCCCTGTTCTATCTGTGGTGTTGCTATTGAGTAACTGAAAACCCACTAAGGTAATATGTTCAGCACTTTCCTCCCAATGGAATTATTTAGGAATAAAAGATTCCTGAATAATACCAGTTTACCATTAGGAATAATGGATTCCTGGATAATACCAGCTAACCATTAGGAATAGAGGATTCCTGGATAATACCAGCTAACCATTAGGAATAGAGGATTCCTGGATAATACCAGCTAACCATTAGGAATAGAGGAATCCTGAGTAATACCAGCTAACCATTAGGAATAGAGGAATCCTGGATAATACCAGCTAACCATTAGGAATAGAGGGTTCCTGGATAATACCAGCAAACCAGAAGGAATAGAGGATTCCTGAGTAATACCAGCTAACCATTAGGAATAGAGGATTCCTGGATAATACCAGCTAACCATTAGGAATAGAGGATTCCTGAGTAATACCAGCTAACCATTAGGAATAGAGGATTCCTGAGTAATACCAGCTAACCATTAGGAATAGAGGGTTCCTGGATAATACCAGCAAACCAGAAGGAATAGAGGATTCCTGAGTAATACCAGCTAACCATTAGGAATAGAGGATTCCTGGATAATACCAGCTAACAATTAGGAATAGAGGATTCCTGAGTAATACCAGCTAACCATTAGGAATAGATGATTCCTGGATAATACCAGCTAACCATTAGGAATAGAGGATTCCTGAGTAATACCAGCTAACCATTAGGAATAGAGGATTCCTGGATAATACCAGCTAACCAGAAGGAATAGAGGATTCCTGAGTAATACCAGCTAACCATTAGGAATAGAGGATTCCTGGATAATACCAGCTAACCAGAAGGAATAGAGGATTCCTGAGTAATACCAGCAAACCATTAGGAATAGAGGGTTCCTGGATAATACCAGCTAACCATTAGGAATAGAGGATTCCTGAGTAATACCAGCTAACCATTAGGAATAGAGGATTCCTGGATAATACCAGCTAACCATTAGGAATAGAGGATTCCTGAGTAATACCAGCTAACCATTAGGAATAGAGGATTCCTGGATAATACCAGCTAACCAGAAGGAATAGAGGATTCCTGGATAATACCAGCTAACCAGAAGGAATAGAGGATTCCTGAGTAATACCAGCTAACCAGAAGGAATAGAGGATTCCTGGATAATACCAGCTAACCATTAGGAATAAAGGATTCCTGAATATCAGCGAACCCATTGGTTAATCTCTAAATTCTTTGACACAGGGATTTTTATTCCACATGACTACGTTTCTCCTTCCTCCCTCACTAATGCAATCCCATCCCAAATCCCTCTTGTGGTAATAGGGCTTTTGTTACATTTCACAGTTCATCACACATGGAACTGTCTGAAACTGCCTCTGGTTATGACTTCTAAGAACAGTAGGAATACACTAGTGGGCCCTCTGAAGCCGGGCTCAGGGATCCATTGACCGTTACCTGCTGTTGCTGCCTCTGAGGCAGACGTCTCTACGTGACCAGGCACTGTTCTGTTCTCTGTTCTGCTCTCTTCTCCTCTGTTCTCTTCTCCTAGGTTCTGCTCTGTTGTCCTCTCTTCTGTTGTCCTCTCTTCTGTTGTCCTCTCTTCTGTTGTCCTCTCTTCTGTTGTCCTCTCTTCTGTTGTCCTCTCTTCTGTTGTCCTCTCTTCTGTTGTCCTCTCTTCTGTTGTCCTCTCTTCTGTTGTCCTCTCTTCTGTTGTCCTCTCTTCTGTTGTCCTCTCTTCTGTTGCTTCTGTTGTCCTCTCTTCTGTTGTCCTTCTGTTGTCCTCTCTTCTGCTGTCTCTTCTGTTGTCCTCTGTTCTGCTGTCCTCTGTTCTGCTGTCCTCTGTTCTGCTGTCCTCTGTTCTGCTGTCCTCTCTTCTGTTGTCCTCTCTTCTGTTGTCCTCTGTTCTGCTGTCCTTCTGTTGTCCTCTCTTCTGTTGTCCTCTCTTCTGCTGTCCTCTCTTCTGTTGTCCTCTCTTCTGTTGTCCTCTCTTCTGTTGTCCTCTCTTCTGTTGTCCTCTCTTCTGTTGTCCTCTCTTCTGTTGTCCTCTCTTCTGTTGTCCTCTCTTCTGCTGTCCTCTCTTCTGCTGTCCTCTGTTCTGCTGTCCTCTGTTCTGCTGTCCTCTGTTCTGCTGTCCTCTGTTCTGCTGTCCTCTGTTCTGCTCTGTTCTCTTCTCCTCTGTGTTTTCTTCTCCTCTGTTCTCTTCTCCTATGTTCTGCTCTGTTCTGTTCTCTGTTCTCTTCTCCTATGTTCTGCTCTGTTCTGTTCTCTGTTCTCTTCTCCTATGTTCTGCTCTGTTCTGTTCTGCTCTGTTCTGTACAACACAAATGTAAAATATGTTCACAGTGTGCATAAACTGTGCATAAATCTATAAGGGTTAATAAAAAATATTTTACTGAAAATGAAATCATGACATTAAAAGGATGCATTCTATGGCACAGAAAACAGAAAACACAACGCAACAACAATTGATCAATACTTGAACTCTGTGAAGCATTTATTTGGGCTGCAATTTCTGAGACTGGTAACTCTAATGAGTTACCAGCAGAGGTAACTCTGGGTCTTGCTTTCCTGTGGCGGTCCTCATGAGAGCCAGTTTCATCATGGCGTTTGATGGTTTTTGCGACCGCACGTGAAGAAACATTCAACATTTTTGAAACGTTCCGGATTGACTGACCTTCATGTGTTAAAGTAATGATGGACTGTCGTTTCTCTTTGCTTATTTGAGCTTTACTTGCCATAATATGTACTTGGTCTTTTACCAAATAGGGCTCTCTTCTGTATACCAACCCTACCTTGTCACAACACAATGGATTGGCTCAAACGCATTAAGATGGAAAGAAATTCCACAAATTAACTTTTAACAAGACACACCTGTTAATTGAAATGCATTCCAGGTGACACCCTCATGAATCTGGTTGAGAGAATGCCAAGAGTGTGCAAAACTGTCATCAAGGCAGAGCTGGCTACTTTGAAGAATCTAAAATCCATTTGGTTTTGTCAACAAAAACTATTTGGTTACTACATGATTCTATATGTGTTATTTCATAGTTTTGATGTCTTCACTATTATTCTACAATGTAGAACATAGTAAATATAAAAGAAACCCTGGAATGAGTTGTTGAGTCCAAACTTTTGACTGGTACCTTATCTACAATCCAGATTTTCGAAAACAAAATAAGGATTTTATTGTAATTGTGAAATAATTTACCCATCCCTCGCACACACACACACACACACACACACACACACACACACACACACACACACACACACACACACACACACACACACACACACACACACACACACACACACACACACACACACACACACACACACACACACACACACACACACACACACACACACACACACATAGACAAAACACACACACACACACACAGACATATAGACAAACACACACACACACACACACACACACGGAATGGCTAGGCTTATCAGAGCTGAAGGAACATATACTGATGGATATGAATATGAGATGGGCTAATACCATACCTCGGTTTATTAGTATGGGGATAGATGCTACTCAGCTAATGGGGTATGGAGGGAGATTAGTACACGCACGTTAAGTGGAGGAGACAACTGGTCACATCCCTCATCTAGATCAATGGCAGGAGGCCACAGGGTGCTGTGAGATGACAGATGATGTACAATTCAAGGCTCTTATCGATTTTCAACAAGACGAGCAAAACTTAAAGGAGCTTACTGAGGAAAGAAGTCCCTTTGGAAAAGGGTTGAAGAGTGGGCTTTCCTATCTTGTATTATTTGGGGTTGTTTTGTTCTGAGGTTGTTTTCTCCTCTCGTAGCCGGCCTGTAGGCCCTTTCCTCTCGTTCTCCTCCTTCCCTTTACAATTGCTGATAGAGTAGTGAGAGAGTGGAAGGAAGGAAGGGTGAAGCTGACAGACGGGTCGTGGAGAGACAGGCCTTAAGGTGTCAGTCAGCATGCTTCAGTCTGGCTGGCTCCTAGCTGAACTTGGCTACTCAACGAGTGTGCTCGCATACTCCCATGAAAGACCTTTGCTTGAAAATCGAGAAAAAGGCGCCAATAGTACTGTTTTTCCATTTTGAGATTCTGTAGCCAATATACACTTCCTCAAAATAGTCAGAATTCATCTATGATAACTCAAGAAATCTGTCATTAATTTGGACATTTTTGCCCAAGAGATCTGTCGCTCAATTTGACATTTAACTAAGATGTTTGGTTCAGTATTTTTCAATTTAAGAAATGTCCATGAAAATGAGTCGTGTCTCGTTGACTGATAACAAATATTTTATTGAAGAATCCCTACTCAAATCAAATCAAATTGTATTGGTCGCATGCATATGTTTAGCAGATGGTATTGTTGGTGTAGCGAAATGCTTGTACTGTTGACCAATCACCGACGAAGGGGCAGCTTCGAACTAAACTTCAGCTCCGAACTTCGGCTTGCACCCAGAAAATAAATTGTGTGCCCGAACAGCCGAAAAACCTTCACCGCAGTCCAAAATGAACAAACAAATGCCTTCATAATATCCGGAGTGCACAAACTCTTCACCTGGAAAGCATACGGACACCTTAGACGGGCATACCTTAGACAGACATACCTTAGACAGACATACCTTAGACAGACATACCTTAGACAGACATACCTTAGACAGACATACCTTAGACAGACATACCTTAGACAGACATACCTTAGACACACATACCTTAGACAGCCATACCTTAGACAGACATACCTTAGACAGACATACCTTAGACAGACATACCTTAGACACACATACAGTTTAGACAGACATACCTTAGACAGACATACAGTTTAGACAGACATACCTTAGACAGACATACCTTAGACAGACATACCTTAGACAGACATACCTTAGACAGACATACCTTAGACAGACATACCTTAGACACACATACCTTAGACGGGCCCTCACATCACCATGACAGATGGTGAGATACAAGTATCTATTGTCTGGCAGGGCATGGGCAAAATGCTGAATATTTCTCTAGACTGGACCTCCAATGGTTAAGGACATTTTGCTGAATTTGATCAAATGTGTTCATTTCCTTGATCTTCTATACATATATTTAATTAACCCTTAGGTTTATGCACAGTTTATCCACAGTTTATCCACAGTTTATCCACAGTTTATCCACAGTTTATCCACAGTTTACCCACAGTTTATCCACAGTTTATGCACAGTTTATGCACACTGTAAACATATTTTTACGTTTATAATTAAAAAACCTAACATATTTCCTGTGTGGGTTTCCAGTAAGTTGCCTCGTAGGCATCTGTTCCTGGGAGGTCCTTGGTAATTAGTGCCTCTGTTTAGCTTAATTAAAGAGTAGAAAACCAGGTCAGCTATTTACTCTTAATTCTGACATAGATCGTATATATCAAAGCTATCGCACTAGCGAGACAGAGACGGTCTCCCTCAATTTAGGAGTGACCTACGAGCCTGCCTCTAATTAGTAGGAGAGAGGGCGAGATGGTCCTATAGACAAGAGAGGTGGTCCTATAGACAGGAGAGGTGGTCCTATAGACAGGAGAGGTGGTCCTATAGACAGGAGAGGTGGTCCTATAGACAGGAGAGGCCTTTAGACAGGAGAGGTGGTCCTATAGACAGGAGAGGAGAGGCCTATAGACAGGAGAGGTGGTCCTATAGACAGGAGAGGAGAGGCCTATAGACATGAGAGAGGTGGTCCTATAGACAGGAGAGGTGGTCCTAGAGACAGGAGAGGAGAGGCCTATAGACATGAGAGGAGAGGCCTATAGACATGAGAGGAGAGGCCTATAGACATGAGAGGAGAGGCCTATAGACAGGAGAGGTGGTCCTATAGACAGGAGAGGTGGTCCTATAGACAGGAGAGGAGAGGCCTATAGACAGGAGAGGTGGTCCTATAGACAGGAGAGGTGGTCCTATAGACAGGAGAGGTGGTCCTATAGACAGGAGAGGTGGTCCTATAGACAGGAGAGGTGGTCCTATAGACAGGAGAGATGGTCCTATAGACAGGAGAGTTGGTCCTAGAGACAGGAGAGGAGAGGCCTTTAGACAGGAGAGGTGGTCCTATAGACAGGAGAGGAGAGGCCTATAGACAGGAGAGGTGGTCCTATAGACAGGAGAGGAGAGGCCTATAGACAGGAGAGGTGGTCCTATAGACAGGAGAGGAGAGGCCTATAGACAGGAGAGGTGGTCCTATAGACAGGAGAGGAGAGGCCTATAGACAGGAGAGGTGGTCCTATAGACAGGAGAGGAGAGGCCTATAGACAGGAGAGATGGTCCTATAGACAGGAGAGGTGGTCCTATAGACAGGAGAGGAGAGGCCTTTAGACAGGAGAGGAGAGGCCTATAGACAGGAGAGGTGGTCCTATAGACAGGAGAGGAGAGGCCTATAGACAGGAGAGGTGGTCCTATAGACAGGAGAGGAGAGGCCTATAGACATGAGAGGTGGTCCTAGAGACAGGAGCGGAGAGGCCTATAGACAGGAGAGGTGGTCCTATAGACAGGAGAGGAGAGGCCTATAGACAGGAGAGATGATCCTATAGACAGGAGAGATGGTCCTGTAGACAGGAGAGGTGGTCCTATAGACAGGAGAGGTGGTCCTATAGACAGGAGAGGTGGTCCTATAGACAGGAGAGATGGTCCTATAGACAGGAGAGGTGGTCCTATAGACAGGAGAGATGGTCCTATAGACAGGAGAGGAAGTCCTTTGGACAGGAGAGGTGGTCCTATAGACAGGAGAGGAGAGGCCTATAGACAGGAGAGGAGAGGCCTATGGACAGGAGAGGTGGTCCTATAGACAGGAGAGATGGTCCTATAGACAGGAGAGGAGAGGCCTATAGACAGGAGAGGTGGTCCTATAGACAGGAGAGGAGGTCCTATAGACAGGAGAGGAGAGGCCTATAGACAAGAGAGGTGGTCCTATAGACAGGAGAGGAGAGGCCTATAGACAGGAGAGGTGGTCCTATAGACAGGAGAGGAGGTCCTATAGACAAGAGAGGTGGTCCTATAGACAGGAGAGGTGGTCCTATAGACAGGAGAGGTGGTCCTATAGACAAGAGAGGTGGTCCTATAGACAAGAGAGGTGGTCCTATAGACAAGAGAGGTGGTCCTATAGACAAGAGAGGTGGTCCTATAGACAGGAGAGGAGAGGCCTATAGACAGGAGAGATGGTCCTAGAGACAGGAGAGGAGAGGCCTATAGACACGAGAGGTGGTCCTAGAGACAGGAGAGGAGAGGCCTATAGACAGGAGAGGTGGCCCTATAGACAGGAGAGGAGAGGCCTATAGACAGGAGAGGTGGTCCTATAGACAGGAGAGGTGGTCCTATAGACAGGAGAGGTGGTCCTATAGACAGGAGAGGAGAGGCCTATAGACAGGAGAGGAGAGGCCTATAGACAGGAGAGGAGAGGCCTATAGACAGGAGAGGTGGTCTTATAGACAGTAGAGGTGGTCCTATAGACAGGAGAGGTGGTCCTATAGACAGGAGAGGTGGTCCTATAGACAGGAGAGGTGGTCCTATAGACAAGAGAGGAGGTCCTATAGACAGGAGAGGAGAGGCCTATAGACAGGAGAGGAGAGGCCTATAGACAGGAGAGGAGAGGCCTATAGACAAGAGAGGTGGTCCTATAGACAGTAGAGGTGGTCCTATAGACAAGAGAGGTGGTCCTATAGACAGGAGAGGTGGTCCTATAGACAGGAGAGGTGGTCCTATAGACAAGAGAGGTGGTCCTATAGACAGGAGAGGTGGTCCTATAGACAGGAGAGGTAGTCCTAGAGACAGGAGAGGTGGTCCTATAGACAAGAGAGGTGGTCCTATAGACAGGAGAGGTGGTCCTATAGACAAGAGAGGTGGTCCTATAGACAGGAGAGGAGAGGCCTATAGACAGGAGAGGTGGTCCTATAGACAAGAGAGGTGGTCCTATAGACAGGAGAGGAGAGGCCTATAGACAGGAGAGGTGGTCCTATAGACAAGAGAGGTGGTCCTATAGACAGGAGAGGTGGTCCTATAGACAGGAGAGATGGTCCTATAGACTAGAGAGGTGGTCCTATAGACAGGAGAGGAGAGGCCTATAGACAGGAGCGGTGGTCCTATAGACAAGAGAGGTGGTCCTATAGACAGGAGAGGTGGTCCTATAGACAAGAGAGGCCTATAGAGGAAACACTCATCCCAATGGTTGTAAGTGGAAGAAATACCAATGGTAGTATGTGACAACTGTGTAAATCCAACCCGTGATTCTATCATCAAATGCAGCCCGCTCTTTCAAAGCCTGCTCTTTCTCCTCCAGGTTCCAGGTTAGCGCTAGGGTTAGGGTAAGGTTTCATTTTAGGGTTAGGATGAGGGTTAGGGTTCATTTTAGGGTTAGGATAAGGGTTAGGGTAAGGGTTCATTTTAGGGTTAGGGTAAGGGTTCATTTTAGGGTTAGGGTTAGGGTAAGTGTTCATTTTAGGGTTAGGATAAGGGTTGAGGTTAGAGCTAGGGTTAGTAGATTTGTAGAGCATCTATATGGATGGATTATCCACATTAGGGTTAGACATCGCTCTGGGATCCACTGAAAATTGTTCACTCTCTTTGAAGGCCCTCTTTTATTGCTGATAAATTTTTACTGAATGTTTCAGTCTCACGGTCTATGGTTCAGTCTATGGTTCATTCTATTCACCACAAGGAAATGGTGTTGCTCTGAGAGACAAACTCCATAGCAGTCTTGAAGTCTGATTCTGTGTCTTTCTTTACAAGTTTCCTCCAGAGTATTATCTCTGACTCACCGTCGACATTGGCCTTCTACACCAGTTGTGCAGTTGAGAGAGAAAGAGGGAGAAATGGTATGTGGTGCAACTGGCCAAAGTCCTCCATCTCTCTACACCTTCTACAGAGATTTGTTTTTCATCACATTTGGATGGGAAGGATCTTTCTTTCTCCCTCATTCCCTCCCTTTTGTCCTTTTTCTCAATCATCAGTTTCTCCAGTTCTCTCCCTGTCAAGACATTTCCCATGGTTTACTGTGCGGCATGGTGTTGTCTGAATGAGATGGTGCCGACAGATATGGCTCCTAAGAAACGTTTCAGTATTTTGTTTTTTTTGTGCGTTATTTCTTACGTTATTTGCCCAGAATTATGTTTGCGTTACTACATAGAGCCGGAAAGAACTTTTGGATATGAGAGCGGCGGTAAGTCACCAGCATTAAGACCAGGAATGCTACTTACCCAAATTGGATCCTTCGTTCGTATCCCCCAGGGCAATTTAACCGATTCCAGAGGCTGCTCCAAAACGCTGTTTGCTGAGAAACGGTATCCTGAGGGGACTTCTAGTCCGACTCGACCATCCACCGCTTCCGAGTATATTACTCGCTAATGTTCAGTCTCTGGATAGTAAAGTTGACGGGCTCAGGGAGAGGATTTCCTTCCAGAGAGACATCAGGGATTTGTAACATACTCTGTTTCACGGAAATATGTCTCTCTCGGAAAATACTGTCCCTGTCCATACAGCCATCTGGGTTCTCAGTTCATTGCGTATACAGGAATAAAAAATGTGAAGAAGAAAGGCAGGGGTGTATGTTTTATGATTAATTACTTGTGGTATTATTGTGATAACATACAGAAACTTATGTCCTTTTGTTCACTCGACCTAGAATACCAGTCAAATGCAGACCGTATTATCTCCCAAGAGAATTCTCTTCTCCATCAAGCCCATACAATGACATCCCTCAAAGAACTTCACTGGACTTTATGCAAACTGGAAACTACATATCCTGAGGCCGCATTTATTATATCTGTGGATTTTAACAAAACAAATCTGAGGAAAACGCTACAGAATATCTACCAACACGTTGAATGTAGTACTCGCTCTGGGAAAACATTGGACCACTGCTACTCAACTTTAGGAGATGTCATGACTACATGTTGCGTCTCCCTTCTCAAACTGTGACTATTGAAACCTCGGAATCCATGCAAGAAACCAGAAACCGGGTAGCCTCTGGATAACATTGAGGAATGCAGCATTCACCGTACCCACTGTGACAAAACTGAAAGTGTGAATCAAAACTGAAAGTGTGAATCATCGCATTTAACCATGACAAGGTGACTGGGAATATGGCCGAATACAAACAGTGTAGTTGTTCCCTTCATAAGGCAATCAAACAGGCAAAATGTCAGTACAGAGACAATGTGGAGTCGCAATTCAACGTCTCAGACATGAGATGTATGTGGCAGGGACTCCAGACAATCACGGACTACAAAGGTAAAACCAGCCACGTTGCGGACACCAACATCTTGCTTGGGGTGAATAAGGTGCCCAGAGTAAACTGCCTGCTCTCAGGCCCAGCTGCTAATATATGCATATTAGTAGTAGATTTGGATAGAAAACACTGAACTTTCTAAAACTGTTTGAATGATGTCTATGAGTATAACAGAACTCATATGGCAGGCAAAAACGTGACAAATATCCACCAGGAAGTAGGAAATCTAAGGGTTTGTAGTTTTTCATGTCATTGCCTATCGAATATACAGTGTCTATGGGATCATATTGTACTTCCTAAGGCTTCCACTAGATGTCACCAGTCTTGAGAATCTTGTTTGATGCTTCTACTATGAAGGAGGGGGGAATGAGAGTTGAATGAGTCAGAGGTCTGGCAGAGTGCCATGAGCTGATTATGCGCGTTCACATGAGAGTTAGCTTGCGTTCCATTACATTTCTACAGACAAAGGAATTCTCCGGTTGGAACATTATTGAAGATATATGATAAAAACATCCTAAAGATTGATTCTATCATTCGTTTGACATGTTTCTACGAACTGTAATATGACTTTGTCTGAACTTTCGCCTGGACATGCCCGCGCGTCGTGAGTTTGGATTGTGTACTAAACGCACAAACAAAAAGGAGGTATTTGGACATAAATGATGGACTTTATCGAACAAATCAAACATTTATTGTGGAATTGGGATTCCTGGGCGTGCATTCTGATGAAGATCATCAAAGGTAAGTGAATATTTATAATGCTTTTTCTGACTTCTGTTGACTCCATAACATGGCGCATAACTGTATGGCTTGTTATGTTGTCTGAGCGCTGTACTCAGATTATTGCATGGTGTACTTTTTCAGTAAAGCTTTTTTGAAATCTGAAGCAGCGGTTGGATTAAGGAGAAGTTTATCTAAAGTTCCATGCATGAGACTTGTATCTTTTATCAATGTTTATTATGAATATTTCTGTAAATTGATTTGGCTCTCTGCAAAACACCGGATGATTTGGAAGCGAAACATTACTGAATGTAACACGCCAATGTAAACTGAGATTTTTGGATATAAATATGAACTTTATCAAACAAAACATACATGTATTGTGTAACATGAAGTCCTATGAGTGTCATCTGATGAAGATCATCAAAGTGATTAATTTTGATTACATTTTTCTCTATTTCTGCTTTTTGTGACTCCGCTCTTTGGCTGGAAAAATGGCTGTGTTTTTCTGTGACTAGGTGCAGACCTAACATAATTGTTTGGTGTGCTTTCGTCGTGAAGCCTTTTTGAAATCGGACACTGTGGTTGTCACGCCTTGGTCATAGTATTTTGTGTTTTCGTTATATATTTGGTCAGGCCAGGGTGTGACATGGGTTTATTTTGTTGTGTTTTGTATGGGGGTTTTGTAGGCATTGGGATTGCGGCTGAGTAGGGGTGTAGCATAGGTTTGGCTGCCTGAGGCGGTTCTCAATCAGTCAGGTGATTCTCGTTGTCTCTGATTGGGAACCATATTTAGGTAGCCGGGGTTTCACTGTGTATTTCATGGGTGATTGTTCCTGTCTCTGTGTTAGTTATTCACCAGGCAGGCTGTATAGGTTCTCATGTTCCGTTTGTTGTTTTGTATATTTATAAGTTATTTCATGTATCGCTATTCTACATTAAAGAACATGAGTAACCACCACGCTGCATTTTGGTCCAACTCTCCTTCAACAGACGAACGCCGTTACAGTGGTAATTGATTTACAACAAGTTTATCTTTAAAATGGTGTAAAATACTTCCATGTTTGAGGAATTTTTATTATGAGATTTCTGTTGTTTTGAAATTGGCGCCCTGCACTTTCACTGGCTGTTGTCATATCGATCCCGTTAGCGGGATTCAAGGCATAAGAAGTTTTAAAGTCCACCTGTATGCAATCTAAGTGTCACATGATCTGTTACATGATCTCTGTGCATATACACATCCCAAGGAACACCATTTAAATCAATATATGTATAATATATTATATGTATATCTATAAAATGTTTTAAAGAATATGGCACCACAACAAACCTGCCGAGAGGGCCGCCCACCAAAACTCATTGAACAGGCAAGGAGGGCATTAATCATAAAGGCAACAAAGAGACCAAAGATAACCCTGAAGGAGCTGCAAAGCTCCACAGTGGAGATTGGAGTATCTGTCCATAGGACCACTTTAAACCGTACACTCCACCGAGCTGGGCTTTAAGGAAGAGTGGCCAGAAAAAGCAATTGCTTAAAGAAAAAAATAAGCAAACACATTTGGTGTTCACCAAAAGGTATGTGGGAGGCTCCCGAAATATTTGGAAGAAGGTAATCTGGTCAAATGAGACTAAAATTGAGCTTTTTGGTCATCAAGGAAAATTATATTTCTGGCGTAAACCCAACACCTCTCATTACCCCGAGAACAGCAACCCCACAGTGAAGCATGGTGGTGGCAGCATCATGCTGTGGGTATGTTTTTCATTGGCAGGGACTGGGAAACTGGTCAGAATTGAAGGAAGGATGGATGGCGCAATACACAGGAAAATTATTGAGGTAAACCTGTTTGAGTCTTCCAGAGATTTGAGACTGGGACAGAGGTTCACCTTCCAGTAGGACAATGACCCTAAGCATACTGCTAAAGCGACACTCAAGTTGTTTAAGGGGAAACAATTAAATATCTTAGAATGGCCAAGTCAAACCCCAGACCTGAATCCAAATGAGAATATATGGAATGACTTAAAGTTTGCTGTACACCAGCGGAACCCATCCAACTTGAAGGAGCTGAGCAGTTTTGCATTGAACAATGGGCAAAACTCCCAGTGGCTAGATGTGCCAAGCTAATAGACACATACCCCAAGAGACTTGCAGCTGTAATTGCTGCAAAAGGTGGCTCTACAAAGTATTGACTTTGGGGGGTGAATAGTTATGCACACTCAAGTTCTGTTTTTTGTCTTATTTCTTGTTTGTTTCACAATAAAACATATTTTGCATCTTCAAAGTGGTAGGCATGTTGTGTAAATCAAATGATACAAACTCCCCCAAAAAATCTATTTTAATTCCAGGTTGTAAGGCAACAAAAATAGGAACAATGCCAAGGGGGTGGATACTTTTGCAAGCCACTGTTAGCGTGTTAACCCTCACAAGGCTGCCAGCCTAGACAGCATCCCTAGCTGTGTCCTCAGGGCATGAGCAGACCAGCTGGCTGGAGTGTTCATGGACACATTTGGGGCGGCAGGGTAGCCTAGTGGTTAGAGCATTGGACTAGTAACGGAAAGGTTGCAAGTTCAAATCCTCTAGCTGTCAAGGTACAAATCTGTCGTTCCTGTACCCAAGAAAACAAAGCTGACTGAACTAAATGAATATCGCCCCATAGTACACACTTCTGTCATCATGAAGTGCTTTGAGAGGCTAGTTAAGGATCATATCACCTCTACCGTACCTGGTACCCTAGACCCACTGTAATTTGCTTACTGTCCCAATATAGCCACAGACGATGCAATCGCCATCACACTGCCCTATCTCATCTGGTTAAGAGGAATACCTATTTAAGAAAGCTGTTCATTGACTATAGCTCAGCATTTAACACCATAGTACCCTCCAAGCTCATCATTAAGCTCAGGGCCCTGAGTCAGAACCCCGCCCTGTGCAACTTGGTCCTGGACTTCCTGATGGGCTGCCCCCAGGTGGTGAAGGTAGGAAATAACACCTCCACTTAGCTGATCCTCAACACTGGGGCCCCACAAGTGTGCGTGCTCAGTCCCCTCCTGTGCTCCCTGTTCACCCACGACTGCGTTGCCCTGCACGCCTCCAACTAAATCATGAAGTTTGCAGACGACACAACAGTGGTATGCTTGATTACCAACAATCACGAGATGGCCTACAGGGAGGAGGTGAGGGTCCTGGGAGAGTGGTGCCAGGAAAAGAACCTTTCTCTCAACGTCAAAAAAAACTAAGGAGATGATTGGGGACTTCAGGAAACAGCAGAGGAAGTATGCCCCTATCCACATCAACGGGACTGCAGTGGAGAAGTTGGGAACTGGAAGCTTTCTTGGCTTACACATCACTGACATCACTAAAGATCTGAAATGGTCCACCCACACACACGGTGTGGTGAAGAAGGTGCAACAGTGCCTCTTCAACCTCAGGAGGCTGAAGAAATTTGACTTGGCCCCTAAAACCCACACAAACATTTACAGATGCACATGTGAGAGCATCCTGTCGGGCTGTATCACCTGCCCTTCAGCACACCTACAGCACCTGATGTCACAGGAATGCCAAAGGATCATCAATGACATCAACCACTCAAGCCAAGGCCTGTTTACCCCGCTATCATCCAGAAGGCGAGGTCAGTACAGGTGCATCAAAGCTGGGACAGAGAGATTGAAAAACAGCTTCTATCTCAAAGCCATCAGACTGTTAAATAGCCATCACTTAGCCGACTTTCACCCGGTTACGCAACCCTGCACTTTAGAGGCTTCTGCCCTATATGCATATACATGGAATCACTGGTCACTTAAATATTGGAACACTAGTCACTTTAATATGTTTACATACTGCTTTACTCATCTCATATGTATATACTGTATTCTATACTATTCTACTGTATGTTAGTCTATGTATTACTCATCTCATATGTATATACTGTATTCTATACTATTCTACTGTATTCTATACTATTCTACTGTATGTTAGTCTATGTATTACTCATCTCATATGTATATACTGTATTCTATACTATTCTACTGTATGTTAGTCTATGTATTACTCATCTCATATGTATATACTGTATTCTATACTATTCTACTGTATGTTAGTCTATGTATTACTCATCTCATATGTATATACTGTATTCTATACTATTCTACTGTATGTTAGTCTATGTATTACTCATCTCATATGTATATACTGTATTCTATACTATTCTACTGTATGTTAGTCTATGTATTACTCATATCATATGTATATACTGTATTCTATACTATTCTACTGTATGTTAGTCTATGTATTACTCATCTCATATGTATATACTGTATTCTATACTATTCTACTGTATGTTAGTCTATGTATTACTCATCTCATATGTATATACTGTATTCTATACTATTCTACTGTATGTTAGTCTATGTATTACTCATCTCATATGTATATACTGTATTCTATTCTACTGTATGTTAGTCTATGTATTACTCATCTCATATGTATATACTGTATTCTATACTATACTACTGTATGTTAGTCTATGTATTACTCATCTCATATGTATATACTGTATTCTATACTATTCTACTGTATGTTAGTCTATGTATTACTCATCTCATATGTATATACTGTATTCTATACTATTCTACTGTATGTTAGTCTATGTATTACTCATCTCATATGTATATACTGTATTCTATACTATTCTACTGTATGTTAGTCTATGTATTACTCATCTCATATGTATATACTGTATTCTATACTACTGTATGTTAGTCTATGTATTACTCATCTCATATGTATATACTGTATTCTATTCTACTGTAATTAGTCAATGCCACTGACATGTTACCTTCCATTCGTTTACCTTTAGATTTGTGTGTATCGTTGTGAATTGTTAGATATTACTGCAGTTGGAGCTAGGAACACAAGCATTTCGCTACACCCGCAATAACATCTGCAAAATATTTGTATGTGACAATGTATGTATGTGATACAATTTGATTTGATTTGTTGTGTTGACAAGACAATTGGCAGTCTAGAATGCACATTATATGTTGGCTATAGAACCATAAACAAAGTCACATGTGTTAGCCTGTAAAATTACATATACTTACTATGCCTATGATACTGAATCACACATCACGTTGAGACTACCACACTCACAAGCTACAGTAGCAATGCAATCATTACTGGACGTTGTATTTATAATCGGTGATCACTGTATCCACTCGAAATCCTTTCTTCGCTCTCTGCTAAGCTACATTTCCCCTCACATTCATGTTGCAGCTCACCATGAGGTTAGTGGAGCCTTTCATTCTGATGGGCCTCATTCATTTGCACTCTTGTCATTTTTAAAGAGTTTCATAAAAGGCTCTAGACTATGAATGAAACAAGACAACCGCTGTAAAATCCCTCTCTTCGCTTCGGCAGCGAGACATATTCATTCTGTATTTGTTTTCCATGTGGTTCAGAAACGACCAAGCAATTAGTTCTGTTCTCGGTCGAATAAATTCCACTAATAATCCTAATGAGTGTTTCTCCCTCCTGTCTGTCTGTCTTGAGTGGAGGTGGAATTCACAACTGTGTGCTTTCTACTTCTACTCACTTACAATCAACAATCATTGTATCATTGAATTGATGCCAAGTGAATGGGGATGGATTGAGTATTGTGTGTGTGTGTGCGTGCGTGTGTGTTTGCGTGTTTGTGTGTTTGCGTGTTTGTGTTTGTGTGTGTTTGTGCGTGTTTGTGCGTGTGCGTGTGTGTGTTTGCGTGCGTGCGTGCGTGTGTGTGTTTGCGTGTGTGTGTGTGTGTTTGCGTGCGTGTGTGTGTGTTCGCGCGTGTGTGTGTGTGTGTGTGCGTGTGTGTGTGTGTGCGTGCGTGTGTGTGTGTGCGTGTGCGTGTGTGTGTGTGTGTGCGTGTGTGTTTGTGCGTGTGTGTGTGTGCGTGTGTGTGCGTGTGTGTGTGTTCGCGCGTGTGTGTGTGTGTGTGTGTGTTCGCGTGCGTGCGTGTGTGTTTGCGTGCGTGTGTGTGTGTGTGTGTTTGCGTGCGTGCGTGCGTGCGTGTGTGTGTGTGTGTGTTTGTGTGTGTGTGTGTGTGTTTGCGTGCGTGCGTGTGTGTGTGTGTGTGTTTTGCGTGCGTGTGTGTGTGTGTGTGCGTGTGTGTGTTTTGCGTGCGTGCGTGTGTGTGTTTGCGTGCGTGCGTGTGTGTGTTTGCGTGCGTGCGTGCGTGTGTGTTTGCGTGCGTGCGTGCGTGCGTGCGTGTGTGTGTGTGTGTGTTCGCGCGTGTGTGTGTGTGTGTGTGTGTGTGTGTGTGTGTGTGTGTGTGTGTGTGTGTGTGTGTGTGTGTGTGTGTGTGTGTGTGTGTGTGTGTGTGTGTGTGTGTGTGTGTGTTTGCGTGTGTGTGTGTGTGTTTGCGTGCGTGTGAAGGTTTTCTGTAGGAAGCTGTAGAGGACACCTCTGACACCAGTTCAGGCAGTGTCAACATAGAAATTAGATTTAGTCCATTTGAACTATTGTCACCCTCACCAATTAAAACATAAAGTAAAAGTAATGTAATTGAGAATGATGTTGTTTCCCTGAGAGCTGCATGGTGGTTGTGATCTTAAGATACATCCCCAGGGTGCCTGTAATTCACTGTACTGATAGTGATGGACATTTTAACCAGAGGGGGTTTTGGATGAACTGTACAATATAGCCAATTAGTGAAGCAGATGTGTATATAAGAGATTGTTTGCTGAAAGTTGTTGTAAGCAGATAATCACAGAGAGATAAAACATGTCACTGTTTAACTGGCTAGTCCGCTTCTTGTTGTGATGACTGGGATGATTTTAAAGTGCTCCTTTACCAGGGGCAGAAAGTAGAGAGGGGGGGGAAGGAAGAAAAGGAGGCGTGAGTTATCTGGGATGATTTTAAAGTGCTCCTTTAGCAGGGACAGAAAGTAGAGAGGAGGGGAAGGATGAAAATTAGTCTTGAGTTATCTGTTGTTGGCATATGTTCAGCAGGAAGGAGGTTGACTGCTGAGACGAGGTGTCAGACAGAGCTGTGTTGTGCTGACAGGGTGCTGCATGCCTTGTGGGAACCTCTCCTCGGCCAGTTAGATGTTGACAGGAAGAAGGTAGGCAATGCCTGCTGGGTAGTGTAGGCGGAGGGTAGCGTACAGTAGCATACGGCTGGCATGGCATGTCATAATCAGAACATTATCATAGTACCGGTAGTTAACTCTGTTATTAATGGTCTCCTTCTCCACATTACCTTTCCTCTGAGACTTAATAATCTCTTTTTTGAGTGGAAGAGTGAAGCGATGTTATTCGGTAGACTGACTATATAGATGGCCCACTTCCCACTGCTAACAATGATACCAATCTCCCATGCAAAAAGGAAAAGGAGAACCGCACCGTCTAGGAGCTCAGATGCAATTTAATATCCTAATTACCAACTTTTCGGCAGACAAGCTGTCTTCGTCATTTTCTTGTTCAAGTGTTCTACTCTGCTAGCCAGCACCTAGTCTAAACAGGTGTTCTACTCTGCTAGCCAGCACCTAGTCTAAACAGGTGTTCTACTCTGCTAGCCAGCACCTAGTCTAAACAGGTGTTCTACTCTGCTAGCCAGCACCTAGTCTAAACAGGTGTTCTACTCTGCTAGCCAGCACCTAGTCTAAACAGGTGTTCTACTCTGCTAGCCAGCACCTAGTCTAAACAGGTGTTCTACTCTGCTAGCCAGCACCTAGTCTAAACAGGTGTTCTACTCTGCTAGCCAGCACCTAGTCTAAACAGGTGTTCTACCTAAACTGCTAGCCAGCACCTAGTCTAAACAGGTGTTCTACTCTGCTAGCCAGCACCTAGTCTAAACAGGTGTTCTACTCTGCTAGCCAGCACCTAGTCTAAACAGGTGTTCTACTCTGCTAGCCAGCACCTAGTCTAAACAGGTGTTCTACTCTGCTAGCCAGCACCTAGTCTAAACAGGTGTTCTACTCTGCTAGCCAGCACCTAGTCTAAACAGGTGTTCTACTCTGCTAGCCAGCACCTAGTCTAAACAGGTGTTCTACTCTGCTAGCCAGCACCTAGTCTAAACAGGTGTTCTACTCTGCTAGCCAGCACCTAGTCTAAACAGGTGTTCTACTCTGCTAGCCAGCACCTAGTCTAAACAGGTGTTCTACTCTGTTAGCCAGCACCTAGTCTAAACAGGTGTTGTACTCTGCTAGCCAGCACCTAGTCTAAACAGGTGTTCTACTCTGCTAGCCAGCACCTAGTCTAAACAGGTGTTCTACTCTGCTAGCCAGCACCTAGTCTAAACAGGTGTTCTACTCTGCTAGCCAGCACCTAGTCTAAACAGGTGTTCTACTCTGTTAGCCAGCACCTAGTCTAAACAGGTGTTCTACTCTGTTAGCCAGCACCTAGTCTAAACAGGTGTTCTACTCTGCTAGCCAGCACCTAGTCTAAACAGGTGTTCTACTCTGCTAGCCAGCACCTAGTCTACTCTGTTAGCCAGCACCTAGTCTAAACAGGTGTTCTACTCTGCTAGCCAGCACCTAGTCTAAACAGGTGTTCTACTCTGCTAGCCAGCACCTAGTCTAAACAGGTGTTCTACTCTGCTAGCCAGCACCTAGTCTAAACAGGTGTTCTACTCTGCTAGCCAGCACCTAGTCTAAACAGGTGTTCTACTCTGTTAGCCAGCACCTAGTCTAAACAGGTGTTCTACTCTGCTAGCCAGCACCTAGTCTAAACAGGTGTTCTACTCTGCTAGCCAGCACCTAGTCTAAACAGGTGTTCTACTCTGCTAGCCAGCACCTAGTCTAAACAGGTGTTCTACTCTGTCTAAACAGCCAGCACCTAGTCTAAACAGGTGTTCTACTCTGCTAGCCAGCACCTAGTCTAAACAGGTGTTCTACTCTGTTAGCCAGCACCTAGTCTAAACAGGTGTTCTACTCTGCTAGCCAGCACCTAGTCTAAACAGGTGTTCTACTCTGCTAGCCAGCACCTAGTCTAAACAGGTGTTCTACTCTGCTAGCCAGCACCTAGTCTAAACAGGTGTTCTAGTCTAAACAGGTGTTCTACTCTGCTAGCCAGCACCTAGTCTAAACAGGTGTTCTACTCTGCTAGCCAGCACCTAGTCTAAACAGGTGTTCTACTCTGCTAGCCAGCACCTAGTCTAAACAGGTGTTCTACTCTGTTAGCCAGCACCTAGTCTAAACAGGTGTTCTACTCTGCTAGCCAGCACCTAGTCTAAACAGGTGTTCTACTCTGCTAGCCAGCACCTAGTCTAAACAGGTGTTCTACTCTGCTAGCCAGCACCTAGTCTAAACAGGTGTTCTACTCTGCTAGCCAGCACCTAGTCTAAACAGGTGTTCTACTCTGCTAGCCAGCACCTAGTCTAAACAGGTGTTCTACTCTGCTAGCCAGCACCTAGTCTAAACAGGTGTTCTACTCTGCTAGCCAGCACCTAGTCTAAACAGGTGTTCTACTCTGCTAGCCAGCACCTAGTCTAAACAGGTGTTGTACTCTGCTAGCCAGCACCTAGTCTAAACAGGTGTTCTACTCTGCTAGCCAGCACCTAGTCTAAACAGGTGTTCTCTAAACACTCTGCTAGCCAGCACCTAGTCTAAACAGGTGTTCTACTCTGCTAGCCAGCACCTAGTCTAAACAGGTGTTCTACTCTGCTAGCCAGCACCTAGTCTAAACAGGTGTTCTACTCTGCTAGCCAGCACCTAGTCTAAACAGGTGTTCTACTCTGCTAGCCAGCACCTAGTCTAAACAGGTGTTCTACTCTGCTAGCCAGCACCTAGTCTAAACAGGTGTTCTACTCTGCTAGCCAGCACCTAGTCTAAACAGGTGTTCTACTCTGCTAGCCAGCACCTAGTCTAAACAGGTGTTGTACTCTGCTAGCCAGCACCTAGTCTAAACAGGTGTTAGCCAGCACCTACTCTGCTAGCCAGCACCTAGTCTAAACAGGTGTTGTACTCTGCTAGCCAGCACCTAGTCTAAACAGGTGTTCTACTCTGCTAGCCAGCACCTAGTCTAAACAGGTGTTCTACTCTGCTAGCCAGCACCTAGTCTAAACAGGTGTTCTACTCTGCTAGCCAGCACCTAGTCTAAACAGGTGTTCTACTCTGCTAGCCAGCACCTAGTCTAAACAGGTGTTCTACTCTGTGTTCTAGCCAGCACCTAGTCTAAACAGGTGTTCTACTCTGCTAGCCAGCACCTAGTCTAAACAGGTGTTCTACTCTGCTAGCCAGCACCTAGTCTAAACAGGTGTTCTACTCTGCTAGCCAGCACCTAGTCTAAACAGGTGTTCTACTCTGCTAGCCAGCACCTAGTCTAAACAGGTGTTCTACTCTGCACCTAGCCAGCACCTAGTCTAAACAGGTGTTCTACTCTGTTAGCCAGCACCTAGTCTAAACAGGTGTTCTACTCTGCTAGCCAGCACCTAGTCTAAACAGGTGTTCTACTCTGCTAGCCAGCACCTAGTCTAAACAGGTGTTCTACTCTGCTAGCCAGCACCTAGTCTAAACAGGTGTTCTACTCTGCTAGCCAGCACCTAGTCTAAACAGGTGTTCTACTCTGCTAGCCAGCACCTAGTCTAAACAGGTGTTCTACTCTGCAGCAGCCAGCACCTAGTCTAAACAGGTGTTCTACTCTGTTAGCCAGCACCTAGTCTAAACAGGTGTTGTACTCTGCTAGCCAGCACCTAGTCTAAACAGGTGTTCTACTCTGCTAGCCAGCACCTAGTCTAAACAGGTGTTCTAGTCTAAACTGCTAGCCAGCACCTAGTCTAAACAGGTGTTCTACTCTGCTAGCCAGCACCTAGTCTAAACAGGTGTTCTACTCTGTTAGCCAGCACCTAGTCTAAACAGGTGTTCTACTCTGCTAGCCAGCACCTAGTCTAAACAGGTGTTCTACTCTGCTAGCCAGCACCTAGTCTAAACAGGTGTTCTACTCTGCTAGCCAGCACCTAGTCTAAACAGGTGTTCTACTCTGCTAGCCAGCACCTAGTCTAAACAGGTGTTCTACTCTGCTAGCCAGCACCTAGTCTAAACAGGTGTTCTACTCTGCTAGCCAGCACCTAGTCTAAACAGGTGTTCTACTCTGCTAGCCAGCACCTAGTCTAAACAGGTGTTCTACTCTGTTAGCCAGCACCTAGTCTAAACAGGTGTTCTACTCTGCTAGCCAGCACCTAGTCTAAACAGGTGTTCTACTCTGCTAGCCAGCACCTAGTCTAAACAGGTGTTCTACTCTGCTAGCCAGCACCTAGTCTAAACAGGTGTTCTACTAAACTGCTAGCCAGCACCTAGTCTAAACAGGTGTTCTACTCTGCTAGCCAGCACCTAGTCTAAACAGGTGTTCTACTCTGCTAGCCAGCACCTAGTCTAAACAGGTGTTCTACTCTGCTAGCCAGCACCTAGTCTAAACAGGTGTTCTACTCTGCTAGCCAGCACCTAGTCTAAACAGGTGTTGTACTCTGCTAGCCAGCACCTAGTCTAAACAGGTGTTCTACTCTGCTAGCCAGCACCTAGTCTAAACAGGTGTTCTACTCTGCTAGCCAGCACCTAGTCTAAACAGGTGTTCTAAACAGGTGTTCTCTGCTAGCCAGCACCTAGTCTAAACAGGTGTTCTACTCTGCTAGCCAGCACCTAGTCTAAACAGGTGTTCTACTCTGCTAGCCAGCACCTAGTCTAAACAGGTGTTCTACTCTGCTAGCCAGCACCTAGTCTAAACAGGTGTTCTACCTAGTCTAAACTGCTAGCCAGCACCTAGTCTAAACAGGTGTTCTACTCTGCTAGCCAGCACCTAGTCTAAACAGGTGTTGTACTCTGCTAGCCAGCACCTAGTCTAAACAGGTGTTGTACTCTGCTAGCCAGCACCTAGTCTAAACAGGTGTTGTACTCTGCTAGCCAGCACCTAGTCTAAACAGGTGTTGTACTCTGCTAGCCAGCACCTAGTCTAAACAGGTGTTGTACTCTGCTAGCCAGCACCTAGTCTAAACAGGTGTTCTACTCTGCTAGCCAGCACCTAGTCTAAACAGGTGTTCTACTCTGCTAGCCAGCACCTAGTCTAAACAGGTGTTCTACTCTGCTAGCCAGCACCTAGTCTAAACAGGTGTTCTACTCTGTTAGCCAGCACCTAGTCTAAACAGGTGTTCTACTCTGCTAGCCAGCACCTAGTCTAAACAGGTGTTCTACTCTGCTAGCCAGCACCTAGTCTAAACAGGTGTTCTACTCTGCTAGCCAGCACCTAGTCTAAACAGGTGTTCTACTCTGCTAGCCAGCACCTAGTCTAAACAGGTGTTCTACTCTGCTAGCCAGCACCTAGTCTAAACAGGTGTGTGTTTCTTTCGCCCCCAGATTCACCAATCTCCACTCAAACCTCTGTTGGCGTATGAAAAGCTAGTGGGACACCTACGACAACATCCGGTGAAATTGCAGAGCTCGAAATTCAAAATACAAAAATCGTAATATTAACATTCATGAAAATACAAGTGTTGTACATCATTTAAAAGCTTAACTTCTTGTTAATCCAACCGGGTTGTCAGATTTCAGATTTCAAAAAGGCTTTACGGCGAAAGCATACCATGTGATTATCTGAGGACAGCGCCCCACACGAAAAATACTTTTTCAACCAGCATAGTCGTAACAAAATCACAAATAGCGATTAAATAAATCACTTACCTTTGAAGATATTCCTCTGTTTGCAATCCCAAGGGCCCCAGCTACACAATGAATGTTTGTTTTGTTCGATAAAGTCCTTCTCTATATCCAAAAAAGGTATGTTAAGTTAGCGTCAATGATCTCAGTAATCCACTCGTTCAACATGCATACAAACAAATCCAAAATGTTACATGTAAAGTTTGTCCAAACAAGTCAAACGATGTTCCTAATTAATCCTCAGGTACTCTAATGTCTAAATAAAACATAATATTTAAGACGGAGAATAGGATGTTCGATAAGGAAGATAAGTAATAATATATAATAATAATATATGCCATTTAGCAGACGCTTTTATCCAAAGCGACTTACAGTCATGTGTGCATACATTCTACGTATGGGTGGTCCCAGGGATCGAACCCACTACGCTGGCGTTACAAGCGCCATGCTCTACCAACTGAGCTACAGAAGGACCAGCACCTCATTCACACGCCAACAAGACTACTGTTTTAATGAGAGACACCTTGTAGTTCTTCCAACTACTTGCTCATTTAAAAAAAACAAGCCTGAAACCCTTTCTAAAGACTGTTGACATCTAGTGGAAGCCATAAGAACTGCAATATTGCAATCTAGCACTGAAATATTTCCGGATTGATTTTCCTCTGATTTTTGCCTGCCATATCAGTTATATTATACTCACAGACATTATTTTAACAGTTTTAGAAACGTCATCATGTTTTCTTTCCAATGCTACCAAGTATATGACTATCCTAGCTTCCGGGCCTGAGTAACATCAGTCATCCGAAATTCAGAACAAAAACCAGTCTCCAAAACAGTTAACAGGTGTGCGTATCTTTCACCTCCAGATTCACCATTCTCCACTAAACAGGTGTGTTTCTTTCACCTCCAGATTCACCATTCTCCATTAAACAGGTGTGCATATCTTTCACCTCCAGATTCACCATTCTCCATTAAACAGGTGTGCATATCTTTCACCTCCAGATTCACCATTCTCCATTAAACAGGTGTGCATATCTTTCACCTCCAGATTCACCATTCTCCATTAAACAGGTGTGCATATCTTTCACCTCCAGATTCACCATTCTCCATTAAACAGGTGTGCATATCTTTCACCTCCAGATTCACCATTCTCCACTAAACAGGTGTGTTTCTTTCACCTCCAGATTCACCATTCTCCATTAAACAGGTGTGCATATCTTTCACCTCCAGATTCACCATTCTCCATTAAACAGGTGTGTATATCTTTCACCTCCAGATTCACCATTCTCCCCTGCCCCAAACTCCTAAGAGACACCCACAGAACCTCTACTTCCCTCCTCAAGTTATTTCACGTTGCTACAAACGTCCATGACTGTCTCATTGCAATGCTCATTGACTTGGCTAACATCGTGGTCTCAGACAGTGTTAAGGGACAGGGAACACAGGCTATGGTATAGGCAGGATCAGTTCCACTGTACTGACTCATCAGAACTTTTATTCTCCCTTTCCATCTTTTTAAATCATTCAGTTTAGTTTTAGTCAGAGTGCTATGTTGATTACTCACTGCTAAGGATAGGTCTTCATGTAAAATCAAAAGGCCCACTTCCATTCAGCGTTTTGATCATGGCAGATGCAAGGGCTTAATGAACAGGCATCGCAGACAGTAGAGGTAATGAACCCAATGTCTGGAGAGGTGAGAAACGAGTTGGTGATTTACATGTCATCAAAAGTTACTCAAGTGAGGCCAGTTATTTACAGAATGTTGCATTTAGCTATTTTGATGCCTTAATTTTTTATAATTTTTCTCTTATTTATTTTTCTTCAGTACAGATAGGATTAACCATTTATATGTGGCCTAGACCGTAGTTGAATACACCTTCTGATTCATACACCTTCTGATTCATACACCTTCTGCTTCTGATTCATACACCTTCTGATTCATACACCTTCCTTCTGATTCATACACCTTCTGATTCATACACCTTCTGATTCATACACCTTCTGATTCATACACTTTCTAATTCATACACCTTCTGATTCATACACCTTCTGATTCATACACCTTCTGATTCATACACCTTCTGCTTCTGATTCATACACCTTCTGATTCATACACCTTCTGATTCATACACCTTCTGATTCATACACCTTCTGATTCATACACCTTCTGATTCATACACTTCACTCATCTCATATGTATAAACTGCTGTATTTTACTCAATGCCACTCCGACATTGCTCGTATTAATATTTATATACTTCTTAATTCCATTCTTTTACTTTTAGATTTCTGTGTATTGTTGTGAATTGTTAGATATTACTGCACAGTTGGAGCTAGGAACACAAGCATTTCGCTACACCCGCAATAACATCTGCTAAAAATGGAGTCAGGAAGTGTTGTTGTGGCAGGTTCTGTTGCCCTTGGAGTCAGACAGTATTGTTGTGTCAGGTTCTGTTGCCCTTGAAGTCAGGCAGTGTTGTTGTGGCAGGTTTTGTGGCCTTGGAGTCAGGCAGTGTTGTTGTGGCAGGTTCTGTTGCCCTTGGAGTCAGACAGTATTGTTGTGGCAGGTTCTGTTGCTCTTGGAGTCAGGCAGTGTTGTGTCAGGTTCTGTTGCCCTTGGAGTCAGGCAGTGTTGTTGTGTTGTTGTGTCAGGTTCTGTTGCCCTTGGAGTCAGGCAGTGTTGTTGTGTTGTTGTGGCAGGTTCTGTTGCCCTTGGAGTCAGGCAGTATTGTTGTGTCAGGTTCTGTTGCCCTTGGAGGCAGGCAGTGTTGTTGTGTCAGGTTTTGTGGCCTTGGAGTCAGGCAGTGTTGTTGTGGCAGGTTCTGTTGCCCTTGGAGTCAGGCAGTGTTGTTGTGTCAGGTTCTGTTGCCCTTGGAGTCAGGCAGTGTTGTTGTGTCAGGTTCTGTTGCCCTTGGAGTCAGGCAGTGTTGTCAGGCAGTGTTGTTGTGGCAGGTTCTGTTGCCCTTAGAATCAGGCAGTGTTGTTGTGTCAGGTTCTGTTGCCCTTGGAGTCAGGCAGTGTTGTTGTGGCAGGTTCTGTTGCCCTTGGAGTCAGGCAGTGTTGTTGTGGCAGGTTCTGTTGCCCTTGGAGTCAGGCAGTGTTGTTGTGGCAGGTTCTGTTGCCCTTGGAGTCAGGCAGTGTTGTTGTGGCAGGTTCTGTTGCCCTTGGAGTCAGGCAGTGTTGTTGTGGCAGGTTCTGTTGCCCTTGGAGTCAGGCAGTGTTGTTGTGGCAGGTTCTGTTGCCCTTGGAGTCAGGCAGTGTTGTTGTGGCAGGTTCTGTTGCCCTTGGAGTCAGGCAGTATTGTTGTGGCAGGTTCTGTTGCCCTTGGAGTCAGACAGTGTTGTTGTGTCAGGTTCTGTTGCCCTTGGAGTCAGACAGTGTTGTTGTGTCAGGTTCTGTTGCCCTTGGAGTCAGGCAGTGTTGTTGTGGCAGGTTCTGTTGCCCTTGGAGTCAGGCAGTGTTTTTGTGGCAGGTTCTGTTGCCCTTGGAGTCAGGCAATGTTGTTGTGGCAGGTTCTGTTGCCCTTGGAGTCAGGCAGTGTTGTTGTGGCAGGTTCTGTTGCCCTTGGAGTCAGGCAGTGTTGTTGTGGCAGGTTCTGTTGCCCTTGGAGGCAGGCAGTGTTTTTGTGGCAGGTTCTGTTGCCCTTGGAGTCAGGCAGTGTTGTTGTGGCAGGTTCTGTTGCCCTTAGAATCAGGCAGTGTTGTTGTGTCAGGTTCTGTTGCCCTTGGAGTCAGACAGTGTTGTTGTGGCAGGTTCTGTTGCCCTTGGAGTCAGGCAGTGTTGTTGTGGCAGGTTCTGTTGCCCTTGGAGTCAGGCAGTGTTGTTGTGGCAGGTTCTGTTGCCCTTGGAGTCAGGCAGTGTTGTTGTGGCAGGTTCTGTTGCCCTTGGAGTCAGGCAGTGTTGTTGTGGCAGGTTTTGTGGCCTTGGAGTCAGGCAGTGTTGTTGTGGCAGGTTCTGTTGCCCTTGGAGTCAGGCAGTGTTGTTGTGGCAGGTTTTGTGGCCTTGGAGTCAGGCAGTGTTGTTGTGTCAGGTTCTGATGCCCTTGGAGTCAGGCAGTGTTGTTGTGGCAGGTTCTGTTGCCCTTGGAGTCAGGCAGTATTGTTGTGGCAGGTTCTGTTGCCCTCGGAGTCAGACAGTATTGTTGTGTCAGGTTCTGTTGCCCTTGGAGGCAGGCAGTGTTTTTGTGGCAGGTTCTGTTGCCCTTGGAGTCAGGCAGTGTTGTTGTGGCAGGTTCTGTTGCCCTTAGAATCAGGCAGTGTTGTTGTGTCAGGTTCTGTTGCCCTTGGAGTCAGACAGTGTTGTTGTGGCAGGTTCTGTTGCCCTTGGAGTCAGGCAGTGTTGTTGTGGCAGGTTCTGTTGCCCTTGGAGTCAGGCAGTGTTGTTGTGGCAGGTTCTGTTGCCCTTGGAGTCAGGCAGTGTTGTTGTGGCAGGTTCTGTTGCCCTTGGAGTCAGGCAGTGTTGTTGTGGCAGGTTTTGTGGCCTTGGAGTCAGGCAGTGTTGTTGTGGCAGGTTCTGTTGCCCTTGGAGTCAGGCAGTGTTGTTGTGGCAGGTTTTGTGGCCTTGGAGTCAGGCAGTGTTGTTGTGTCAGGTTCTGATGCCCTTGGAGTCAGGCAGTGTTGTTGTGGCAGGTTCTGTTGCCCTTGGAGTCAGGCAGTATTGTTGTGGCAGGTTCTGTTGCCCTTGGAGTCAGACAGTGTTGTTGTGGCAGGTTCTGTTGCCCTTGGAGTCAGGCAGTGTTGTTGTGGCAGGTTCTGTTGCCCTTGGAGTCAGGCAGTGTTGTTGTGGCAGGTTCTGTTGCCCTTGGAGTCAGGCAGTGTTGTTGTGGCAGGTTCTGTTGCCCTTGGAGTCAGGCAGTGTTGTTGTGGCAGGTTCTGTTGCCCTTGGAGTCAGGCAGTGTTGTTGTGGCAGGTTCTGTTGCCAGTGTTGTTTGGAGTCAGGCAGTATTGTTGTGTTGCCCTTTTTGTGGCAGGTTCTGTTGCCCTTGGAGTCAGACAGTGTTGTTGTGTCAGGTTCTGTTGCCCTTGGAGTCAGACAGTGTTGTTGTGTCAGGTTCTGTTGCCCTTGGAGTCAGGCAGTGTTGTTGTGGCAGGTTCTGTTGCCCTTGGAGTCAGGCAGTGTTTTTGTGGCAGGTTCTGTTGCCCTTGGAGTCAGGCAATGTTGTTGTGGCAGGTTCTGTTGCCCTTGGAGTCAGGCAGTGTTGTTGTGGCAGGTTCTGTTGCCCTTGGAGTCAGGCAGTGTTGTTGTGGCAGGTTCTGTTGCCCTTGGAGTCAGGCAGTGTTGTTGTGGCAGGTTCTGTTGCCCTTGGAGTCAGGCAGTGTTGTTGTGTTGTTGTGTCAGGTTCTGTTGCCCTTGGAGTCAGACAGTATTGTTGTGTCAGGTTCTGTTGCCCTTGGAGGCAGGCAGTGTTGTTGTGTCAGGTTCTGTTGCCGTTGGAGTCAGGCAGTGTTGTTGTTGCAGGTTCTGTTGCCCTTGGAGTCAGGCAGTGTTGTTGTGGCAGGTTCTGTTCCCCTTGGAGTCAGGCAGTGTTGTTGTGTTGTTGTGTCAGGTTCTGTTGCCCTTGGAGTCAGACAGTATTGTTGTGTCAGGTTATGTTGCCCTTGGAGGCAGGCAGTGTTGTTGTGTCAGGTTCTGTTGCCCTTGGAGTCAGGCAGTGTTGTTGTGTCAGGTTCTGTTGCCCTAGGAGTCAGACAGTATTGTTGTGTCAGGTTCTGTTGCCCTTGGAGTCAGGCAGTGTTTTTGTGGCAGGTTCTGTTGCCCTTGGAGTCAGGCAATGTTGTTGTGGCAGGTTCTGTTGCCCTTGGAGTCAGGCAGTGTAGTTGTGGCAGGTTCTGTTGCCCTTGGAGTCAGGCAGTGTTGTTGTGTCAGGTTCTGTTGCCCTTGGAGCCAGGCAGTGTTTTTGTGGCAGGTTCTGTTGCCCTTGGAGTCAGGCAGTGTTGTTGTGGCAGGTTCTGTTGCCCTTGGAATCAGGCAGTGTTGTTGTGTCAGGTTCTGTTGCCCTTGGAGTCAGGCAGTGTTGTTGTGGCAGGTTCTGTTGCCCTTGGAGTCAGGCAGTGTTGTTGTGGTGTTGTGTCAGGTTCTGTTGCCCTTGGAGTCAGACAGTGTTGTTGTATCAGGTTCTGTTGCCCTTGGAGTCAGGCAGTGTTGTTGTGGCAGGTTTTGTTGGCCCTGCCAAACACGGTACAATTAACACACACAGTCCTCTCCATAACTGCACCCCAAATAAATAAATGATGAACACCACCATGCTGTTGTGATTCTGCTAATGTAGTAATCCTTTGTTACACAGCCCTAGGCTCCATTTGGCTCTTGTTGTTTTGGGGGGGGGCTCCTATTTTTTATTTTTTATTCATCAGCTCAAGCTGATGAATATTCAACAGGGATATTTTGAAGGCTCCGTGTGTTAAAAAAACCAGGTGATATATTGACTGGCGGGCCCCTTAAAACATCTTCTGGGCCAGGCCCAAATCCCTCTTGGTTGTCTGGCTCCTCTGCCTGTCTTCAACGCAACAATTAAAAACCCACCATATAATACCTCTATCTCCTTCTGTCTCTTTGAAATCTGTCACCAAGGCAGACGGACCAGTTGATTTATTTCCCTACAATTAACAAATGAAAATGATCAGAGTGCAGTTATTTATTTTTATTTACTTTTCTACTCTTCCGGAAAGAAGATAATGCTGTACAGAACTGTATATTTTGGTGATAAATTAGCCGATGTTTTGACGTCATTATGTACTGAGATGGTCTGCTGTCCCAGCTATTGCTTCTACTATTACATGCGTCTCCTAGGATCTTACACTATGTCTTTTTTATTGTCCTTTTTTATTTAACAACGTTAGTATCGTTGAGATGAAAAATCTATTTTTCAAGAGAGACCTGGACCAAGAAGGCAGCATCAACAGTTCGAGACAAACCGGCACCATGGAATCAAACAGACATTCCAAACTGTTATCTTCCACAAAATATTAGCTATTCGAAATGTCATATTTTCATTGTCATTAATATCCTTAATTGATGTAATCCATGGTAAAGCATATATTGATAATTGATGAAATGCTTGTGACAGTCGAGCTTCAGCCACCTTCATCTGTGAATCAGCAGCAACACAAGTATTACATTAGATTACAGCTACATTGTGACAATACATTAGGTGTATGGTCTTCAGTACTCCGCTAGGACAAATAACACAGCTTCCTGAGAGTGGGGATGTGTAGAGCAGTGTTTCTCAAATCCGGTTCTCGGGACCCAGAGGGGTACACATTTTGGTTTATGCCCTAGCGCTACACAGCTGATTCAAATGATCAAAGCTTCATAGTTGATTATTTGAATCGGCTGTGTAGTATTAGGGCAAAACCAAAAACGTGCACTTCTTGGGGTCACGAGAACCCAGTTTGGGAAACATTGGTGTACAGTAGAGATGAATCATCTAATAGTGTGGAATGTAATAGACAACAATATTTAATCAGGTGACAGAACAACAGGAAGCTAGGAATTTAATAGAAAACAATATTTAATCAGGTGACAGCACAACAGGAAGCTAGGAATTTAATAGAAAATGATATTTAATCAGGTGACAGCACAACAGGAAGCTAGGAATTTAATAGAAAACGATATTTAATCAGGTGACAGCACAACAGGAAGCTAGGAATTTAATAGAAAACAATATTTAATCAGGTGACAGCACAACAGGAAGCTAGGAATTTAATAGAAAACGATATTTAATCAGGTGACAGCACAACAGTAAGCTAGGAATTTAATAGAAAACAATATTTAATCAGGTGACAGCACAACAGGAAGCTAGGGCGACACACTAATCCTTCACGCACACCGCCGGCCTATAGGAAGCAGACAGGGAAAGCCACCCGTCAATTCCGTTAAGCGTTGGAGCAGAGGCGGTGGAGGGACGTGGTTAACCACGGTCGTGACCTTTCAACTTAAGCCACTCCATTTTGATAGGTGTGTGTGGTGAGTGGACAGCAGATAAGTGGTTGCTGTCAGAGCATCTGGTATGGAGGGAGTGGGGGGCGGGAGGCAGGGAGGGAGGGGGGGAGAGAGAGGGAGGGAGGGAGGGAGGGAGGGTGGGAGGGAGGGAGGGAGGGAGTGGGGGGGCGGGAGGGAGGGAGGGAGGGAGGGAGGGAGGGAGTGAGGAGGAGGGAGGGAGGGAGGGAGGGAGGGAGGGAGGGAGGGAGGGAGGGAGGGAGGGAGGGAGGGAGGGAGGGAGGGAGGGAGGGAGGGAGGGAGGGAGGGAGGGATCTGTCAGATTAATCTTGGTACTCGTATTACTCCTCGTTCACATAATTTACAGAATATGTGACCGATACAGATTCATGCAGGGTTTCTCTTATCCTTACCTATTCTTTAGAATAATATTTATTTACTTGGCATTTGTGTTTATTTAGAAACCACATGACTCAAATTGCTATTTATCTTCTATTTTTAATGTAGAAGCCACTTATCCTGCATGTTTGAAGTTCCATCGCCACGTGTGCATTGTCAGTTTCTTTGAATAAGCAATCTCTTGTGTTATTGTATAGGACAAACACACAATAAACCACTACACAGCTTTGACACCTCAGGGGGTTGTGTGGCGTACAGGACCACGGACAGCTCACACAGTGCACTATTCTATGTGAATGGTGCTTATAACAATAAGGTTGACTGCAGCAGGAACTTTTCGCTAGTCAACCTACCAATATTACAGTAACAGCGTGCTTCCGTGAGACCTGTAGGTGATGGCTATTCTTCATTCAGACCTGTAGGTGATGGCTATTCTTCCTTGAGACCTGTAGGTGATGGCTATTCTTCATTCAGACCTGTAGGTGATGGCTATTCTTCCTTGAGACCTGTGGTGATGGCTATTCTTCATTCAGACCTGTAGGTGATGGCTATTCTTCATTCAGACCTGTAGGTGATGGCTATTCTTCATTCAGACCTGTAGGTGATGGCTATTCTTCATTCAGACCTGTAGGTGATGGCTATTCTTCATTCAGACCTGTAGGTGATGGCTATTCTTCCTTGAGACCTGTAGGTGATGGCTACTCTTCCTTGAGACCTGTAGGTGATGGCTATTCTTCATTCAGACCTGTAGGTGATGGCTATTCTTCTTCCTGTAGGTGAGACCTGTAGGTGATGGCTATTCTTCTTCCTAGGTGAGACCATTAGGTGATGGCTATTCTTCATTCAGACCTGTAGGTGATGGCTATTCTTCATTCCTAGGTGAGACATTCAGTAGGTGATGGCTATTCTTCATTCAGACCTGTAGGTGATGGCTATTCTTCATTGAGACCTGTAGGTGATGGCTATTCTTCCTTGAGACCTGTAGGTGATGGCTACTCTTCCTTGAGACCTGTAGGTGATGGCTATTCTTCATTGAGACCTGTAGGTGATGGCTATTCTTCATTGAGACCTGTAGGTGATGGCTATTCTTCATTCAGACCTGTAGGTGATGGCTATTCTTCATTCAGACCTGTAGGTGATGGCTATTCTTCATTCAGACCTGTAGGTGATGGCTACTCTTCATTCAGACCTGTAGGTGATGGCTATTCTTCCTTGAACAAAAGGCAGAGAGAAGTCAGTTAAAACCAACTATGGGAGAATAAGAATACAGTAGATATGTTTAGCATACACTCAGTCTCAGTTGGTAAAGGTGCAGTTTCAGCAGCCAACCTTGATGTATCATAACTAATTACTATTCAGTGGTGTCTTGTTGCATTAGGTGTATGGAGGGCCACATTTCATTAGGTGTATGGGGGGGCCACATTTCATTAGGTGTATGGGGGGGCCACATTTCATTAGGTGTATGGGGGCCACATTTCATTAGGTGTATGGGGGGCCACATTTCATTTCATTTCATTAGGTGCATGGGGGGCCACATTTCATTAGGTGCATGGGGGGCCACATTTCATTAGGTGTATGGAGGGCCACATTTCATTAAATAGGACCACATTTCAAGGTTGGGAGCTGGGATGGGGGGCCACATTTCATTAGGTGTATGGGGGCCACATTTCATTAGGTCAGCCAATTTCAGGTGACGCATTTCATTAGGTGTATGGAGGGCCACATTTCCATTAAATAGTGAAGGTTGGGAGCTGGGAGGGGGTTTGGCAGGGCTACTACAACGCTCAGCCAACAGACGCTCTCCCTGCGTCTCCATCTGGAGCGACACACACACGCACCACACGCATGCACACTCACACACGCACACACACTGTCTGCCAGGAAAAGGGGTCTGAATCATCCCTTTCCCTCGTGCCTTTAGTGAACGTGAGTGTGTGTATTTGTGTTGTGTGATTGATCTGAACAGTTTGCCAAGGAGCCTGACAGAGAGGATATTTGAATGTGGTAGCGTGCTGATATAGTAAAAAATGTGTCTGTGTATTTGTGTGTGTCTCTTTGTGTGTGTGTGTGTGTGTGTGTGTGTGTGTGTGTGTGTGTGTGTGTGTGTGTGTGTGTGTGTGTGTGTGTGTGTGTGTGTGTGTGTGTGTGTGTGTGTGTGCATATTTCTGTGTGTGTGTGACTGCATGTATGTGGGCCTGCGTGTGTGTGTGTGTGTGTGTGTGTGTGTGTGTGTGTGTGTGTGTGTGTGTGTGTGTGTGTGTGTGTGTGTGTGTGTGTGTGTGTGTGTGTGTGTGTGTGTGTGTGTGTGTGGGCCTGCGTGTGTCTGCATATTTCTGTGTGTGTGTGACTGCATGTATGTGGGCCTGCGTGTGTGTGTGTGTGCTTGTCTCTGGGGGTGTGTATAGGTATGCACATCCTACACCCATGTGTGTGTGATTGAAAGCCAGTTATGTCTCCCAGGCAGTATTCAGCTGTGACCCCTGACCTGCAAGAGACGGGTGGTTGGGGAGGGAGACCGAAGAGGAACTGATATACCAGGCAGCCAGCCAGAGAGGCAGGCAGAGAGGCAGGCAGGCAGGCAGGCAGAGAGGCAGGCAGGCAGAGAGAGGCAGGCAGGCACAGAGAGGCAGGCAGCCAGGCTGAGAGGCAGGCAGATAGCATTACTGACTGATAACACTGCAGAGTTTCCATCTTTTAAGAAGAGTGCATTACAGACAGCCCTTCTTCCTTCCTGATAGTACACTCTGAGTGGTATGGAGTTCTGTGGTTCTGGGCCCTTTTGAGAGATATTTATTAAATGTTTTAGCTGATATGCATGAGGTTCCTCAATGACATCTTATTTACTCTAGATGAAATAGCTGTTTTAAGCATTTTTAACACTGCTGCTCTCTGTGGATGTCAGCATTGAATGTTTACATCTTAAACACACTCCACTCTATCCCAGCTTACAGTGCCATATAGACTGAAATACAGTCGTGTCTTGAAATCTAGGCTTGCAGCATGAAAAATACAAGCTACCTTGCAGGTGAGGAAGTCTAACACAGGGCTGTACTGCTTGTTAATGTCTGCCCGACTTGCTGCCGTACTGGTGTAGCATGAGAGAGCTGTCGAGGTGTTAGTGTTGCCATATTAGCGTTGTGACAGAGCAGTTGTAACACCTCCGCCTGTGGCTTACTCTGTCTGCACAGTCGTGTCTAATAAAGAAGAGCCAGAAACAGAGAGGGAGAGAGAGATCTATGGTTTTGTGGATGGGTATTACATGGAGAGATTGCCCCTGGTTTCAGTCCTTGTACAGTCATCTGTGTTAGTCTCATCCAGAGCAAAACAGAACGGTGTCACTATGTGCTCTGAGCAGGCTCGGTGTGGGATTGAGACAGAACAACGGAACAGGACATACCGGGGAATAGTTTGACAATAAACAATACCATGGAAGACAGGAGGAACACAGAACAGAGGGGAAAACAACACAACATGATAAAGTGGAGGAGGAGAGGTGTGGAATCCCCAAAACTTTGGAGATGACAGTTGTTCTAGGCCACGACATTTCCAGGCTATTCCTAAAGAACATGGTTTCAGACTACACCTAAAGAACACGGTTCCAGGCTATACCTAAAGAACACGGTTCCAGGCTATACTTAAAGAACACGGTTTCAGGCTATACCTAAAGAACACGGTTCCAGGCTATACCTAAAGAACACGGTTCCAGGCTATACCTAAAGAACACGGTTCCAGGCTATACCTAAAGAACACGGTTCCAGGCTATATAAAGAACACCTAAAGAACACGGTTCCACGGTTCCAGGCTATACCTAAAGAACACGGTTCCAGGCTATACCTAAAGAACACGGTTCCAGGCTATACCTAAAGAACACGGTTCCAGGCTATACCTAAAGAACACTGTTCCAGGCTATACCTAAAGAACACGGTTCCAGGCTATACCTAAAGAACACGGTTCCAGGCTATACCTAAAGAACACAGTTCCAGGCTATACCTAAAGAACACGGTTCCAGGCTATACCTAAAGAACACGGTTCCAGGCTATACCTAAAGAACACGGTTCCAGGCTATACCTAAAGAACACGGTTCCAGGCTATACCTAAAGAACACGGTTCCAGGCTATACCTAAAGAACATGGTTCCAGGCTATACCTAAAGAACACGGTTCCAGGCTATACCTAAAGAACACGGTTTCAGGCTATACCTAAAGAACACGGTTCCAGGCTATACCTAAAGAACACGGTTTCAGGCTATACCTAAAGAACACAGTTTCAGGCTATACCTAAAGAACACGGTTTCAGGCTATACCTAAAGAACACGGTTTCAGGCTATACCTAAAGAAACAGTTCCAGGTTCCTAAAGGTTTCTATACCTAAAGAACACGGTTTCAGGCTATACCTAAAGAACACGGTTCCAGGCTATACCTAAGGTTCACACTTCCAGGCTATACCTAAGAAAGTGCCCAAACTCTCTTATATGCATCCTACTTGGAGATTTTTAAAATAAATGCCATAAAGTAGTTCAAGTGCTTCTGATCCAGTTAGGATTCAAATGATTAACTTTGATAACCCAGTCTCAGTCATTCTGTAATGATCATGGCAGAGCTTACTATCCATTTACATTACATTTAAGTCATTTAGCAGACGCTCTTATCCAGAGCGACTTACAAATTGGTGCATTCACCTTATAACATCCAGTGGAACAGTCACTTTACAATAGTGCATCTAAATCTTAAAGGGGAGGGGGGGGGTGAGAGGGATTACTTATCCTATCCTAGGTATTCCTTGAAGAGGTGGGGTTTCAGGTGTCTCCGGAAGGTGGTGATTGACTCCGCTGTCCTGGCGTCGTGAGGGAGTTTGTTCCACCATTGGGGGGCCAGAGCAGCGAACAGTTTTGACTGGGCTGAGCTGTACTTCCTCAGTGGTAGGGAGGCAAGCAGGCCAGAGGTGGATGAACGCAGTGCCCTTGTTTGGGTGTAGGGCCTGATCAGAGCCTGGAGGTACTGAGGTGCCGTTCCCCTCACAGCTCCGTAGGCAAGCACCATGGTCTTGTACCGGATGCGAGCTTCAACTGGAAGCCAGTGGAGAGAACAGAGGAGCGGGGTGATGTGAGAGAACTTGGGAAGGTTGAACACCAGACGGGCTGCGGCGTTCTGGATGAGTTGAAGGGGTTTAATGGCACAGGCAGGGAGCCCAGCCAACAGCGAGTTGCAGTAATCCAGACGGGAGATGACAAGTGCCTGGATTAGGACCTGCGCTGCTTCCTGTGTGAGGCAGGGTTGTACTCTGCGGATGTTGTAGAGCATGAACCTACAGGAACGGGCCACCGCCTTGATGTTGGTTGAGAACGACAGGGTGTTGTCCAGGATCACGCCAAGGTTCTTAGCGCTCTGGGAGGAGGACACAATGGAGTTGTCAACCATGATGGCGAGATCATGGAACGGGCAGTCCTTCCCCGGGAGGAAGAGCAGCTCCGTCTTGCCGAGGTTCAGCTTGAGGTGGTGATCCGTCATCCACACTGATATGTCTGCCAGACATGCAGAGATGCGATTCGCAACCTGTTCATCAGAAGGGGGAAAGGAGAAGATTAGTTGTGTGTCGTCTGCATAGCAATGATAGGAGAGACCATGTGAGGTTATGACAGAGCCAAGTGACTTGGTGTATAGCGAGAATAGGAGAGGGCCTAGAACAGAGCCCTGGGGGACACCAGTGGTGAGAGCGCGTGGTCAGGAGACAGATTCTCGCCACGCCACCTGGTAGGAGCGACCTGTCAGGTAGGACGCAATCCAAGCGTGGGCCGCGCCGGAGATGCCCAACTCGGAGAGGGTGGAGAGGAGGATCTGATGGTTCACAGTATCGAAGGCAGCCGATAGATCTAGAAGGATGAGACCACTACATATATAATTATAGTTGTATTTCCACAGCCTTGAGCAAAAATCTCATTTTAAAGTCACTGAAGCGCATGAAGTCAAATTCAAATAGACTATTTTTGAACATTATTTGAAATATTATGAGCTACCTAGTCCAGCGGAAGCTCCAATCCTGCAAACCAATCACTAAAATATAATTATAATTATAGTTAAGTCACATTTTTGTCATTTCAATAATGATTTAGTCTAGTTATTGTCAAAATGATGAGAACGGAGGGCCATTTTAGTCAGCTAAATGCCATTTTAATATTTACCTTTATTTAACTAGGCAAGTCAGTTAAGGACAAATTCTTATTTTCAATGACGGCCTAGGAACAGTGGGTTAATAACTGCAATGTTCAGGGGCAGAACGACAGATTTTCACTTTGTCAGCTCAGGGATTTGATCTTGCAACCTTTCAGTTCCTAGTCCAACGCTATAACCACTATGCTACCTGCCATCTAATTTTAGCCTCATTTTTTTATTGTCTCTTTAACATAAAAATAACTGATTTATTGTGCAAAAACATACATAGCCGACCAACATACAGGGCATTCGGAAAGTTTTCAGACCTCTTGGATTTTTCTACATCCTTATTCTAAAATTGATTAAATAAAAAAATGTATTCATCAATCTACACACAATACCCCATAATGACGACTGAAAACAGGTTTTTAAGAAATGTTTGCAAACGTATTAAAAAGGAAATACCTTATTTACATACTGTAAGTATTCAGACCGTTTGCTATGAGACTCAAAACTGAGCTCAGGTGCATCCTGTTTCCATTGGTTATCCTTGAGATGTTTCGACAACTTGATTTGGAGTCCACCTGTGGTAAATTGATTGGACATGATTTGGAAAGGCACACACCTGTCTATATAAGGTCCCACAGTTGACAGTGCATGTCAGAGCAAAAACAAAGCCATGATGCTGAAGGAATTGTCCGTAGAGCTCCGAGACAGTATTGTGTCGAAGAACAGATCTGGGGAAGGGTACCAAAATATTTCTGCAACATTGAAGGGCCCCAAGAACACAGTGGCCTCCATCATTCTTCAATGGAAGACATTTGGAACCACCAAGACTCTTCCTAGAGCTGGCCGCCTGGCTAAACTGGGCAATTGGGGGAGATGGGCCTTGGAGGTGACCTAGAACCTGATGGTCACTCTGACTGAGCTCTAGAATTCTTCTGTGGAGATGGGAGAACCTTCCAGAAGGACAACCATCTCTGCAGCACTTCACGAGTCAGATCTTTATGGTAGAGAGGGTAGATGGAAGCCACCCCTCAGTAAAAGTCACATGACAGCAACAAGATTCTCTGGTCTGATGAAACCAAGATTGAACTCTTTGGCCTGAATGCCAAGCATCCAGTCTGGAGGAAACCTGGCACCATCCCTACGGTGAAGCATGGTGGTGGCAGCGTCATGCGGACCATGGGGATGTCTTTTCATTGGCAGGGACTGGGAGACTAATCAGGATCGAGGGAAAGATGAACAGCAAAATGTACAGAGAGATCCTTGATGACTCCTGCTCCAGAGCACTCAGGACCTCAGACTGGGCGAAGGTTGACCTTCCAACAGGACCACGACCCTAAGAACACAGCGAAGACAATGCAGGAGTGGCTTCAGGACAAGTCTTTGAATGTCCTTGAGTGACCTAGCCGAAGCACGGAATTGAATGTCCTTGAGTGACCTAGCACGGAATTGAACCCTATCGAACATTTCTGGAGAGACCTGAAAATAGCTGTGCAGAGACACTCCCCATCCAAACTTGACAGAGCTTGAGAGGATCTGCAGAGAGGAATGGGAGAAACTCCCCAAATACAGGCATGCTAAGCTTGTAGCATCATGCCCCAAAAGATTTGAGACTGTAATTGCTGCCAACCGTGCTTCAACAAAGTATCTGAATACTTATGTAAAGATGATATTTCAGTTATTTATAAATTTGCAAAAATATATAAAAAAACTGTTTTAAATTATTTTTTATAGGGTATTGTATGTAGATTGATGAGGGGGGAGGGAAACAATTTAATCCATTTTTAGAAATAATAAGGTTGTAACGTACCAAAATGTGGAAAAAGTCCAGGGTTCTGAATACTCTCTGAATGCACTGTTTTTTTCCTGCATAACATTCTATGGTATGATTTTCTTACCAACAGGCAACATGGTCAGAAGAAGACATTACTCAGCAGCAGATAATGAAATCCCACCCCTTTGACAGGGCTCCAGGCTAACATTTTCCCACAATTGGATTTTGAAATGCAATACAATCTGAAATCTTTTGTTCGCTCACCACAGCTGCAGGCCCCAGTGGAACAGGCCCAGGGACTCGGTTATACACCTTCATTACAGGTATCATGAGGATAATGCTCAATCATAGTTTTAGCTGCCTAAAAAAAAAAGAATACGACGTTTTGAAACTTTATGATTGAGGTGAACATGTATTGTATCAGTTGACGCTGGTGCACTCATGCGACCAATTTAAATGTTTACGAGCACAGCGAAGTCAGATGGTCGCAAAATCACTGTGACTAAATGGTCAGTCCGAAGCCCTGACCCTTGACGTACTGTACCTACAGTATATTGTAAAGTTATTTCCTAAGTAGTTGCCTGAGGTTGCAGCAAACTAACTAGCTAGCATTATCAATCTATTATTAGATTATCGATCTGTTATTACATTATCAATCTGTTATTACATTATCGATATATTGTTACATTATCAATCTGTTATTACATTATCAATATGTTATTACATTATAGATATGTTATTACATTAGCAATCTGTTATTACATTATCAATATGTTATTTCATTATCGATCTGTTATTACATTATCAATATGTTATTACATTATCCATCTGGTGTTACATTATCGATTTGTTATTACATTATCAATATGTTATTACATTATCGATCTGTTATTGCATTATCAATCCGTTATTACATTATCAATCCGTTATTACATTATCAATCCGTTATTACGTGAACATATATTGAGATGATTCACTTTCAGGTGTCTCTTGAGGTTGGTAGTATTTTTCAGTCAACTGGGTGCAAACGCTGTCTTCTCCCGTGGAAACGTAGCATTTTGTCTAGTTTGAATCTACACAATAAGTAGCGCCCACTAGAAAAGGGCCCACTAGAAAAAGAGTTAGTGGGCTCTTGTAAACACTGGGAGATTAGCCATGACGTGTACCTTTTTTGCTTCAATGACCAGATTGGAGAACTGTTTCCGGGCTAGAGTGGACTCGTGAATGCCCTGGGCATGGTATTTATTTTCCAATAACAGCAATGCAACATTGATATGAGAGATCTTTTACAATTCTGCTAATGTCATGCGTGCTTTTGATTGGACCAAACAAGCAACCCTGAAAAGCTCTCAATCTCTCCAAAAACTTGTCTAGTCCACAGACTTTAGTCACAGAGATAACATCGTCTCCCCACTAGTCACACACTAGTTTAATCAACGCTCTGTCCACGTCATTTCAACGGAATTACTTTGAACCAACGTGGAATAGATGTTGAATTCATGTCTGTGCTCAGTGTGTCGTCTCATTTTCGGGTTTACTATTTTTTTCTGGGTCGATTTAGTAATTTATCATCTAGTCATCTGGCGGTGAAAAATAGGTGTTTGATTAATATATTTTTTTAAACTATTTTTTACTGCTCCTCATTGTTCCTGTTCTTCTGTGTGTGTCTGTGTGTCTCTGTGTATCTGTGTGTGTCTCCGTTTCTCTGTGTGTTTCTATGTCTCTCCGTTTCTCTGTGTGTTTCTATGTCTCTCTGTTCCTCTGTGTGTTTCTATGTCTTTCCGTTTCTCTGTGTGTTTCTATGTCTCTCCGTTTCTCTGTGTGTTTCTATGTCTCTCCGTTTCCCTGTGTGTCTCTCCATTTCTCTGTGTGTCTCGCTGTGTTCCTCTGTGTGTCTCGGTGTTCCTCTGTGTTTTTTCTGTGTCTCTGTCTGTGTTTCTCTGTGTTTCTCTGTGTGTCTCGGTGTGTTCCTCTGTGTGTGTCTCCATTTCTCTATGTTCCTCTCTGTGTTTTTTCTGTGTCTCTGTCTGTGTTTCTCTGTGTTTCTCTGTGTGTCTCTGTGTTACTCTGTGTGGTCTCATTAGTGTGAATATCTTGGTTTAATTAATCAGTAGCAGGGTGTTTAATTCGTATTTTATTTTGACAGAGTGGAGTCGGTTAGAGAGCTGTTCCCTGTAACTCTTTTAAACGTGTTTAATGTGTGTGTGTGTGTGTGTGTGTGTGTGTGTGTGTGTGTGTGTGTGTGTGTGTGTGTGTGTGTGTGTGTGTGTGTGTGTGTGTGTGTGTGTGTGTGTGTGTGTGTGTGTGTGTGTGTGTGTGTGTGTGTGTGTGTGTGTGTGTGTGTGTGTGTGTGTGTGTGTGTGTGTGTGTGATTGTCAGGGATAAGGAGAGAGGAGCACTCCACATTCCCTATGTGGGCTATGATTACAACAACACCACGTTTAGAGGGTCCATTCTAAATGATGACTGGTCCCTCTGGTCTATGACTGGTCTATGACTGGTCTATGACTGGTCCCTCTGGTCTATGACTGGTCTATGACTGGTCTATGACTGGTCCCTCTGGTCTATGACTGATCTATGACTGGTCTATGACTGGTCCCTCTGGTCTGTGACTGGTCTATGACTGGTCTATGACTGGTCTATGACTGGTCCCTCTGGTCTATGACTGGTCTATGACTGGTCTATGACTGGTCCCTCTGGTCTATGACTGGTCCCTCTGGTCTGTGACTGGTCCCTCTGGTCCCATGACTGGTCCTTCTGGTCTATGACTGGTCTATGACTGGTCCCTCTGGTCTATGACTGGTCTATGACTGGTCTATGACTGGTCTATGACTGGTCCCTCTGGTCTATGACTGGTCTATGACTGGTCCCTCTGGTCTATGACTGGTATATGACTGGTCCCTCTGGTCTATGACTGGTCCCTCTGGTCTATGACTGGTCTATGACTGGTCTATGACTGGTCCCTCTGGTCTATGACTGGTCTATGACTGGTCTATGACTGGTCTATGACTGGTCCTTCTGGTCTATGACTGGTCTATGACTGGTCTATGACTGGTCCCTCTGGTCTATGACTGGTCTATGACTGGTCTATGACTGGTCCCTCTGGTCTATGACTGGTCCCTCTGGTCTATGACTGGTCTATGACTGGTCCCTCTGGTCTATGACTGGTCTATGACTGGTCCCTCTGGTCTATGACTGGTCTATGACTGGTCTATGACTGGTCCCTCTGGTCTATGACTGGTCTATGACTGGTCCCTCTGGTCTATGACTGGTCCCTCTGGTCTATGACTGGTCCCTCTGGTCTATGACTGGTCTATGACTGGTCTATGACTGGTCTATGACTGGTCCCTCTGGTCTATGACTGGTCCCTCTGGTCTATGACTGGTCTATGACTGGTCCCTCTGGTCTATGACTGGTCTATGACTGGTCCCTCTGGTATATGACTGGTCTATGACTGGTCCCATGACTGGTCCCTCTGGTCTATGACTGGTCCCTCTGGTCTATGACTGGTCTGTGACTGGTCCTCTGGTCTATGACTGGTCTATGACTGGTCTATGACTGGTCCCTCTGGTATATGACTGGTCTATGACTGGTCCCTCTGGTCTATGACTGGTCTATGACTGGTCCCTCTGGTATATGACTGGTCTATGACTGGTCCCATGACTGGTCCCTCTGGTCTAAGACTAGTCCCTCTGGTCTATGACTGGTCCCTCTGGTCTATGAATAATAATAATAATATATGCCATTTAGCAGACGCTTTTATCCAAAGCGACTTACAGTCATGTGTGCATACATTCTACGTATGGGTGGTCCCGGGGATCGAACCCACTACCATGGCGTTACAAGCGCCATGCTCTACCAACTGAGCTACAGAAGGTCCCTCTGGTCTATGACAGGTCCCTCTGGTATATGACTGGTCCCTCTGGTCTATGACTGGTCCCTCTGGTCTATGACTGATCTATGACTGGTCTATGACTGGTCCCTCTGGTCTATGACTGGTCTATGACAGGTCCCTCTGGTATATGACTGGTCCCTCTGGTATATGACTGGTCCCTCTGGTCTATGACTGGTCCCTCTGGTCTATGACTGGTCTATGACAGGTCCCTCTGGTATATGACTGGTCCCTCTGGTATATGACTGGTCCCTCTGGTCTATGACTGGTCCCTCTGGTCTATGACTGGTCTATGACCTGACGAGACAAGAATAACTGGCAACAGATAAACAGGAAACACTGGTATAAATGCACAGGGCATAATGGGGAAAATGGGAGACACCTGGAGAGGTTGGAGTCAAGCACAAGACAGGTGAAACAGATTAGGGTGTGATACTTCCCCCATTTCAAGTCCCCCCAAGATAATTATTCTGTGCTAAATATATCTCTGTCTGGACACAGAGTGACCAGTCATCAATTGGAATGGATTCTACCATATATACAGTACCAGTCAAAGCAGTTACAGGGTTTTTCTTTATTTTTACTATTTTCTACATTGTAGAATAATATTGAAGACATGAAATAACACATATGGAATCATATAGTAACCAAAAAAAGTGTTAAACAAATCAAAAGTAGCCACCCTTTTCCTTGATGACTGCTTTGCACACTCTTGGCATTCTCTCAACCAGCTTCACCTGAAATGTTTTTCCAACAATTTTGAAGGAGTTCCCACATATGCTGAGCACTTGTTGGCTGCTTTTCCCTCACTCTGTGGTCTAATTAATGCCAAACCATCTCATTTGGGTTAAGGTCTCGTGATTGTGGAGGCCAGGTCATCTGATGCAGTACTCCATCACTCTCCTTCTTGGTCAAATAGCCATTACACAGCCTGGAGGTGTGTTGGGTCATTGTCCTGTTTGAAAAACAAATGATAGTTTCACTAAGCGCAAACCAGATGGGATGGCGGATCGCTGCAAAATGATGTGGTAGTGTAGTGGAAATTCTAAACAAATGAGAGCGACTTTGTCATTTCATGAAACAATCCTCTTTATTTAATAGAAATTGCAATAATGAAGCTGATTCACCATACACTTAGGAGTGGAAGGCTGAGCGCTCAACCATACAAAAAAATACAGAGGTCTTATATAGCAAACTTGAAAATGCATAGTCATGGCTGGTTCCATTCCTCCCCGGCAGACGGGGCATCACAAGCTACCATGGGTTCATCTTGTGGTTATGTACACCCGGTGTTGTTTAAACTCTGTGAAGCATTTATTTGGGCTGCAATTTCTGAGGCTGATAACTCAGAGGAACTTATCCTCTGCAGCAGAGGTACCTCTGGGTCTTCCTTTCCTGTGTCGTTTCTCATGAGAGCCAGTTTCATCATAGCGCTTGAAGGTTTTAGCGACTGCACTTGAAGAAACACTTCAAAGTTCTTGAAATATTCTGCATTGACTGACCTTCATGTCTTAAAGTAATGATGGACTGGTGTTACTCTTTGCCTATTTGAGCTGTTCTTTACATAATATGGACTTGGTCTTTTACCAAATAGGGCTCTCTTCTGTATACCAACCCTACCTTGTCACAACACAATGGATTGGCTCAAACGCATTAAGATGGAAAGAAATTCCACAATGTTATTAATTCAAATGCATTCCAGGTGACTACCACATGAAGCTGGTTGAGAAAATGCCAAGAGTGTGCAAAACAGTCAAAAGCAAAGGGTGGCTACTTCGAAGAATCTCAAATATGACATTTATTTTGATTTGTTTAACACTTTTTTGGTTTACTACATGATTAGATATGTGTTATTTCATAGTTTTGATGTCTTCACTATTATTCTACAATGTAGAAAATAGTAAACTAAAGAAAAACCCCGGAATGAGTAGGTGTGTCCAAACTTTTGAGTGGTACTGTACATGTGGCCTCGGACTGCTAACACACAGGGCTTGGTGGTTGTGCGTGCGTGTTTTGGCAGTCACCCTGCTTAATTTCATAGTCAGTGGTTCAATAATATCATTCAATTCCTGGCCCTGCAGAGAGGGACTTTTTGAAACCAAATGAATCATTATAAACCTGCGTGCGTCTTTTAACAGTCCAAATCTTTCATGGCCTTAACATTGCTTCAGTTATTTCTACTGCAAACAGGAATGCTGGCCGTAAAGGTTTTAATGGGCCTGGGTCTATATGGGTCCTATAGGTCTGAGAGGGTCTAGATGGGTCCTATAGGTCTGAGAGGGTCTATATGGGTCCTATAGGTCTGAGAGGGTCTAGATGGGTCCTATAGGTCTGAGAGGGTCTATATGGGTCCTATAGGTCTGAGAGGGTCTGGATGGGTCCTATAGGTCTGAGAGGGTCTGGATTGGTCCTATAGGTCTGAGAGGGTCTATATGGGTCCTATAGGTCTGAGAGGGTCTGGATGGGTCCTATAGGTCTGAGAGGGTCTGGATGGGTCCTATAGGTCTGAGAGGGTCTAGATGGGTCTTATAGGTCTGAGAGTGTCTGGAGGGGTCCTATAGGTCTGAGAGGGTCTGGATGGGTCCTATAGGTCTGAGAGGGTCTATATGGGTCCTATAGGTCTGAGAGGGTCTGGATGGGTCCTATAGGTCTGAGAGGGTCTGGATGGGTCCTATAGGTCTGAGAGGGTCTGGATGGGTCCTATAGGTCTGAGAGGGTCTGGATGGGTCCTATAGGTCTGAGAGGGTCTAGATGGGTCCTATAGGTCTGAGAGGGTCTGGATGGGTCCTATAGGTCTGAGAGGGTCTGGATGGGTCCTATAGGTCTGAGAGGGTCTGGATGGGTCCTATAGGTCTGAGAGGGTCTAGATGGGTCCTATAGGTCTGAGAGGGTCTGGGAGGTCTGGGTCTGGATGGGTCCTATAGGTCTGAGAGGGTCTGGATGGGTCCTATAGGTCTGAGAGGGTCTATATGGGTCCTATAGGTCTGAGAGGGTCTGGATGGGTCCTATAGGTCTGAGAGGGTCTATATGGGTCCTATAGGTCTGAGAGGGTCTGGATGGGTCCTATAGGTCTGGATGGGGCGGCAGGGTAGCCTAGTGGTTAGAGCGTTGGACTAGTAACCTGAAAGTTGCAAGTCAAACCCCCGAGCTGACAAGGTCCAAATCTGTCGTTCTGCCCCTGAACAGGCAGTTAACCCACTGTTCCTAGGCCGTCATTGAAAATAAGAATTTGTTCTTAACTGACTTGCCTGGTTAAATAAAGGTAAAATAAAATAAAAATATAGCTCTGAGAGGGTCCTATAGGTCTGAGAGTCTGGGTCTCGCTGATTCTCCACACCAAGCGTTGGGTAGATCAGCTTTTATAATATAATTGTCTGTATCATTTCCAATCTCCCATATATTTTGGGGTTAAATATAAATATGTATATACACACACATCTTTTTAAAAATGCATTTTCCTTTATTATTTTCCGATAACCTTACCACCCTCATTGGAGTAAACTAATGAACATCAACACCTATGCTTCTACTTCCAGCATATAGCTAATACTACACACATTTTACAGACACAGTCTATTTTACAGTACTTATCTTTTGTTTGTTTTTAGTCCTGTGCTTCCTCTACGCTCAACCTCTCACATCTATTTCTGATGTCCATCCAGTTCTATTTTCCTCTACGCTCAACCTCTCACATCTATTTCTGATGTCCATCCAGTTCTATTTTCCTCTACGCTCAACCTCTCACATCTATTTCTGATGTCCATCCAGTTCTATTTTCCATACAGCTCAACCTCTCACATCTTTTTCTAATGTCCATCCAGTTCTATTTTCCATACAGCTCAACCTCTCACATCTATTTCTGATGTCCATCCAGTTCTATTTTCCATACAGCTCAACCTCTCACATCTTTTCTAATGTCCATCCAGTTCTATTTTCCATACAGCTCAACCTCTCACATCTTTTTCTAATGTCCATCCAGTTCTATTTTCCATACAGCTCAACCTCTCACATCTATTTCTGATGTCCATCCAGTTCTATTTTCCATACAGCTCAACCTCTCACATCTTTTTCTAATGTCCATCCAGTTCTATTTTCCATACAGCTCAACCTCTCACATCTTTTTCTAATGTCCATCCAGTTCTATTTTCCATACAGCTCAACCTCTCACATCTATTTCTGATGTCCATCCAGTTCTATTTTCCATACAGCTCAACCTCTCACATCTATTTCTGATGTCCATCCATCCTATTTTCCTCTACGCTTTCCATCTATTTCTGATGTCCATCCAGTTCTACCTCTCAACCTCTCACATCTATTTCTGATGTCCATCCATCCTATTTTCCTCTACGCTCAACCTCTCACATCTATTTCTGATGTCCATCCATCCTATTTTCCTCTACGCTCAACCTCTCACATCTATTTCTGATGTCCATCCAGTTCTATTTTCCTCTACGCTCAACCTCTCACATCTATTTCTGATGTCCATCCAGTTCTATTTTCCATACAGCTCAACCTCTCACATCTTTTTCTAATGTCCATCCAGTTCTATTTTCCATACAGCTCAACCTCTCACATCTTTTTCTAATGTCCATCCAGTTCTATTTTCCATACAGCTCAACCTCTCACATCTTTTTCTAATGTCCATCCAGTTCTATTTTCCATACAGCTCAACCTCTCACATCTATTTCTGATGTCCATCCAGTTCTATTTTCCATACAGTTCAACCTCTCACATCTATTTCTGATGTCCATCCAGTTCTATTTTCCATACAGCTCAACCTCTCACATCTATTTCTGATGTCCATCCAGTCCTATTTTCCTCTACGCTCAACCTCTCACATCTATTTCTGATGTCCATCCAGTTCTATTTTCCTCTACGCTCAACCTCTCACATCTATTTCTGATGTCCATCCAGTTCTATTTTCCATACAGCTCAACCTCTCACATCTATTTATGATGTCCATCCATCCTATTTTCCTCTACGCTCAACCTCTCACATCTATTTCTGATGTCCATCCATCCTATTTTCCTCTACGCTCAACCTCTCACATCTATTTCTGATGTCCATCCAGTTCTATTTTCCATATTTTTTTAAATTGTGCTATTTCACGAAAGTTCTGAACCTGTATAGATTTTACAGACATAGTAAATGTGACATTTGTTATCATGTTGTAATTAGTCCCACCCTTCATCTCTATTCAACACCTCCCATCTATCTTTTAACACCATCCATATTGGATTTCTCTTTGCCATTCATTTCTAACTGTGCTGTGATGCTTGAAAAGTTCTGAAAATTTATATTCTCATAGTTTCTACAGATTGTAAATTAAAGATAAACATTCTTTCTAAAAAAAAGTATTGTTATATCAATTGACTATGAATTTTGTCCAGGGCACTCTTGAAAAAGAGATATTAATCTCAATGAGCCCTTCCTGGCAACCGCTGTGTCAGATTTCAAAAAAAGTTTACGGAAAAAGCAGCACATGCAATAATCTGAGACGGCGCTCAGAACAGAAGCCAAATTAGCCGCCATGTTGGAGTCAACAGAAACCAGAAAATACATGATAAATGTTTGCTTACCTTTGAATGCAGTCCTAGGAATCCCAGGTCCACAATAAATGCTTGATTTGTTCAAAAATGTCCGTTATCTAAATCCAATTAGCTACTTTGGTTAGCGCGTTTGGTAAACAATTCCAAAGTAACAAAGCGCGTCCACTATAACGTGACGAAATGTCCAAAAGTTCCGTAACAGTCTGTACAAACATGTCAAACGATGTACTGAATCAATCATTAGAATGTTGTTTACATATATCTTGAATAACGTTCCAACCGGAGAATTAGAATGACTTCAGATGACCGGTGGAACGCAGGTCCTTCCCCTGTGAACGCGCATGGTGAAAGCAACTCATGGCTGTGGTCACTATTTCCTGTCTCATTCGACCCCCCCTTCACATTAGAGTCATCAGACAAAGTTCTATTGACTGTTGTTCTATTGACTGTTGACATGAAAACTCATCCATATCTCGCTGTAATTTCAGTGAGAGCTTGGTTGAAAATATGCCACCTCAGTGAAAAAAAACAGGAAGTGGAATTTCTCAGGTTTTTGCCTGCAATATGGGTTCTGTTATACTCACAGACATAATTCAAACAGTTTTCGAAACTTCAGAGTGTTTTCTATCCAATACTAATAATACTATGCAAATATTAGCAACTATGACTGAGGAGCAGGCCGTTTGATATGGGCACCCTTCATCCAAGCTACTCAATACTGCCCCTGTGTCACACCCTGACCATAGTTTGCTTTGTATGTTTCTATGTTTTGTTTGGTCAGGGTGTGATCTGAGTGGGCATTCTA
>NC_060179.1:8324526-8334526 GCF_021184085.1 Oncorhynchus gorbuscha
TCACTACTTTATTTTAAGAATGTGAAATGTCAGAATAATAGTTGAGAGAATGATTTATTTCAGCTTTTATTTCTTTCATCAAATTCCCAATGGGTCAGAAGTTTACATACACACAATTAGTATTTGGTAACATTGCCTTTAAACTTGGGTCAAATGTTTTGGTAAGCCTTCCACAAGCTTCCCATAATAAGTTGGGTGACTTTTGGCCCATTCCTCCTGACAGAGCTGGTGTAATTGAGTCAGGTTGGTAGGCCTCCTTGCACGCACACACTTTTTCAGTTCTGCCCACAAATTTTCTATAGGATTGAGGTCAGGGCTTTGTGTCCAATACCTTGACTTTGTTGTCCGTAAGCCATTTTTCCACAACTTTGGAAGTATGCTTGGGGTCATTGTCCATTTGGAAGACCCATTTGCGACCAAGCTTTAACTTCCTGACTGATGTCTTGAGATGCTGCTTCAATATATCCACATCATTTTCTTTCCTCATGAAGCCATCTATTTTGTGAAGTGCACCAGTCCCTCCTGCAGCAAAACACCCCAACAACATGATGCTGCCACCCCCATGCTTCACGGTTGGGATGGTGTTCTTCAGCTTGCAAGCATCCCCCTTTTTCCAAACATAGCGATGGTCATTATGGCCAAACAGTTCTATTTTTGTTTCATCAGACCAGAGGACATTTCTCCAAAAAGTATGATCTTTGTCCCCATGTGCAGTTGCAGACCGTAGTCTGGCTTTATTATGGCGGTTTTGGAGCAGTGGTTCCTTCGTTGCTGAGCGGCCTTTCAGGTTATGTCGATATAGGACTCGTTCAAATGTGGATATAGATACTTTTGTACCTGTTTCGTTCAGCATCTTCACAGCTGTTGTTCTGGGATTGATTTGCACCTTTCGCACAAAATACGTTAATCTCTAGAACACAGAACGCGTCTCCTTCCTGAGCGGTATGACAGCTCAGTGGTCCCATGGTGTTTATACTTGCGTATTATTGTTTGTACAGATGAACGTGGTACCTTCAGCCATTTGTAAATTACTCCCAAAGATGAACCAGACTTGTGGAGGTCTACAATTCTTTTTCTGAGGTCTTGGCTGATTTCTTTTGATTTTCCCATGATGTCAAGCAAAGAGGCACTGAGTTTGAAGGTAGGCCTTGAAATACATCCACAGTACACTTCCAATTGACTCAAATTATGTCAATTAGCCTTTTAAAGCCATTACATAATTTTCTGGAATTTTCCAAGCTGTTTAAAGGCACTGTCAACTTAGTGTATGTAAACTTCTGACCCACTGGAATTGTGATACAGTGAATAATAAGTGAAATAATCTGTCTGTAAACAATTGTTGGAAAAATGACTTGTTTCATGCACAAAGTATTGTTTACAAAACTATAGTTTGTTAACAAGACATTTGTGGAGTGGTTGAAAAACAAGTTTTAATGACACCAAACTAAGTGTATGTAAACTTCAGACTTCAACTGTATATAAAACATCTAGACATTATCTCACATCTCTTTTAGACTAAGGTTTAGTTTTCAACAGCTGAGATTTTTATAAACCTTGCTGTCTGTCTCTCTGAGATTTATATAAACCTTGCTGTCTGTCTCTCTGAGAGTTATATAAACCTTACTGTCTGTCTCTCTGAGATTTATATAAACCTTGCTGTCTGTCTCTCTGAGATCTATATAAACCTTGCTGTCTGTCTCTCTGAGATCTATATAAACCTTGCTGTCTGTCTCTCTGAGATCTATATAAACCTTGCTGTCTGTCTCTCTGAGATCTATATAAACCTTGCTGTCTGTCTCTCTGAGATCTATATAAACCTTGCTGTCTGTCTCTCTGAGATCTATATAAACCTTGCTGTCTGTCTCTCTGAGATCTATATAAACCTTGCTGTCTGTCTCTCTGAGATCTATATAAACCTTGCTGTCTGTCTCTCTGAGATGTATATAAACCTTGCTGTCTGTCTCTCTGAGAGTTATATAAACCTTACTGTCTGTCTCTCTGAGATTTATATAAACCTTGCTGTCTGTCTCTCTGAGATCTATATAAACCTTGCTGTCTGTCTCTCTGAGATCTATATAAACCTTGCTGTCTGTCTCTCTGAGATCTATATAAACCTTGCTGTCTGTCTCTCTGAGATCTATATAAACCTTGCTGTCTGTCTCTCTGAGATCTATATAAACCTTGCTGTCTGTCTCTCTGAGATCTATATAAACCTTGCTGTCTGTCTCTCTGAGATTTATATAAACCTTGCTGTCTGTCTCTCTGAGATCTATATAAACCTTGCTGTCTGTCTCTCTGAGATCTATATAAACCTTGCTGTCTGTCTCTCTGACATCTGCAACATTGTTTCAATATTCAAATTCGGTCTCCAACCAAATCAATCAATCTAATGTATTTATGAATCCCTTCTTACATCAGCTGATGTCACAAAGTGCTGTACGGAAACCCATTCTAAAACTGTCCCAACTGTCCCATAGTAATGAACGTGATCGGGAGTCAGGCAGCGTTTCTCAGCCAGTCGAAATCATGAATCAGGTGGCGTCATTTTTATGGATACATACAAAGAAATGTCATTTTTATGGATACATACAAAGAAATGTCATTTGAACACATGTCAAATGAAACAAAGTACAGCTAGTTTGCAGTCTTTCCAGTTTTACATTGAGGTTATTGTGTTTAGCTGTGTTGTTAGCTAGCTCCTCTGAACAACAGTGTCATAATGATAAAGCACATGTTCTATACCAGGTGAAATCACGCCTCATTAGCTCATTGTTATGGACTTATCCAAATAAATGTCACTGGAAAACAGCTTAAACAAATGCAGCTACTGTTGTTATTCTGGCTGCGCAGTTTGACGTGACTGTAAGTTAGCCATCGTTGGTTAGCTAGCTAGCAAGGGACAAGAACATTGACAGCCAGTATGGTAATGGAACATTTAGAATGAACGACTGGGTCGTGTCCATAGATACAGAACCAAAAGACTGAAAGACTGGATCGGGTCTCTGGCAACCGAACCAATAGAACGAACCACCAGCTGGCTTGGGTAGCAACCCTAGATTTGTTTTTGGGTCTATCTCTTGTCGAAGGATGAAATAGTATCAATAAATTAATCAAAATAACGTTTTTGAATTAAAATAAGTCAATCATTATTTTAATATGTTGGTAACTCGTTGTATAAAAGTGATAATGCCCTCAAAGCCGGTGTTTTGGAGGATATATTGGTCTTCGTCTCTGGGCCAATATATCCTCCAAACACCGGGCATCTTGGGTGTAATATCTTAACTAAAACATAAGAAAAATTGTTTTGACTGCACTAGGCCTTTTAATAGCTAGTTCTGCTGTGATATCTCCCATCCATATCACAAGTGGACCTTGTAGAATACTTGGCTGCATATAAAAAAATAATATATATATAATATAATATATAATATATATCTAAAAACTGTATCCAGTGAACGTGATGAGGGAGGTTGCCAGCACTTCCCTACATTATTTCAAGGCTCGTGAATCTGCTAAACGGTCCACTGTGGAGTGTGATGGGCGGAACCATGGACATTTACAGATGGTCTCGCCTCATAAGCTGCTCTATGGGAGGGATCACCTGCAATACAGTGAGGATACACAACACACACACACACACACACACACACACACACACACACACACACACACACACACACACACACACACACACACACACACACACACACACACACACACACACACACACACACACACACACACACACACACACACACACACACACACACACACACACACACACACTGCAGCATAGCTCAGTGCTAAACTACAAGACATGCAGCACTATAATTTCCCTCCACTTCCAGCAACAAACGCACTATAATTTCCCCTCCACTGCTAGCAACAAACACACTACATTTCCCCTCCACTGCTAGCAACAAACACACTATAATTCCCCCTCCACTGCTAGCAACAAACACACTGTAATTTTCCCTCCACTGCTAGCAACAAACACATTATTCCATCACCCACTTTCTCTCACTTTCCTCCTCTTTGGCTCTTTATTTGACCAGTTCTAGGTATGGGTAGATATTATTGGCAGCAGGTATCATTCCTAGATATGTTACATGGATAATGTATCTTGGTTTGATTGGGTAGATGCTGAATATTCTCTCTCTCTCTCTCTCTCTCTCTCTCTCTCTCTCTCTCTCTCTCTCTCTCTCTCTCTCTCTCTCTCTCTCTCTCTCTCTCTCTCTCTCTCTCTCTCCCTCCCTCTTTCTTATTGGCCATCATCTATCCGTGTAGACCCCAGCCTGACCCTGAGCTGTTGATAGGATTTAGCCGGGGTGACCATCACCTCACTGCAATCTGTGCGATATTCACACAGTGTTGAGCTTAAACCCAAATGTCTGTGTCACCCAGCGCCAAGAACCAAGAGAGAGGCTTCACATAAGGTGTTAGTATGTCCAGGAGGGAAGGAGATAGAGGGGGGAAGGGGGAGGAGGGAGAGGGGCAAGGAGTGTGAGAGAGAGAGAGAGAGAGAGAGAGAGAGAGAGAGAGAGAGAGAGAGAGAGAGAGAGAGAGAGAGAGAGAGAGAGAGAGAGAGAGCAAGCACTGCTTCAATCAAGCCCCTGGGCCAGTGGAAAAGTCTATCCTCACACACAAGGTCTCATTAATGCAGAAGGGATAGGTTTAACCCTGACCTGCCTACGGCGGGATGGAGAGACCACAAATAAGATGGAGGGGGTGAGAAAGACAGGGGGAAGAAGGGAAATGAAAGCAAAGACAGTAAAGGCTGTGTATATTTGTTTTCCTTATTCCAAGAGAGGGACCTTGGACAGATTTGTACTAACTGACATCCAGAAGGGCTGTTTTCCATCACCTGAAACCCCCATTGTGCCATGTGGTGACGAGGGATGTATATTTCTCATTAGGATTTCCTTGTCTTTGGCATCTGGATATATTTACTGATAAACTCTAGCATACACTCTAATCGGTCCGTGTGTGTGTGTGTGTGTGTGTGTGTGTGTGTGTGTGTGTGTGTGTGTGTGTGTGTGTGTGTGTGTGTGTGTGTGTGTGTGTGTGTGTGTGTGTGTGTGTGTGTGTGTGTGTGTGTGTGTGTGTGTGTGTGTGTGTGTGTGTGTGTGTGTGTGTGTGTGTACAAAATGGGCACCAAAGATCAGAGGCCTTTAAGAACAACAGGATTATTGAATAGAAGACACTGTGTCTATAATTAGACACATTAGATAGCAACTATATGCCATGTAAAAATGTCATTACAAATTATGTGTTTTTAACTGCATGTTAGCAGTGACATCAGTGTTTAGTGATTGGGAGGTTGGAGAGGGAGGGAGGGAGAGGGGGAGAGGGAGTGAGGGAGGTTGGAGAAGGAGGGAGGTTGGAGAGGGAGGCAAGGAGGGAGGGAGGGAGGGAGGTTGGAGAGGGAGGGAGGGAGAGAGGGAGGGAGGTTGGAGAAGGAGGGAGGTTGGAGAGGGAGGGAGGGAGGGAGGGAGGGAGGGAGGGAGGGAGGGAGGGAGGGAGGGAGGGAGGGAGGGAGGGAGGGAGGGAGGGAGGGAGGGGGAGGGAGGGAGGGAGTTGGAGAAGGAGGGAGGTTGGAGAGGGAGGGAGGGAGGAGGGAGGGAGGGAGGGAGGGAGGGAGGGAGGGAGGGGGGGAGGGAGGGAGGGAGGGAGGGAGGGAGGGAGGGAGGGAGGGAGGGGACGTTGGAGAGGGAGGGAGAGGGAGGTTGGAGAGGGAGCGAGAGAGAGGGAGGTTGGAGAGGGAGGGAGGGAGAGGGAGGTTGGAGAGACAGGGAGGTTGGAGAGGGATGGAGAGAGAGGTGGGTAGAGGGAGGGAGGGAGGGAGGGAGGGGGAGAGAGAGAGGGAGGGATAGAGAGGGAGGGAGAGAGCAGGAGGGAGAGGGGTGGGAGAAAGAGATGGGGAGAGAGAGTGGGAGGGAGAGAGAAGGGGGAGAGAGGGGAGAAAGAGATGGGGAGAGAGTGGGAGGGAGGGAGAGGGGGAGAGAGAAGGGGGAGAGAGAAGGGGGAGAGAGAGAGGGAAGGAGGGAGAGAGAAGGGGGAGAGAGAAGGGGGAGAGAGAGAGGGAAGGAGGGAGAGAGAAGGGGGAGAGAGAAGGGGGAGAGAGAAGGGGGGAGAGAGAGAGGGAAGGAGGGAGAGAGAGGTGGTAGAGAAAGCAGCAGCAGGAAGGATAGAGGGTGGGAGCAATCTGTGATCTGGGTTACAACTCTAAAACCTCTGTCACACAAAAGGATTTGTTTGATTGTTTGGGCCTATACGTCAGACCTGCCTGTCAGTGGCAACTACATTTATATTCACCAAGTCACATCCTCTGTCAGGGATCATGTGATAAACGGGGCTGCACAGCTGTATCTTATTCACCTGAACGCTAGCCTGCATCCATCCCTCCATTTAAGGGGCCTAAGTGAAATTCCGTTGTGGGGGCTCACCAACCTTTACGAGCAAAACTATTTGACAGCGGAGATACTTTTTTTTGTTTTTTGTTTTACATTTAATTTCCTGAAATACTACTCATTGTCCCACGAAGTGTAGAGAAATATAGTACTTGCAGGTTTTTTATATGACACCTGAGATGTGCTTCTACACCTGCATTGCTTCCTGTTTGGGGTTTTAGGCTGGGTTTCTGTACAGCACTTTGAGATATCAGCTGATGTACGAAGGGCTTTGTAAATACATTTGATTTGATTTGATCTGAGAGTGGGTAACAAAACCAATGGCCGTCCACTGGTCAGTAATGTGACCGTGATTACTACACGGTCAGATAACTGGCTACACTAACGTACCAATGTGAAACATGTTAGCTGACATGGGCTACTTGAGTGACACTACAGACACTGGTTCAAGTCCAGGCTGTACTGGCAATGATTGGAAGTCCCATAGGGCAGAGCACAATTTACCCAGCATTGTTAGGGTTTGGACGTGGTAGGCCATCATTATAAATATGAATTTGTAACCTACTTGCCTAGTTAACTAAAGGTTCAATAAACAAAATACAGAAATGAATACTTGAGTTGCTAGTTTCAGTAGACACAAACAGTTTTAACCTGATTTGTTATGGACAACACAAATAAAGTGTTTCAAACAGTAGAAATGTCCTCTTCCACCTCTCCCCAGTGTGTGTTAGGCACATTTCTTGTCTGTTATGCGTCTCCAGGGAAGACTTTGTTGACCATCCATGAGACGACCACTTCCTGACGACGACCCAACCAAAACCACTTCCTGACGACGACCCAACCAAAACCACTTCCTGACGACGACCCAACCAAAACCACTTCCTGACGACGACCCAACCAAAACCACTTCCTGACAACGACCCAACCAAAACCACTTCCTGACGACGACCCAACCAAAACCACTTCCTGACGACGACCCAACCAAAACCACTTCCTGACGACGATCCAACCAAACATTAGTCTGGATTGGAACGAAGGAGAATGAATGAAAAGAAAGGCTGGAATGACTTTGATTTGTTACCCGGGTGTGTTTGTTTGTCTCCGTCTGGACATTAAGGCAGAACGTTGTGGACACAGAAACAATTAGAACTGCCCTGTGAAGAGAATGTGCACACACACCTACACACACACACACAAACACTTACAGATTAACCCAGTGTGTTTCGGGGAGGGTCGCTGATACCATTAGCACCAACTTAGCGGGACCTCTCTGCTCCGCTACCTCCATCCAGCAGATAGCTGCTACAGTCATCATTGTAATCTATGGCTGCTGTTCCATCCCTCGTCAGCTAATGCCAGCTGATCAGATTGGATTAATAGCTACATCTTCTGTCATTTCGACTGGATCGGGTGGAGCTCTGTAGCAGCGAAATTTGCTAGCTGGCTACAATGTAAATTATTTGAATGTTTCTCCAAACCTCATTGGCTAATGGAGCTCTCAGTGCCATAAAATAATAAATACGTTTCCCCATTGATTTCCATTGGGCTGCAGTGCTCAGCTCTTTATCTACTCTCTGAAGAGAAGGAGTGCTCCTGTACAGAGTGTCTGGAGAGAGAGGGTATTATTGATCTTCATGAGGCAGTATGTTCTTGTTACATTGAGTATGGAGGAGACCGTAATGAAAGGTTTGAACCTGTGTGTTCAGAGATCTCCACAACTATCCAATATTGCCATGTGCTATGCAGCAGATTTCCAGCTCCTAGTGATAGAGAATCCATAAGGGTATTAATCAAATCAAATCCAAATGTATTGGTCTTATACATATACAGTATATAGAAGATGTTATTGCGGGTGTAGCGAATGATTGTGTTTCTAACAATACACAACAATAAACACAAATCTAAAAAGTTAACGAATGGAATTGTTTTACATTTTATTTAACTAGGCAAGAACAAATTCTTATTTTCAATGACATCAGTGGAATGGTGGGTTAACCGCCTTGTTCAGGGGCAGAACAACTGATGTTTTACCTTGTCAGCTCGGGGGTTTGATCTTGCAACCTTTCGGTTGCTAGTTCTTTTGGTTGCAAGTCCTTTCGGTTGCTAGTCCATTGCTCTAACCACTAAGCTACCTACCGCCCCAAATTAAGAAATATAGAAATATTAGGACGAGCAACGAGTGTAGATATACAGTGACTTCGGAAAGATTTTTAGAAATATTTGCAAATTTATACAAAATAATAAACTGAAATTTCACATTTACATAAGTATTCTGACCCTTTACTCAGTACTTTGTTGAAGCACCTTTGGCAGCGATTACAGCCTCAAGTCTTCTTTGGTGTGATGCTACAGCATTGGCACACCTGTATTTGGGAGTTTCTTCCATTCTTCTCTGCAGATCCTCTCAAGCTCTGTCAGGTTGAATGGGGAGCGTCACTGCACAGCTATTAGGTCTCTCCAGAGATGTTCCATCAGGTCTGGGTTCTGGCTGGGCCAATCAAGGACATTCAGAGACTTTTCGAAGCCACTCCTACGTTGTCTTGGCTGTCTGCTTAGTGTCAGTGTCCTGTTGGAAGGTGAACCTTCATCCCAGTCTGAGGTCCTAAGCGCTCTGGAACAGGTTTTCATCAAGGATATGTCTGTACATTGCTTCGTTCATCTTTTCCTCGATCCTGACTAGTCTCCCAGTCCCTGCCGGCAAAAAAATCACACAGCATGATGCTGCCACCACCATGCTTCACCGTAGGGATGGTGCCAGGTTTCCTCCAGACTTGATGCTTGGCATTCAGGCCAAAGAGTTCAAACTTGGTTTCATCAAACGACAGAATCTTGTTTCTCATGGTCTGAGAGTCTTCTGTCTGGCCACTCTACCATAAAAGCCTGATTGGTGGAGTGCTGCTGAGATTGTGTTACTTCTGGACGGTTCTCCCATCTCAACAGAGGAACTCCAGAGCTCTGTCAGAGTGACCATCGGGTTCTTGGTCACCTCCCTGACCAAGGCCCTTCTCACCCCGATTGCTCAGTTTGGCTGGGCGGCCAGCTCTAGGAAGAGTCTTGGTGGTTCCAAACTTCTTCCATATAAGAATGATAGAGAACACTGTATTCTTGGGGACCTTCAATGCCGCAGAAATGTTTTTGATACCCTTCACCAGATCTGTGCCTCCACACAATCCTGTCTCGGGGCTCTATGGACAATTCATTTGACCTCATTGCTTGTTTTTTTTTGCTCTGAAATGCAATTGTGGGACCTTATACAGACAGGTGTGTTTCTTTCTAAATCATGTCCAATCAATTGAATTTACCACAGGTGGCCTCCGAGTTGTAGAAACATCTCAAGGAATGAATGGAAACAAGATGCACCTGAGCTCAATTTCGTGTCTCCTAGGAGAGGGTCTGAATACCTATGTGAATAAGGTATTTCTGTTTTTATTTTTAACAATTTGGCAAACATTTCAAAAACCTGTTGTCACTTTGTCATTGTGGGATATTGTGTATATAGCCAAGTTATTACCATGTAACCCTGCACATCGACTTGGTACTGGTAACCCGTGTATATAGCCAAGTTATTACCTCGTACCCCTGCACATAAA
>NC_060179.1:8339526-8364526 GCF_021184085.1 Oncorhynchus gorbuscha
AAGATAGTGGTTTATTCTCCCCTTGTTAGACTGAACTTCACTTTATACTTGCTACTAAACGAGCACATTAGGCACAAGGTATTCCTGACTATTCTCTATCCACCCCTCAGGACTTTACTGCTGTTTATAATGGTGTGAGCAATAGAGCAAAGATCTAGAGATAAGTATTTAATAAACGATACAGTGAATATGATATAAGATACAAATGCTAGACGTCTGACGTTGGTTCTTGCAGTGTGGCTATGAGAAGACGTAAGTCGTAGGTGGAGGTGGACTTAACTGAAGAGATAGGGTGTAAGTCAGAGGTGGACTTAACTGAAGAGATAGGGTGTAATTCGGAGGTGGACTTAACTGAAGAGATACGGTGTAAGTCGGAGGTGGACTTAACTGAAGATATAGGGTGTAAGTTGGAGGTGGACTTAACTGAAGGGATAGGGTGTAAGTTGGAGGTGGACTTAACTGAAGAGATAGGGTGTAAGTCGGAGGTGGACTTAACTGAAGAGATAGGGTGTAAGTCGTAGGTGGACTTAACTGAAGAGATAGGGTGTAAGTTGGAGGTGGAGGGAGACTTAACTGAAGAGATAGGGTGTAAGTCAGAGGTGGACTTAACTGAAGAGATAGGGTGTAAGTCAGAGGTGGACTTAACTGAAGAGATAGGGTGTAAGTCAGAGGTGGACTTAACTGAAGAGATAGGGTGTAAGTCAGAGGTGGACTTAACTGAAGAGATAGGGTGTAAGTCGGAGGTGGACTTAACTGAAGAGATAGGGTGTAAGTCGGAGGTGGACTTAACTGAAGAGATAGGGTGTAAGTTGGAGGTGGAGGGAGACTTCTCTGAAACGTCCCCATAAAAAATGAATCTGTCTCTAGGTGTTTTCTACTGGACTAGTCACTCACTCACTCAGCACCACAGCTAGAACCCTGGACCCCACAAGCACATCAATTACTATTTCACAGTTATCAGTGTCATCGTCGTACTAGGCATCTGTGCTGTATGCTGCAGAGAGTATATCCTTACAAGTATATTTTTTCAACATAGAGGACTCAAGGCTCATAAAAAGAAGCTTTTGGTACCTGCATTATTGTTTACCGTTAAGATTCCTAAATCTCTGCCTATTCTCTTCCTGTAGGAGAATCCTTACATGTGTAACAACGAATGCGACGCCCAAAACGAGGACCTGGCCCACCCTCCGGAGCTCATGTTCGATTTCGAAGGTCGGAACCCCACAACCTTCTGGCAGTCCAGTTCCTGGAAGAAATACCCCAGGGCCCTCCTGGTCAACATCACACTGTCCTGGAAAAAAACCATCGAGCTGACCGACGACATCGTGGTCACCTTCGAGTCCGGACGCCCGGAACAGATGGTTCTGGAGAAGTCTTTGGACTACGGTAAGACCTGGCAACCCTACCAGTTCTACGCCACAGACTGTCTTGACGCCTTCACAATGGAGCACAAGACTGTCCAGGACCTGACCCAGCACACACTTCTAGACATCATCTGTACCGAGGAATATTCCAGGGGCTACGTGTGGAAGAACGCTAAAACCGTCCGCTTCGAGATCAAGGACCGTTTCGCACTGTTCGCCGGGCCACATCTCCACAACATGGCATCCCTCTACGGTCAGTTAGACACTACCAAGAACCTGAGGGATTTCTTCACAATTACAGACCTGAGGGTCCGGCTCCTCCGACCGGCCACCGGGGCCACCATGGTGGACGAGAACAACCTGTCCAGATACTTCTACGCCATCTCTGATATCAAGGTGCAGGGCAGGTAAGGTTCGGACTATGTGCATCTTTACATCACTGGTTTTTTTTCATGTTCATTGTAGAAAAGCGAACACCTGCACATACGATGTTCCCTCTGCACGTTGTTATGGTCTCCACGATGTTCCCTCTGCACGTTGTTATGGTCTCCACGATGTTCCCTTTGCACGTTGTTATGGTCTCCACGATGTTCCCTCTGCACGTTGTTATGGTCTCCACGATGTTCCCTCTGCACGTTGTTATGGTCTCCACGATGTTCCCTCTGCACGTTGTTATGGTCTCCACGATGTTCCCTTTGCACGTTGTTATGGTCTCCACGATGTTCCCTCTGCACGTTGTTATGGTCTCCACGATGTTCCCTCTGCACGTTGTTATGGTCTCCACGATGTTCCCTCTGCACGTTGTTATGGTCTCCACGATGTTCCCTTTGCACGTTGTTATGGTCTCCACGATGTTCCCTTTGCACGTTGTTATGGTCTCCACGATGTTCCCTTTGCACGTTGTTATGGTCTCCACGATGTTCCCTCTGCACGTTGTTATGGTCTCCACGATGTTCCCTTTGCATGTTGTTATGGTCTCCACGATGTTCCCTCTGCACGTTGTTATGGTCTCCACGATGTTCCCTCTGCACGTTGTTATGGTCTCCACGATGTTCCCTCTGCACGTTGTTATGGTCTCCACGATGTTCCCTTTGCACGTTGTTATGGTCTCCACGATGTTCCCTTTGCACGTTATTATGGTCTCCACGATGTTCCCTCTGCACGTTTTTATGGTCTCCACGATGTTCCCTCTGCACGTTGTTATGGTCTCCACGATGTTCCCTCTGCACGTTGTTATGGTCTCCACGATGTTCCCTTTGCACGTTGTTATGGTCTCCACGATGTTCCCTCTGCACGTTGTTATGGTCTCCACGATGTTCCCTCTGCACGTTGTTATGGTCTCCACGATGTTCCCTCTGCACGTTGTTATGGTCTCCACGATGTTCCCTTTGCACGTTGTTATGGTCTCCACGATGTTCCCTCTGCACGTTGTTATGGTCTCCACGATGTTCCCTCTGCACGTTGTTATGGTCTCCACGATGTTCCCTCTGCACGTTGTTATGGTCTCCACGATGTTCCCTCTGCACGTTGTTATGGTCTCCACGATGTTCCCTTTGCACGTTGTTATGGTCTCCACGATGTTCCCTTTGCACATTGTTATGGTCTCCACGATGTTCCCTCTGCACGTTGTTATGGTCTCCACGATGTTCCCTCTGCACGTTGTTATGGTCTCCACGATGTTCCCTTTGCACGTTGTTATGGTCTCCACGATGTTCCCTCTGCACGTTGTTATGGTCTCCACGATGTTCCCTCTGCACGTTGTTATGGTCTCCACGATGTTCCCTCTGCACGTTGTTATGGTCTCCACGATGTTCCCTCTGCACGTTGTTATGGTCTCCACGATGTTCCCTTTGCACGTTGTTATGGTCTCCACGATGTTCCCTTTGCACGTTGTTATGGTCTCCACGATGTTCCCTTTGCACGTTGTTATGGTCTCCACGATGTTCCCTTTGCACGTTGTTATGGTCTCCACGATGTTCCCTCTGCACGTTGTTATGGTCTCCACGATGTTCCCTCTGCACGTTGTTATGGTCTCCACGATGTTCCCTCTGCACGTTGTTATGGTCTCCACGATGTTCCCTCTGCACGTTGTTATGGTCTCCACGATGTTCCCTTTGCACGTTGTTATGGTCTCCACGATGTTCCCTTTGCACGTTGTTATGGTCTCCACGATGTTCCCTCTGCACATTGTTATGGTCTCCACGATGTTCCCTCTGCACGTTGTTATGGTTTCCGCGATGTTCCCTCTGCACGTTGTTATGGTGTTCACGATGTTCCCTTTGCACGTTGTTATGGTCTCCACGATGTTCCCTCTGCACGTTGTTATGGTCTCCACGATGTTCCCTTTGCACGTTGTTATGGTCTCCACGATGTTCCCTCTGCACGTTGTTATGGTCTCCGCGATGTTCCCTCTGCACGTTGTTATGGTCTCCGCGATGTTCCCTCTGCACGTTGTTATGGGGTCCATGATCTTCCCTCTACATATTGTTATGGGGTCCATGATCTTCCCTCTACATATTGTAATGGGGTCCATGATCTTCTCTCTACATATTGTTATGGGGTCCATGATGTTCCCTCTACATATTGTAATGGGGTCCATGATCTTCCCTCTACATATTGTTATGGGGTCCATGATGTTCTCTCTGCATATTGTTATGGGGTCCATGATCTTCCCTCTACATATTGTTATGGGGTCCATGATCTTCCCTCTACATATTGTAATGGGGTCCATGATCTTCCCTCTACATATTGTAATGGGGTCCATGATCTTCCCTCTACATATTGTTATGGGGTCCATGATTTTCCCTCTACATATTGTTATGGGGTCCATGATCTTCCCTCTACATATTGTTATGGGGTCCATGATCTTCCCTCTACATATTGTTATGGGGTCCATGATCTTCCCTCTACATATTGTAATGGGGTCCATGATCTTCCCTCTACATATTGTAATGGGGTCCATGATGTTCTCTCTACATATTGTAATGGGGTCCATGATCTTCCCTCTACATATTGTAATGGGGTCCATGATCTTCCCTCTACATATTGTTATGGGGTCCATGATTTTCCCTCTACATATTGTTATGGGGTCCATGATCTTCTCTCTACATATTGTTATGGGGTCCATGAACTTCCCTCTGCATATTGTTATGGGGTCCATGATGTTCTCTCTGCATATTGTAATGGGGTCCATGATCTTCCCTCTACATATTGTTATGGGGTCCATGATCTTCCCTCTACATATTGTTATGGGGTCCATGATCTTCCCTCCGTATATTGTAATGGGGTCCATGATCTTCCCTCTACATATTGTAATGGGGTCCATGATCTTCCCTCTACATATTGTTATGGGGTCCATGATCTTCCCTCCGTATATTGTAATGGGGTCCATGATCTTCCCTCCGTATATTGTAATGGGGTCCATGATGTTCTCTCTGTATATTGTAATGGGGTCCACGTTTCCGTCAGAGACCATGTAGGTAAGCTCTCACAATGTGCTTTGATGAAGGCAATTTTTGTTGTGTATTTTTCAACAAAATAGATGAATACTTTGCTATTCTAAGTATACATGGTACAAAACAGATGATAGCCCTATGTGTTACATGTTAATTTGGCGTGTTTGGTTTAGTTCTTTCACAATGAGGTTCCAACGTATGGAGCCTTTTTTCTCCCACAGATTTGAATTTGTTTTCAGTCAGAGGTTGACTGGGTTTACATGTGCTTTATAATGTTATTGTGTGTGTCTTTGGTATGTGGCTATAGTTTGTTTTATTATTTAGTGAGTATTGCCAAAATAATACAGTGTGATTCTGGACAGAATAATTGATAGAGCAGGATAGTTCAGGATTCAGTTTGACTGAAATGAAATATACATAGTCACGTCCATAATACATAGTTAATATCTCACCACTGTTACACATGCCAAAAAGATAATGTAATGTAAATTCTGATAGTTTATGTCAGCTACTGTAGGCGCTGACACGCTAGGCTGATAGAAATTAATTTGATTTGTAATATGAATCACCGAAATTGAAAAATAATTGTACTCACGGCAAAACATGGCCTTGCAATCAATCAGCATCACTACAATTCAGCTCTTTAGAATATCTACAGCTGTTTTAGGGAGAATCACATTTAGTTATTTCTGCTCTGGGCCAAGAATATGCCAGTCTAAAGGGTTCTTTTCCTAACCAATTCCTTTGACTACTCTTGATAGTGGAACTGCTTTTCAGAAAATAATGTTTCTACCTTTTGCCCTAGTACTGAACACATTTACTGCCCCAGTACTGAACATATTTACTGCCCCAGTACTGAACACATTTACTGCCCCAGTACTGAACACATTTACTGCCCCAGTACTGAACACGTTTACTGCCCCAGTACTGAACACATTTACTGCCCCAGTACTGAACACATTTACTGCCCCAGTACTGAACACATTTACAGAATCCTGTTTCTACTAACTGCCCCAGTCCTGAACACATTTGCAGAACCCTGTTCTACTAACTGCCCCAGTCCTGAACACATTTACAGAACCCTGTTTCTACTAACTGCCCCAGTACTGAACACATTTACTGCCCCAGTACTGAACACATGTACTGCCCCAGTACTGAACACATTTACAGAACCCTGTTTCTACTAACTGTACCAGTACTGAACACATTTACAGAACCCTGTTTCTACTAACTGCCCCAGTACTGAACACATTTACAGAACCCTGTTTCTACTAACTGCCCCAGTACTGAACACATTTACAGAACCCTGTTTCTACTAACTGCCCCAGTACTGAACACATTTACAGAACCCTGTTTCTACTAACTGCCCCAGTACTGAACACATGTACTGCCCCAGTACTGAACACATTTACAGAACCCTGTTTCTACTAACTGCCCCAGTACTGAACACATTTACAGAACCCTGTTTCTACTAACTGCCCCAGTCCTGAACACACTTACAGAACCCTGTTTCTACTAACTGAAATACTAAAGAGATGTGCCGTACATGTCTGTGTCCCCAATGGTGCCCTATTCCCTTTGTACTGCACTACTTTTGATGAGGGCCCATAGGACGAATAACGTGCCATTTGGGATGAATCCCCCATCCTCCAGTTAGTACTAGTCTACCTTTAATGATCTTTAAGTGTTCTACAGCCATCAGCTTCCTTAATTAGCAAAGATCCTCTCTCAGCTTTCTAGCTAACACACCATTTTACATTGGCGAGCAGCAACTGGCTCAGCTGTTTATTAGCTGATGGAAGGTAGATAAGAGGTAGAAGCATCGGAAACACACCGGGTCACCACATTTGTTCTAATTAGTGTTTAATGTCTCCGGAGAGACATACAACAACATAAACACAACATGATATTACCCTGTTAGCTAGCAGTTACAGAGATACAACAACATAAACACAACATGATATTACCCTGTTAGCTAGCAGTTACAGAGATACAACAACATAAACACAACATGACATTACCCTGTTAGCTAGCAGTTACAGAGATACAACAACATAAACACAACATGATATTACCCTGTTAGCTAGCAGTTACAGAGATACAACAACATAAACACAACATGATATTACCCTGTTAGCTAGCAGTTACAGAGATACAACAACATAAACACAACATGATATTACCCTGTTAGCTAGCAGTTACAGAGATACAACAACATAAACACAACATGATATTACCCTGTTAGCTAGCAGTTACAGAGATACAACAACATAAACACAACATGATATTACCCTGTTAGCTAGCAGTTACAGAGATACAACAACATAAACACAACATGATATTACCCTGTTAGCTAGCAGTTAGAGAGATAGACAATGTTTCCTCTTGTTTGTCTTGATGCAGTTAAAAGAGTCAAAGAGTTGCCGAGGCATTGACTTAAGTGTAACTGTTTTCCGCTGTGATTTCTAATTTAACTTCCCTGAATATGGTTAAAGGGGAAGGTGAAATGAATTGTTAATTGTTCTTGTTTTACTCTTCATGCATGATGGATCACAGAGCAGTATGCAGAGCAGAGGAACTGAAGCCTCAAGGCTTGGTTTTGGATATTGGAGTGGGTGCCTCGTCGCTTATACCTTCAAAGCGTGTGAATGATGGCTCCTATAGTGATTCTCATTGGTCTATTACCGGGAAAGGCAAAATATCCAAAAGCAGTTGATGGTGAATTCAGGAACAGACAGCAGGATGCACTGTTACTCCCTCTAGAGTGGATTAGTGGGACATATAGCCTAGCCGTGTGCTGTAAGGGAGTGTGACATTGAATGCCTTACACAGAAATATAATTTTGTTTTGCGGGAGGACCAGGGACGGTACTGAACAAAATAATCAAAGGGAAATTAACAATGGACAATAGTTGGGGAACAAAGATAAGTTCTGCTGCCTTCTATAAAATGAAGAATGATATTGTAAGAAATGTTTGTACTCTCCTATCGTTCTAAATGTTGACGAGAAGGATACATCCTTGTGGGACTGGTGATTGTGAGTTATCAGACTGGAGTAGTGGTTTATACCAGGCGGCTGGATGATTTGGGGAAGGAGTGAGTGATGTGGGGCTGTGAGGAAATGTCCCCCCCCTCTGTGTTCCAAGGGGTAACAAACACAGAGTTCAGCTTTAATGAGATACTCTGCACAGAAAGGTTTTACACTGCCCTCTGGCGAATCACTGCTTAGCCCTTTCCAAGACAAATAAGCTCCTTAACCCCCCAGAATACAATTCCACAGGACGTATTGGGAGCAATTGGGCAGGGCCAGGGAGGTGGGATCCATCCAGCGTCATTGGACTTCTCCAGCCGCTAGGATAAGACAGGAGAGACTTGAAAGATCCCAGTCTTCTCCAGCCGCTAGGATAAAACAGGAGAGACTTGAAAGATCCCAGTCTTCTCCAGCCGCTAGGATAAGACAGGAGAGACTTGAAAGATCCCAGTCTTCTCCAGCCGCTAGGATAAAACAGGAGAGACTTGAAAGATCCAAGTCTTCTCCAGCCGCTAGGATAAGACAGGAGAGACTTGAAAGATCCCAGTCTTCTCCAGCCGCTAGGATAAGACAGGAGAGACTTGAAAGATCCCAGTCTTCTCTAGCCGCTAGGATAAGACAGGAGAGACTTGAAAGATCCCAGTCTTCTCCAGCACACTGAGGGACAAAGGAATAGAGCCGTAGCAATATTACAAGCTGCCCAAAGTAGGTCAGGGGAAGAAAGCGAACGAGAGGATGAGCCCGAGAGGACAAAGAGGACAAAGTTGGTCAAACTAGACGCCTAGTCAATGCATACTAACAGTAGATGCCTAGTCAATGCATACTAACAGTAGACGCCTAGTCAATCCATACTAACAGTAGACGCCTAGTCAATCCATACTAACAGTAGACGCCTAGTCAATCCATACTAACAGTAGACGCCTAGTCAATCCATACTAACAGTAGACGCCTAGTCAATCCATACTAATAGTAGATGCCTAGTCAATGCATACTAACAGTAGATGCCTAGTCAATGCATACTAACAGTAGATGCCTAGTCAATGCATACTAAAAGTTGTTTTGTGGAAACAGCATTCGTTATTCATGCCTGGTTTTCAATTCTGCCATTGAGGGATGAAAAATATACCATCCAACCTCCAGTTCGAAGTCAAGGCTATCATGCCAGAGAGAAGAAAGAGAGAGAGAGAGAGAGAGGGAGGGAGGGAGGGAGGGAGGGAGGGAGGGAGGGAGAGCAAAGGAAGACAGAGAGCATAACATCTCTCTCTCTCTCTCTCTCTCTCTCTCTCTCTCTCTCTCTCTCTCTCTCTCTCTCTCTCTCTCTCTCTCTCTCTCTCTCTCTCTCTCTCTCTCTCTCTCTCTCTCTCATCTAACACACTAATGGCCCTCGATCCCTCCTCTGAATTATACATGAACACACACCACCATCAGAAGGAACAGTTCCAGGTTGAACCATTTTAGGCTCAATGTAGAACCCTCAAGTGGAAACGGTTCTACTTGGAACTAAAAGGGTTCTACTTGGAACCAACAACTGTTCTTTAAAAGGGTTCTTCTATGGGGACAGCCTATGAATCCTTTTAGTTTCTAGAATTCACTTCTGAGTGTGTGCGTGGCTAGTGCTTACTGGACAGGATAGACGAAGCAGGCTCCCTTAAACAACATTGTTTTCGGAGAAATGGATGTCAAGCATCTAATTCCACAATTCGAGTTTCCCCGCTGTCAGTGAAATGGGGAATTTGGAAGCACCCAACGAACACAACTTTAACCAGCTATTTTGCAACTTTTCTCTAACCAACATCTAAAAAAAAAGTTGGATGAAAAAAATAAATACAAGTTTGTTTCACCAATTTAACATCCAGCCCTTGGGAGTTGCAATTCAATTTCCTACCCAGACATCTGCTGCAAGGCAGTGTGGGAAGGAAGGTAAAGACCTACAGTAGTAGATTCTTCACTATTATGCTGTGGTAGACAGGTAGTCAGTTCAATGGGAGAAATGTATGATAACTTTTTCTGTCTGTCCCAGTATCATTGAATGCATTAAAGAGGCTGTGTGTGTGCGCATGGTCGACTGACTGACTGAGTGTCTGACTGACTGACTGACTGACTGACTGACTGACTGACTGACTGACTGACTGAGTGAGTGAGTGAGTGAGTGAGTGAGTGAGTGAGTGAGTGAGTGAGTGAGTGAGTGAGTGAGTGTCTGACTGACTGAGTGTCTGACTGACTGACTGAGTGTCTGACCGACTGACTGACTGACTGACTGAGTGTCTGACTGACTGACTGAGTGTCTGACTGACTGACTGAGTGTCTGACTGACTGAGTGACTGACTGAGTGTCTGACTGACTGACTGGGTGTGAGTAAGCCAAATGTTTTCCTAACCCTGTCCTGTCTGTTGCACACTGAACTCCTCTATCTCTGAAACAGCACATTGCTGAGCCATTTGCCTCTAAGGGACGAAAGGACAGACCTCGTCGACCTATAAACCGTATATGTTATAGCAGGGCTTGCAGTACCTCGTCCCAAGGCTATTACGCACAGCGCAAATAAGCTTGGCACATCAAGGATTCAAAGTTGTCCTTAGTGACCATACAATTCTATGGGAGTGACCTACTGAGTAAACCATTTGTCATAATTAATTTTTTGCGAATCACACGGCAGAAAGGTGTTGTGGGAGATGATTGGTTGGTAGATTAAGCCGAATAAGCAAATGGCTATTTAATTATATTTCATGTATTTTTATTTACCTCTTCTTCGGGATCGGTGTCTTCGGGATCGGTGTCTTCGGGATCGGTGTCTTCGGGATCGGTGTCTTCGGGATCGGTGTCTTCGGGATCGGTGTCTTCGGGATCGGTGTCTTCGGGATCGGTGTCTTCGGGATCGGTGTCTTCGGGATCGGTGTCTTCGGGATCGGTGTCTTCGGGATCGGTGTCTTCGGGATCGGTGTCTTCGGGATCGGTGTCTTCGGGATCGGTGTCTTCGATCGTGTCTTCGGGATCGGTGTCTTCGGGATCGGTGTCTTCGGGATCGGTGTCTTCGGGATCGGTGTCTTCGGGATCGGGATCGGTGTCTTCGGGATCGGTGTCTTCGGGATCGGTGTCTTCGGGATCGGGATGTCGTCGGGATCGGTGTCTTCGGGATCGGTGTCTTCGGGATCGGTGTCTTCGGGATCGGTGTCTTCGGGATCGGTGTCTTCGGGATCGGTGTCTTCGGGATCGGTGTCTTCGGGATCGGTGTCTTCGGGATCGGTGTCTTCGGGATCGGTGTCGTCGGGATCGGTGTCTTCGGGATCGGTGTCTTCGGGATCGGTGTCTTCGGGATCGGTGTCTTCGGGATCGGTGTCTTCGGGATCGGTGTCTTCGGGATCGGTGTCTTCGGGATCGGTGTCTTCGGGATCGGTGTCTTCGGGATCGGTGTCGGGATCGGTGTCTTCGGGATCGGTGTCTTCGGGATCGGTGTCTTCGGGATCGGTGTCTTCGGGATCGGTGTCTTCGGGATCGGTGTCTTCGGGATCGGTGTCTTCGGGATCGGTGTCTTCGGGACTGGTGTTTTGCTTCTTTAATCAGAACAACAGTTTTCAGATGTGCTAACATAATTGCAAAAGGTTTTTCTAATGATCAATTAGCCTTTTAAAATTATGAACTTGGATTAGCTAACACAACGTGCCATTATAACACAGGAGTGATGGTCGCCGATAATGGGCCTCTGTAGATTTTCCGTTAAAAATGAGCCGTTTCCAGCTACAATGGTCATTTACAACATTAACAATGTCCACACTGTATTTCTGATCAATTTTATGTTATTTTAATGGACAAAAAAATGGCTTTTCTTTGAAAAACAAAGACATTTCTAAGTGACCCCAAACTTTTAATCTAGTGTATATCCTAATTAGCCCAATCCATTTAGCTGGAGGACTATTTCATGACAAATGAACATAGAAACATGAAAACATATAAACGTATTTTATTATACTGTTATTACTTTGTTATTTCCATACCACTATTATAGTAATAGGCCTGTAGTTTGAATACAGCTGTTGGACCCGTGGATGAGCAGTTCAGTTAGCTCTATTTTATCTCCCAAGAGGAGGCAGCCCAGCTATTCTACCTTTCCAGAGGAAGCAGCCCAGCTATTCTACTTCTCCAGAGGAAGCAGCCCAGCTATTCCACCTCTCCAGAGGAAGCAGCCCAGCTATTCTACCTCTCCAGAGGAAGCAGCCCAGCTATTCCACCTCTCCAGAGGAAGCAGCCCAGCTACTCCACCTCTCCAGAGGAAGCAGCCCAGCTATTCCACCTCTCCAGAGGAAGCAGCCCAGCTATTCCACCTCTCCAGAGGAAGCAGTCCAGCCAGGATTTTAGAAGTCAATCCGTTTTTTTCCCTCCTCTCCTCCTCTGCTTGAGTTGCTCCTAGGGCTGCCCATGGTGGACAGTTTCTCTGTCTGTTTCTCTGTCTCTCTCTCTCCTCAGTTTCTCTGTCTCTCTCTCTCTCACTCCTCAGTTTCTCTGTCTCTCTCTCTCTCCTTAGTTTGTCTGTCTCCCTCTCTCTCTCTCTCTCTCTCTCTCTCTCTCTCTCTCTCTCTCTCTCTCCTCAGTTTCTCTCTCTCTCTCTCTCTCTCTCTCTCTCTCTCTCTCTCCTCAGTTTCTCTGTCTCTCTCTCACTCTCACTCCTCAGTTTCTGCTGTCTCTCTCTCTCCTTAGTTTCTCTCTCTCTCTCTCTCTCTCTCTCTCTCTCTCTCTCTCTCTCTCTCTCTCTCTCTCTCTCTCTCTCTCTCTCTCTCTCTCTCTCTCTCCTCAGTTTCTCTGTCTCTCTGTCTCTCTCTCCTCAGTTTCTCTCTCTCTCCCCCCCTCTCTCTCTCTCTCTCCTCAGTTTCTCTGTCTCTCTCTTTTTCTCTTTCTCCTCAGTCTCTCTCTCTCTACACCTTCACCTTGTGCTGCAGTCTGCGTTTCAGCTTTTTAGCATCAGCAGTTTTTATTAGTCGTTGTATTCTGAACATAACTAGCCTACAGAATGTGTTATCAGTGACCCATTACCTCATACAGCAATCAATAGTCCATCTGGGGGTACACTTACATGGGTTACACTATAATCATGGCGGTGATTTGATTTATGGATGATGGGTTATGTTTACCAAAAAATGGACTAAGTTGGTGTGTGTGTGTGTGTGTGTGTGTGTGTGTGTGTGTGTGTGTGTGTGTGTGTGTGTGTGTGTGTGTGTGTGTGTGTGTGTGTGTGTGTGTGTGTGTGTGTGTGTGTGTGTGTGTGTGTGTGTGTGTGTGTGTGTGTGTGTGTGTGTGTGTGTGTGTGTGTGTGTGTGTGCCCTAGTGTGGTGTATTGGCGGTGTATTGGTGTATCTTGTTATATCATAGATGTCCTCTATTTAGTGCTGACAATTAGTGGGCAATGCATATCCTGTCTGTGTCTGAGGTGACTCATCAAGGAGGGTTGTGGGTAAGGCCTGGGGATGATGCGTAATCACACACTCAATTGGTTCTGTCACCTCATTTATCATCCCGTCATGTCCTTATCCACAAACACTACTTCCATATGTCAGCTTGGTGTAGGAAACAATGTTATATGTACAAATGTACACATAACCTAGAGGCTGTGCAAGCTGTTGCTGTAACGCAATCCCTCTTCATGGGAGGAAGATAAATTAAAGGGACTGTGAGAGGAAAGGAGGAAGGGGACTGTGAGAGGAGAGGAAGAGAGGGATGGTGAGAGGAGAGGAAGAGAGGGATGGTGAGAGGAAAGGAGGAAAGGGACTGTGAGAGGAGAGGAAGAGAGGGATGGTGAGAGGAGAGGAAGAGAGGGATGGTGAGAGGAAAGGAGGAAGGGGACTGTGAGAGGAGAGGAAGAGAGGGATGGTGAGAGGAGAGGAAGAGAGGGATGGTGAGAGGAGAGGAAGAGAGGGATAGTGAGAGGAAAGGAGGAAGGGGACTGTGAGAGGAGAGGAAGAGAGGGATGGTGAGAGGAGAGGAAGAGAGGGACGAGAGGAGAGGAAGAGAGGGATGGTGAGAGGAGAGGAAGAGAGGGATGGTGAGAAGAGAGGAAGAGAGGGATGGTGAGAGGAGAGGAAGGGAGGGACTGTGAGAGGAGAGGAAGAGAGGGATGGTGAGAGGAGAGGAAGAGAGGGATGGTGAGAGGAGAGGACGAGAGGGATGGTGAGAGGAGAGGAAGAGAGGGATGGTGAGAGGAGAGGAAGAGAGGGATGGTGAGAGGAGAGGAAGAGAGGGATGATGAGAGGAGAGGAGGAGAGGGATGGTGAGAAGAGAGGAAGAGAGGGATGGTGAGAGGAGAGGAAGGGAGGGACTGTGAGAGGAAAGGAAGAGAGGGATGGTGAGAGGAGAGGAAGAGAGGGATGGTGAGAGGAGAGGACGAGAGGGATGGTGAGAGGAGAGGAAGAGAGGGATGGTGAGAAGAGAGGAAGAGAGGGATGGTGAGAGGAGAGGAAGGGAGGGACTGTGAGAGGAGAGGAAGAGAGGGATGGTGAGAGGAGAGGAAGAGAGGGATGGTGAGAGGAGAGGACGAGAGGGATGGTGAGAAGAGAGGAAGAGAGGAATAGTGAGAGGAGAGGAAGGGAGGGACTGTGAGAGGAGAGGAAGAGAGGGATGGTGAGAGGAAAGGAGGAAAGGGACTGTGAGAGGAGAGGAAGAGAGGGATGGTGAGAGGAGAGGAAGAGAGGGATGGTGAGAGGAAAGGAGGAAAGGGACTGTGAGAGGAGAGGAAGAGAGTGATGGTGAGAGGAGAGGAAGAGAGGGATGGTGAGAGGAGAGGAAGAGAGGGATGGTGAGAAGAGAGGAAGAGAGGGATGGTGAGAGGAGAGGAAGGGAGGGACTGTGAGAGGGAAGAGAGAGAGGGATGGGAGAGGAGGAAGGAGGGACAGGGATGGACTGGGAGAGGAAAGGAAGGGAGGGACACACACACACACACGCACACACACACACACACACACACACACACACACACACACACACACACACACACACACACACACACACACACACACACACACACACACACACACACACACACACACACACACACACACACACACACACACACACACACACACACACACACACACACACACACACACACACACACACACACACACACGCATGCATGGCTCGACAGCAAAATGCTCCTGCTCACTTCAAAGAGTATATTTAAAAGATTTTTAGGGGAAAAGAGGTGTGAATTGGTGTAGAAATAGGGGTGAAACATTTATATATTTTATACATTTATATATCTATATTATATATATATGTATATATATATATTTTATATATACATTTATATATCTATATTATATATATATATATTTATTTATCTATATTTTATATATACATTTATATATCTATATTATATATATACATTTATATATCTATATTTTATACATTTATATATCCATATTATATATATACATGTATATATCTATATTATATATATACATATATACATATACATATTATATATCCATATTATATATATATACATTTATATATCTACATTATATATATATACATATTTTATATATACATTTATATATCTACTTTATATATATACATATATTTATGTATCTATATTTTATATATATATTTATATATCTATATTATACATATATACATTTATATATCTATATTATATATATTTATATATCTATATTATATATATATATATATTTTATATATACATTTATATATCTATATTATATATATATATATATATTTATGTATCTATATTATATATATATACATTTATATATCTATATTTTATATATACATTTATATATCTATATTTTATATATCTATATTGTATATATACATTTATATATCTATATTTTATACATACATTTATATATCTATATTATATACATTTATATATCTATATTTTATATATCTATATTATCTATCTATATTTATATATCTATATTTTATATATACATTTATATATCTATATTTATATATCTATATTTTATATATACATTTATATATCTATATTATATACATTTATATATCTATATTATATATCTATATTTATATATCTATATCTTATATATACATTTATATATCTATATTTTATATATACATTTATATATCTATATTTTATATATCTATATTATATATCTATATTTATATATCTATATTTTATATATACATTTATATATCTATATTATATATCTATATTTATATATCTATATTTTATATATCTATATTATATATCTATATTTATATATCTATATCTTATATATACATTTATATATGTATATTTTTTTACACTCATTTGATTTAGCAGACACTCTTATCCAGAGCGACTTACAGTAGTGAGTGCATTTGATTTAGCAGACACTCTTACCCAGAGCGACTTACAGTAGTGAGTGCATTTGATTTAGCAGACACTCTTACCCAGAGCGACTTACAGTAGTGAGTGCATTTGATTTAGCAGACACTCTTACCCAGAGCGACTTACAGTAGTGAGTGCATTTGATTTTATTTGCTTCCTACCTCTCTCTGGGGTCGGCCTTCTGCTGCCTAGATTAATATCATACACTTTGATTGATAGTGCTCAACCTTTCCTCTCTCTCTGTCTCTCTCTTTGCACCCTCTTTACAATATCTCTCTCTCATCTTTACCTCTCTCTCTCTCTGAGTTTCCATCTCATTTTGTGGGCAGTGTGCACATAGCATGTCTTCTCTTGAGAGCCAGGTCTGCCTACGGCGGCCTTTATCAATTGCAAGGCTATGAGAAAGGCTGCCGTAGGCAGACCTGGCTCTCAAGAGAAGACAGGATATGTGCACACTGCCCTCGTCAGTTCAATTCAATTCAACTCTCTCTACCTCTTTCTTTCTCTCTCTCACTCAACCAGTCAGTTTGTCAGGCCTGTGAGCCACAAATCTCAGCTGCCACATCCACCTCTTCTTTCTCCTCCAACCACGTCATCCCCCTCCAACCACGTCATCCTCCTCCCTCCACTTCGTCTTTCTCCTCCAACCACGTCATCCTCCTCCCTCCACCTCTTCCACCTCCTCCCTCCACCTCATCCTCCTCCCTCCACCTCGTCCTCCTCCTTCCACCTCGTCCTCCTCCTTCCACCTCTTCCTCCTCCCTCCACCTCTTCCTCCTCCTCCCTCTACCTCGTCTTCCTCCTCCAACCACCTCATCCTCCTCCCTCCATCTCTTCCTCATCCTCCGTCCACCTCGTCCTCCTCCTCCCTCCACCTCATCCTCCTCCCTCCACCTCTTCCTCCTCCTTCCACCTCTTCCTCCTCCTCCCTCCACCTCTTCCTCCTCACTCCACCTCTTCCTCCTCTTCCTTCCACCTCGTCCTCCTCCCTCCACCTTGTTGTGTATTTGGCTATGCTAGATTAATTGATATGACATGCTATTCTATCAAATAATTTCTCCCTAATTAATATCACCTGATTGAGCTAATCATGTAAATGTAATTAACGAGAGAGTCGGGCACCACAAAATAATATTTATAGAGCTGTTATCTTCCGAATAAACTCTTAAAGACCTAGTAATATTTTACATCAATAGCAGTCAATATTAATCGTCACCTTCAGTCTCATCTGAAAATTGTAAATTATTTTATCTTCCTGGCTAACGAAGTTGAATTAGCAATACAAAATTGGGTTTAATTATTTACTAAATACCTTACTAATCACACAGAATTACACATACACACAATTAATCATAACTTGATTACAAATTACGTCATGAAGGAAAACATCCTTAGCGGGCGGAACAGATATGACAGCTTGTTACACAAAATAATAGGGGCTGTGTTTAGTGAAGGAGCAGGAAGACTGAGGAACAAAGGGAAAAAGCTGTGCTATTGTAAATACAGTATCTTATGCATTCTAAATTACCACCCATTTGGAAAAGGAAAATGCAATAAATATTTACTCTGAGCTGTGCCTCGGTAGGTTGGTGGTAGATGGAAGGCCGTGTTGCCCAACCGAGTCCTTTGAAGAATGTCTCTGGTGGTCAATTGGATACGTTGTCCTCCCTCCACGTCGCACTCCTCCCTCCACGTCATCACCTTCCTCCCTCCACGTCACCCTCCTCCCTCCACGTCGCCCTCATCCCTCCACGTCGCCCTCCTCCCTCCACGTCGCCCTTCTCCCTCCATGTCACCGTCCTCCCTCCACGTGGCCCACGTCGCCCTCCTCCCTCCACGTCACCCTCCTCCTTCCACGTCACCCTCCTCCCTCCACGTCACCCTCCTCCCTCCACGTCGCCCTCCTCCCTCCACGTCGCCCTCGTCCCTCCACGTCATCGCCCTCGTCCCTCCACGTCATCACCCTCGTCCCTCCACGTCATCACCCTCCTCCCTCCATGTCGCCCTCCTCCCTCCATGTCGCCCTCCTCCCTCCACGTCGTCGCCCTCGTCCCTCCACGTCGTCGCCCTCGTCCCTCCACGTCATCACCCTCCTCCCTCCACACCACCCTCGTCCCTCCACGTCATCACCCTCCTCCCTCCACGTCGTCGCCCTCGTCCCTCCACGTCATCGCCCTCGTCCCTCCACGTCATCACCCTCCTCCCTCCATGTCGCCCTCCTCCCTCCACACCACCCTCGTCCCTCCACACCACCCTCATCCCTCCACGTCATCGCCCTCATCCCTCCACGTCATCGCCCTCGTCCCTCCACGTCATCGCCCTCGTCCCTCCACGTCATCGCCCTCGTCCCTCCACGTCATCGCCCTCGTCCCTCCACGTCATCGCCCTCGTCCCTCCACGTCATCGCCCTCGTCCCTCCACGTCATCGCCCTCGTCCCTCCACGTCATCGCCCTCGTCCCTCCACGTCATTGCCCTCGTCCCTCCACGTCATCGCCCTCGTCCCTCCACGTCATCGCCCTCGTCCCTCCACGTCATCGCCCTCGTCCCTCCACGTCATCGCCCTCGTCCCTCCACGTCATCACCCTCGTCCCTCCACGTCATCGCCCTCGTCCCTCCACGTCGTCGCCCTCGTCCCTCCAATGAGCACATGCAGAGTGTGAGGTGAATGAGATGTAAACAGCTTCTGACCCTCTTTAATATCTCTGTCTTGTCGATTTGCCCGATAGCCCTGGCTAGCAGAGGAAAAGTCGTACAATAAGCCTATGATGGAACCAATAGACAAGCAGCATCACTCTCTGTGATGGAGTCTGACAGATGGTTGCTCAGCCTTGTTACTTCCTGTCTGTCCTGTCTTCAAAGAAGGGGTTTATTATGAGGCCTCAACAAGTAGCAAACAGCTCCAACACCTCTTCTCTAACAATACATTCTGTCTGAGTGGTTGTCATACACTCACCGGACAGTTTATAAGGTACACCCATCTGGTACCTGGTCAGACTCCCCCCTTGCCTCCAGATCAGCCTGAATTATTTGGGGAATTTAACAAGACAAGAATTTAACATCTGCTGATGCACCATGCAGTTGCTGCAGACGGTGGTACATTCATGCAGACGGTGGTACATTAGACCGTTCCGTCTAATCCCAAAGATGTTCTATTGGGTGGAGGTCTGGGGACTGCGCAGGCCACTCATGTAAACTGAACTGGCTGTCATTTTCCAGGTGATGTTTGTCCACTCCTCAACCACTCCTGTTGGTGATCATGTGCCCACTGGAGACTCTTCTTCTTTGGTTTAGCTGACAGGGGTGGAACCCGGTGTGGTCGTCTGCTGCATTAGCCAATCTGTGACAAGGCCCGGCGAGTTGTGTGTTCAGAGATGCCGTTCTGCCCCTTTATTTGTCTGTTTTTAGCCCGCCTGTTAGCTTGACATTCTTCTTCGACCTCTCTCATCAACATGCTGTTTTTACCCACAGTATATCCTCCATCCTTCTATCCTATCTCTCTCTCTCTCTCTCTCTCTCTCTCTCTCTCTCTCTCTCTCTCTCTCTCTCTCTCTCTCTCTCTCTCTCTCTCTCTCTCTCTCTCTCATTGTCTTTCTCTCACTATCTCTCTCTCATTATCTCTCTCAGTATCTCTCATTATCTCTCATTATCTCTCATTATCTCTCATTATCTCTCATTATCTCTCTCTCTCTCTCTCTCTCTCTCTCTCTCTCTCTCTCTCTCTCTCTCTCTCTCTCTCTCTCTCTCTCCCCACACAACTACGGACTAGAAGAGCTTCCACCATTTTACTAATAACAACACACCACAGTACCCCAGTCACCATTATTATCTCCCATAGACGTTGCTTTTCAAAATCCAGATCTGCTTACGTACTAGATTTCAATAGCATAGCTGCCATCCACATCTCCAGCTCTCTAGTCAATCACTTATTGTTGGCGTCGTTGGGGCGCCGCCTGGCGTCTGTCTGTCTGTGTACTGGCTGTGGGCGTCGTTGGGGCGCCGCCTGGCGTCTGTCTGTCTGTGTACTGGCTGTGGGTGTCGTTGGGGCGCCGCCTGGCGTCTGTCTGTCTGTGTACTGGCTGTGGGTGTCGTTGGGGCGCCACCTGGCAACTGTCTGGCTGTGTACTGGCTGTGGGAGTTGTTGGGGCGCCGCCTGGCGTCTGTCTGTGTACTGGCTGTGGGTGTTGTTGGGGTGCCGCCTGTCATCTGTCTGTCTGTGTACCCCAAGGCATATTAGAGCCTATTCATGTGCCTATATATTAGAGCCTATTCATATGCCTATATATTAGAGCCTATTCATATGCCTATATATTAGAGCCTATTCATATGCCTATATATTAGAGCCTATTCATGTGCCTATATATTAGATCCGCGTTAGCATTCAGCAGGCAACATTTTCACAAAAACCAGCAAAGCATTCAAATAAAATCATTTACCTTTGAAGAACTTTGGATGTTTTCAATGAGGAGACTCTCAGATAGCAAATGTTCAGTTTTTCCTGAAAGATTATTTGTTTAGGACAAATCGCTCCGTTTTCTGCGTCACGTTTAGCTACGAAAAAAACCTGTATCCAAGATTGTGTAAATCTATCCGCAAGCTCATTAGCATAACGCAACGTTAACTATTCATGAAAATCGCAAATGAAATGAAATCAATATGCTAGCTCTCAAGCTTAGCCTTTTGTTAACAACACTGTCATCTCAGATTTTCAAAAATATGCTTCTCAACCATAGCAAAACAAGCATTTGTGTAACAGTATTGATAGCTATTGCAGGCTAGCGTAGCATTTAGCGTTAGCATTCAGCAGGCAACATTTTCACAAAAACCAGAAAAGCATTCAAATAAAATAATTTACCTTTGAAGAACTTTGGATGTTTTCAATGAGGAGACTCTCAGTTAGATAGCAAATGTTCAGTTTTTCCTGAAAGATTATTTGTGCAGGAGAAATCGCTCCGTTTTCCGCGTCATGTTTGGCTACCAAAAAAAATGAAATTTCAGTCATCATAACGCCAAACTTTTTTCCAAATTATCTCCATAATATCATCTGAAACATGGTAAACGTTGTTTAGAATCAATCCTCAAGGTGTTTTTCACATATCTCTTCATGATATATCACTCGTGGAAGTCTCCTCTCTCCTCTCAAATCACTGGATGACTGCGTGCAGCTTGTAGATTAGGCAGCAATTTGACTAAAGGACACCGGGCGGACACCTGGTAAATGTAGTCTCTTATGGCCAATCTTCCAATGATATGCCTACAAATACGTCACAATGCTGCAGACACCCTGGAGAAACGATAGAAAGGGCAGGCCCATTCCTGCCGCATTCACAGCCATATAAGGAGACATTGGCAAACAGAGCCTCAAAAATCCAGCTCATTTCCTGTTTGAAGTTTCATCTTGGTTTCGCCTGTAGCATCAGTTCTGGGGCACTCAAAGATAATATCTTTGCAGTTTTGGAAACGTCAGAGTGTTTTCTTTCCAAAGCTGTCAATTATATGCGTAGTCGAGCATCTTTTTGTGACAAAATATTGTGTTCAAAATGGGCACGTTTTTTTTATCCAATAATGAAATTAGCGCCCCCATAGGTTGAAGAGGTTAAACATCCCCAACCGCCACTGATTGTAATCTGTTACTCACCATCCCTAAATATAAATAATGGCACTGGACTCATCAGCCTAGTTTGACTGCTAAGTGAACAAGGCTGCAGCCCATGGCATGGCACATAGCTAGAAAACATACAGTAGGCCAAACTCATATTCTGTTCTTCTGAAATACATTTTCCACATGTTTCTTCAGATCTGCCTATAATAAATCATGTATTTATTGTGATGATGTTTATTACTTTGATTTATTAAGACTTTATTTAAATGTAGATGTTCCAAAAGTGTGCAACAGCAGCTTGTATGTATCAGTTAGTATGTGCGGAGGCCTGGAGATACTAAATGTGTGGGATTTAATTAACAGTCAATTACGGTGAGACCGGCAGGCTTATTCATGGCAATAACTGTCTGACAAAATGTCATGACAGCCACAGTCCTAGCTGTGAGCATCGATGGGCCCTGCCCGGCATCTGTCTGTGTCCTGACTGTGGGCGTCATTGGGCCCTGCCCGGCATCTGTCTGTGTCCTGACTGTGGGCATCATTGGGCCCTGCCCGGCATCTGTCTGTGTCCTGTCTGTAGGCATCATTGGGCCCTGCGTCTCTGTCTGTGTCCTGTCTGTGGGCGTCATTGGGCCCTGCCCTGCGTCTCTGTCTGTGTCCTGTCTGTGGGCATCATTGGGCCCTGCGTCTCTGTCTGTGTCCTGTCTGTGGGCGTCATTGGGCCCTGCCCTGCGTCTCTGTCTGTGTCCTGTCTGTGGGCATCATTGGGCCCTGCCCTGCGTCTCTGTCTGTGTCCTGACTGTAGGCATCATTGGGCCCTGCCCTGCGTCTCTGTCTGTGTCCTGACTGTAGGCATCATTGGGCCCTGCGTCTCTGTCTGTGTCCTGACTGTAGACGTCATTGGGCCCTGCGTCTCTGTCTGTGTCCTGACTGTAGGCATCATTGGGCCCTGCGTCTCTGTCTGTGTCCTGACTGTAGGCATCATTGGGCCCTGTGTCTCTGTCTGTGTCCTGTCTGTGGGCGTCATTGGGCCCTGCCCTGCGTCTCTGTCTGTGTCCTGTCTGTGGGCATCATTGGGCCCTGTGTCTCTGTCTGTGTCCTGTCTGTGGGCATCATTGGGCCCTGTGTCTCTGTCTGTGTCCTGACTGTAGGCATCATTGGGCCCTGCGTCTCTGTCTGTGTCCTGACTGTAGGCATCATTGGGCCCTGTGTCTCTGTCTGTGTCCTGTCTGTGGGCATCATTGGGCCCTGCGTCTCTGTCTGTGTCCTGACTGTAGGCATCATTGGGCCCTGCGTCTCTGTCTGTGTCCTGACTGTAGGCATCATTGGGCCCTGCGTCTCTGTCTGTGTCCTGACTGTGGGTGTCATTGGGCCCTGCGTCTCTGTCTGTGTCCTGACTGTAGGCATCATTGGGCCCTGCGTCTCTGTCTGTGTCCTGTCTGTAGGCGTCATTGGGCCCTGCGTCTCTGTCCTGGCTGATGCTGCTATCAGGCCCTGAAAGGGGGTAGGTATACTCCTGTGTGTCGGGGCAGATACGTGTCACATGTTGACATGTTTCCTGCCAATCATTCCTCAGTTCACATGGTTACTTATCTCTCATTGTCATTTTTTTAAATGTTCTTTCATTCTTTCCATGTTTGGTAAATAATTGATTAGAGATTGCAGGGAGAAAATACAGAAACTCTCCCCAATTTGAGCTGGGATACATGAACATCAACATAAATGTCAACATATATATCAACATGAACATCCCCATTAGTTCCTGCCAAGGCAGCAGCTACTCTTCCTGGGGTTTATTATGGATCCCCATTAGTTCCTGCCAAGGCAGCAGCTACTCTTCCTGGGGGTTTATTATGGATCCCCATTAGTTCCTGCCAAGGCAGCAGCTACTCTTCCTGGGGGTTTATTATGGATCCCCATTAGTTCCTGCCAAGGCAGCAGCTACTCTTCCTGGGGGTTTATTATGGATCCCCATTAGTTCCTGCCAAGGCAGCAGCTACTCTTCCTGGGGTTTATTATGGATCCCCATTAGTTCCTGCCAAGGCAGCAGCTATTCTTCCTGGGGTTTATTATGGATCCCCATTAGTTCCTGCCAAGGCAGCAGCTATTCTTCCTGGGGTTTATTATGGATCCCCATTAGTTCCTGCCAAGGCAGCAGCTACTCTTCCTGGGGTTTATTATGGATCCCCATTAGTTCCTGCCAAGGCAGCAGCTACTATTCCTGGGGTTTATTATGGATCCCCATTAGTTCCTGCCAAGGCAGCAGCTACTCTTCCTGGGGTTTATTATGGATCCCCATTAGTTCCTGCCAAGGCAGCAGCTACTCTTCCTGGGGATTTATTATGGATCCCCATTAGTTCCTGCCAAGGCAGCAGCTATTCTTCCTGGGGTTTATTATGGATCCCCATTAGTTCCTGCCAAGGCAGCAGCTATTCTTCCTGGGGTTTATTATGGATCCCCATTAGTTCCTGCCAAGGCAGCAGCTACTCTTCCTGGGGTTTATTATGGATCCCCATTAGTTCCTGCCAAGGCAGCAGCTACTCTTCCTGGGGTTTATTATGGATACCCATTAGTTCCTGCCAAGGCAGCAGCTATTCTTCCTGGGGTTTATTATGGATCCCCATTAGTTCCTGCCAAGGCAGCAGCTATTCTTCCTGGGGTTTATTATGGATCCCCATTAGTTCCTGCCAAGGCAGCAGCTACTCTTCCTGGGGTTTATTATGGATACCCATTAGTTCCTGCCAAGGCAGCAGCTACTCTTCCTGGGGTTTATTATGGATCCCCATTAGTTCCTGCCAAGGCAGCAGCTACTCTTCCTGGGGTTTATTATGGATCCCCATTAGTTCCTGCCAAGGCAGCAGCTACTCTTCCTGGGGATTTATTATGGATCCCCATTAGTTCCTGCCAAGGCAGCAGCTATTCTTCCTGGGGTTTATTATGGATCCCCATTAGTTCCTGCCAAGGCAGCAGCTATTCTTCCTGGGGTTTATTATGGATCCCCATTAGTTCCTGCCAAGGCAGCAGCTACTCTTCCTGGGGTTTATTATGGATCCCCATTAGTTCCTGCCAAGGCAGCAGCTACTCTTCCTGGGGTTTATTATGGATCCCCATTAGTTCCTGCCAAGGCAGCAGCTACTCTTCCTGGGGTTTATTATGGATACCCATTAGTTCCTGCCAAGGCAGCAGCTACTCTTCCTGGGGTTTATTATGGAT
>NC_060179.1:8369526-8429526 GCF_021184085.1 Oncorhynchus gorbuscha
CCACATTGACTCTGTACCGGTACAACCTGTATATAGCCTCCACATTGACTCTGTACCGGTACCCCCTGTATATAGCCTCCACATTGACTCTGTACCGGTACACCCTGTATATAGCCTCCACATTGACTCTGTACCGGTACACCCTGTATATAGCCTCCACATTGACTCTGTACCAGTACACCCTGTATATAGCCTCCACATTGACTCTGTACCGGTACCCCCTGTATATAGCCTCCACATTGACTCTGTACCGGTACCCCCTGTATATAGCCTCCACATTGACTCTGTACCGGTACCCCCTGTATATAGCCTCCACATTGACTCTGTACCAGTACCCCCTGTATATAGCCTCCACATTGACTCTGTACCGGTACCCCCTGTATATAGCCTCCACATTGACTCTGTACCGGTACCCCCTGTATATAGCCTCCACATTGACTCTGTACCGGTACACCCTGTATATAGCCTCCACATTGACTCTGTACCGTAATACCCTGTATATAGCCTTCACATTGACTCTGTACCGGTACCCCCTGTATATAGTCTCCACATTGACTCTGTACCGGTACCCCCTGTATATAGCCTCCACATTGACTCTGTACTGGTACCCCCTGTATATAGCCTCCACATTGACTCTGTACCAGTACCCCTGTATATAGCCTCCACATTGACTCTGTACCGGTACTTCCTGTATATAGCCTCCACATTGACTCTGTACCGGCACTTCCTGTATATAGCCTTCACATTGACTCTGTACCGGTACCCCCTGTATATAGCCTCCACATTGACTCTGTACTGGTACCCCCTGTATATAGCCTCCACATTGACTCTGTACCAGTACCCCTGTATATAGCCTCCACATTGACTCTGTACCGGTACCCCCTGTATATAGCCTCCACATTGACTCTGTACCGATACTTCCTGTATATAGCCTCCACATTGACTCTGTACCGGTACTTCCTGTATATAGCCTCCACATTGACTCTGTACCGGTACTTCCTGTATATAGTCTCCACATTGACTCTGTACCGGTACTTCCTGTATATAGCCTCGTTATTGATATGTTATTGTGCAACTTATTTTTTCTTGTTTTTACTTTAGTTTATTTAGTCAATATTTTCTTAACTCTTATTTTTATTAATTGTATTGTTGGTTAATAGCTGGTAGATCAGTATTTCACTGTAAGGTCTACTACACCTGTTCTATTCAGTATTTCACTGTAAGGTCTACTACACCTGTTGTAAACAGTATTTCACTGTAAGGTCTACTACACCTGCTGTATTCAGTATTTCACTGTAAGGTCTACTACACCTGTTGTAAACAATATTTCACTGTAAGGTCTACTACACCTGTTGTAAACAATATTTCACTGTAAGGTCTACTACACCTGTTGTATTCAGTATTTCACTGTAAGGTCTACTACACCTGTTGTAAACAATATTTCACTGTAAGGTCTACTACACCTGTTGTATTCAGTATTTCACTGTAAGGTCTACTACACCTGCTGTATTCAGTATTTCACTGTAAGGTCTACTACACCTGTTGTAAACAATATTTCACTGTAAGGTCTACTACACCTGTTGTAAACAATATTTCACTGTAAGGTCTACTACACCTGTTGTATTCAGTATTTCACTGTAAGGTCTACTACACCTGCTGTATTCAGTATTTCACTGTAAGGTCTACTACACCTGTTGTAAACAATATTTCACTGTAATGTCTACTACACCTGTTGTAAACAATATTTCACTGTAAGGTCTACTACACCTGTTGTAAACAATATTTCACTGTCAGGTCTACTACACCTGTTGTAAACAGTATTTCACTGTAAGGTCTACTACACCTGTTGTATTCAGTATTTCACTGTAAGGTCTACTACACCTGTTGTATTCAGTATTTCACTGTAAGGTCTACTACACCTGTTGTATTCGGCACATGTGACAAATACAATGATTTGATTTTGATTTGTGCAGGCCATCAAATCCAACTTGTCACTTTTTATCACTTTGTCGTTGGAGTAAATGCTGACCACACCTGTTCTATTAGTATTACATGCTGACCACCCCTGTTGTAGTAGTATTACATGCTGACCACACCTGTTCTATTAGTATTACATGTTGACCACACCTGTTCTATTAGTATTACATGCTGACCACACCTGTTCTATTAGTATTACATGTTGACCACACCTGTTGTAGTAGTATTACATGCTGACCACACCTGTTCTATTAGTATTACATACTGACCACACCTGTTCTATTAGTATTACATGCTGACCACACCTGTTCTATTAGTATTACATGCTGACCACACCTGTTCTATTAGTATTACATGTTGACCACACCTGTTCTATTAGTATTACATGCTGACCACACCTGTTCTATTAGTATTACATGTTGACCACACCTGTTCTATTAGTATTACATGCTGACCACACCTGTTCTATTAGTATTACATGTTGACCACACCTGTTCTATTAGTATTACATGCTGACCACACTAGTTGTAGTAGTATTACATGCTGACCACACCTGTTCTATTAGTATTACATGCTGACCACACCTGTTGTAGTAGTATTACATGCTGACCACCCCTGTTGTAGTAGTATTACATGCTGACCACACCTGTTCTATTAGTATTACATACTGACCACACCTGTTCTATTAGTATTACATGCTGACCACACCTGTTCTATTAGTATTACATGCTGACACCACACCTGTTCTATTAGTATTACATTACATGTTCTATTAGTATTACCTGACCACTAGTTGTAGTAGTATTACATGCTGACCACACCTGTTCTATTAGTATTACATGCTGACCACACCTGTTGTAGTAGTATTACATACTGACCACACCTGTTCTATTAGTATTACATGCTGACCACACCTGTTCTATTAGTATTACATGCTGACCACACCTGTTCTATTAGTATTACATGCTGACCACACCTGTTCTATTAGTATTACATGCTGACCACACCTGTTGTATTAGTATTACATGCTGACCACACCTGTTGTAGTAGTATTACATGCTGACCACACCTGCTGTAGTAGTATTACATACTGACCACACCTGTTCTATTAGTATTACATGCTGACCACACCTGTTCTATTAGTATTACATGCTGACCACACTAGTTGTAGTAGTATTACATGCTGACCACACCTGTTCTATTAGTATTACATGCTGACCACACCTGTTGTAGTAGTATTACATACTGACCACACCTGTTCTATTAGTATTACATGCTGACCACACCTGTTCTATTAGTATTACATACTGACCACACCTGTTGTAGTAGTATTACATGCTGACCACACCTGTTCTATTAGTATTACATGCTGACCACACCTGTTCTATTAGTATTACATGCTGACCACACTAGTTGTAGTAGTATTACATGCTGACCACACCTGTTCTATTAGTATTACATGCTGACCACACCTGTTGTAGTAGTATTACATACTGACCACACCTGTTCTATTAGTATTACATGCTGACCACACCTGTTCTATTAGTATTACATACTGACCACACCTGTTGTAGTAGTATTACATGCTGACCACCCCTGTTGTAGTAGTATTACATGCTGACCACACCTGTTCTATTAGTATTACATACTGACCACACCTGTTCTATTAGTATTACATGCTGACCACACCTGTTCTATTAGTATTACATGCTGACCACACCTGTTCTATTAGTATTACATACTGACCACACCTGTTGTAGTAGTATTACATGCTGACCACACCTGTTCTATTAGTATTACATGCTGACCACACCTGTTCTATTAGTATTACATACTGACCACACCTGTTCTATTAGTATTACATGTTGACCACACCTGTTGTAGTAGTATTACATGCTGACCACACCTGTTGTAGTAGTATTACATGCTGACCACACCTGTTCTATTATTATTACATGCTGACCACACCTGTTCTATTAGTATTACATGTTGACCACACCTGTTGTAGTAGTATTACATGCTGACCACACCTGTTCTATTAGTATTACATACTGACCACACCTGTTCTATTAGTATTACATGTTGACCACACCTGTTGTAGTAGTATTACATGTTGACCACACCTGTTGTAGTAGTATTACATACTGACCACACCTGTTGTAGTAGTATTACATGCTGACCACACCTGTTGTAGTAGTATTACATACTGACCACACCTGTTGTAGTAGTATTACATACTGACCACACCTGTTGTAGTAGTATTACATACTGACCACACCTGTTCTATTAGTATTACATGCTGACCACACCTGTTCTATTAGTATTACATGCTGACCACACCACACCTGTTGACCACACCTGTTGTAGTAGTATTACATACTGACCACACCTGTTGTAGTAGTATTACATACTGACCACACCTGTTGTAGTAGTATTACATGCTGACCACACCTGTTGTAGTAGTATTACATACTGACCACACCTGTTCTATTAGTATTACATGCTGACCACACCTGTTCTATTAGTATTACATGCTGACCACACCTGTTGAAGTAGTATTACATGCTGACCACACCTGTTGTAGTAGTATTACATGCTGACCACACCTGTTCTATTAGTATTACATACTGACCACACCTGTTCTATTAGTATTACATGCTGACCACACCTGTTCTATTAGTATTACATGCTGACCACACCTGTTCTATTAGTATTACATACTGACCACACCTGTTGTAGTAGTATTACATGCTGACCACACCTGTTCTATTAGTATTACATGCTGACCACACCTGTTCTATTAGTATTACATACTGACCACACCTGTTGTAGTAGTATTACATGCTGACCACACCTGTTGTAGTAGTATTACATACTGACCACACCTGTTGTAGTAGTATTACATACTGACCACACCTGTTCTAGTAGTATTACATACTGACCACACCTGTTGTAGTAGTATTACATACTGACCACACCTGTTCTATTAGTATTACATGCTGACCACACCTGTTCTATTAGTATTACATGCTGACCACACCTGTTCTATTAGTATTACATGCTGACCACACCTGTTCTATTAGTATTACATGCTGACCACACCTGTTCTATTAGTATTACATGCTGACCACACCTGTTGTAGTAGTATTACATACTGACCACACCTGTTCTATTAGTATTACATGCTGACCACACCTGTTCTATTAGTATTACATGCTGACCACACTAGTTGAAGTAGTATTACATGCTGACCACACCTGTTCTATTAGTATTACATACTGACCACACCTGTTCTATTAGTATTACATGCTGACCACACCTGTTCTATTAGTATTACATGCTGACCACACCTGTTCTATTAGTATTACATACTGACCACACCTGTTGTAGTAGTATTACATGCTGACCACACCTGTTCTATTAGTATTACATGCTGACCACACCTGTTCTATTAGTATTACATACTGACCACACCTGTTGTACCTGTAGTATTACATGCTGACCACACCTGTTCTATTAGTATTACATGCTGACCACACCTGTTCTATTAGTATTACATGCTGACCACACCTGTTAGTATTACTGACCACACCTGTTGTAGTATTACATGCTGACCACACCTGTTCTATTAGTATTACATGCTGACCACACCTGTTCTATTAGTATTACATGCTGACCACACCTGTTCTATTAGTATTACATGCTGACCACACCTGTTCTATTAGTATTACATGCTGACCACACCTGTTCTATTAGTATTACATACTGACCACACCTGTTGTAGTAGTATTACATGCTGACCACACCTGTTGTAGTAGTATTACATACTGACCACACCTGTTGTAGTAGTATTACATACTGACCACACCTGTTGTAGTAGTATTACATACTGACCACACCTGTTGTAGTAGTATTACATACTGACCACACCTGTTCTATTAGTATTACATGCTGACCACACCTGTTCTATTAGTATTACATGCTGACCACACCTGTTCTATTAGTATTACATGCTGACCACACCTGTTCTATTAGTATTACATGCTGACCACACCTGTTGTAGTAGTATTACATACTGACCACACCTGTTCTATTAGTATTACATGCTGACCACACCTGTTCTATTAGTATTACATGCTGACCACACTAGTTGAAGTAGTATTACATGCTGACCACACCTGTTCTATTAGTATTACATACTGACCACACCTGTTCTATTAGTATTACATGCTGACCACACCTGTTCTATTAGTATTACATGCTGACCACACCTGTTCTATTAGTATTACATACTGACCACACCTGTTGTAGTAGTATTACATGCTGACCACACCTGTTCTATTAGTATTACATGCTGACCACACCTGTTCTATTAGTATTACATACTGACCACACCTGTTGTAGTAGTATTACATGCTGACCACACCTGTTGTAGTAGTATTACATACTGACCACACCTGTTGTAGTAGTATTACATACTGACCACACCTGTTGTAGTAGTATTACATACTGACCACACCTGTTGTAGTAGTATTACATGCTGACCACACCTGTTCTATTAGTATTACATGCTGACCACACCTGTTCTATTAGTATTACATACTGACCACACCTGTTCTATTAGTATTACATGTTGACCACACCTGTTGTAGTAGTATTACATGCTGACCACACCTGTTGTAGTAGTATTACATGCTGACCACACCTGTTCTATTATTATTACATGCTGACCACACCTGTTCTATTAGTATTACATGTTGACCACACCTGTTGTAGTAGTATTACATGCTGACCACACCTGTTCTATTAGTATTACATACTGACCACACCTGTTCTATTAGTATTACATGTTGACCACACCTGTTGTAGTAGTATTACATGCTGACCACACCTGTTGTAGTAGTATTACATACTGACCACACCTGTTGTAGTAGTATTACATGCTGACCACACCTGTTGTAGTAGTATTACATACTGACCACACCTGTTGTAGTAGTATTACATACTGACCACACCTGTTGTAGTAGTATTACATACTGACCACACCTGTTCTATTAGTATTACATGCTGACCACACCTGTTCTATTAGTATTACATGCTGACCACACCTGTTCTATTAGTATTACATCCTGACCACACCTGTTGTAGTAGTATTACATACTGACCACACCTGTTGTAGTAGTATTACATACTGACCACACCTGTTGTAGTAGTATTACATGCTGACCACACCTGTTGTAGTAGTATTACATACTGACCACACCTGTTCTATTAGTATTACATGCTGACCACACCTGTTCTATTAGTATTACATGCTGACCACACCTGTTGTAGTAGTATTACATGCTGACCACCCCTGTTGTAGTAGTATTACATGCTGACCACACCTGTTCTATTAGTATTACATACTGACCACACCTGTTCTATTAGTATTACATGCTGACCACACCTGTTCTATTAGTATTACATGCTGACCACACCTGTTCTATTAGTATTACATACTGACCACACCTGTTGTAGTAGTATTACATGCTGACCACACCTGTTCTATTAGTATTACATGCTGACCACACCTGTTCTATTAGTATTACATACTGACCACACCTGTTGTAGTAGTATTACATGCTGACCACACCTGTTGTAGTAGTATTACATACTGACCACACCTGTTGTAGTAGTATTACATACTGACCACACCTGTTGTAGTAGTATTACATACTGACCACACCTGTTGTAGTAGTATTACATACTGACCACACCTGTTCTATTAGTATTACATGCTGACCACACCTGTTCTATTAGTATTACATGCTGACCACACCTGTTCTATTAGTATTACATGCTGACCACACCTGTTCTATTAGTATTACATGCTGACCACACCTGTTGTAGTAGTATTACATGCTGACCACACCTGTTGTAGTAGTATTACATACTGACCACACCTGTTCTATTAGTATTACATGCTGACCACACCTGTTCTATTAGTATTACATGCTGACCACACTAGTTGAAGTAGTATTACATGCTGACCACACCTGTTCTATTAGTATTACATACTGACCACACCTGTTCTATTAGTATTACATGCTGACCACACCTGTTCTATTAGTATTACATGCTGACCACACCTGTTCTATTAGTATTACATACTGACCACACCTGTTGTAGTAGTATTACATGCTGACCACACCTGTTCTATTAGTATTACATGCTGACCACACCTGTTCTATTAGTATTACATACTGACCACACCTGTTGTAGTAGTATTACATGCTGACCACACCTGTTCTATTAGTATTACATGCTGACCACACCTGTTCTATTAGTATTACATGCTGACCACACCTGTTCTATTAGTATTACATGCTGACCACACCTGTTGTAGTAGTATTACATGCTGACCACACCTGTTGTAGTAGTATTACATGCTGACCACACCTGTTCTATTAGTATTACATGCTGACCACACCTGTTCTATTAGTATTACATACTGACCACACCTGTTGTAGTAGTATTACATGCTGACCACACCTGTTGTAGTAGTATTACATACTGACCACACCTGTTGTAGTAGTATTACATACTGACCACACCTGTTTAGTATTACATACCTGTTGTATTACATACATGACCACACCTGTTCTATTAGTATTACATGCTGACCACACCTGTTCTATTAGTATTACATGCTGACCACACCTGTTCTATTAGTATTACATGCTGACCACACCTGTTCTATTAGTATTACATGCTGACCACACCTGTTGTAGTAGTATTACATGCTGACCACACCTGTTGTAGTAGTATTACATACTGACCACACCTGTTCTATTAGTATTACATGCTGACCACACCTGTTCTATTAGTATTACATGCTGACCACACTAGTTGAAGTAGTATTACATGCTGACCACACCTGTTCTATTAGTATTACATACTGACCACACCTGTTCTATTAGTATTACATGCTGACCACACCTGTTCTATTAGTATTACATGCTGACCACACCTGTTCTATTAGTATTACATACTGACCACACCTGTTGTAGTAGTATTACATGCTGACCACACCTGTTCTATTAGTATTACATGCTGACCACACCTGTTCTATTAGTATTACATACTGACCACACCTGTTGTAGTAGTATTACATGCTGACCACACCTGTTGTAGTAGTATTACATACTGACCACACCTGTTGTAGTAGTATTACATACTGACCACACCTGTTGTAGTAGTATTACATACTGACCACACCTGTTGTAGTAGTATTACATACTGACCACACCTGTTCTATTAGTATTACATGCTGACCACACCTGTTCTATTAGTATTACATGCTGACCACACCTGTTCTATTAGTATTACATGCTGACCACACCTGTTCTATTAGTATTACATGCTGACCACACCTGTTGTAGTAGTATTACATGCTGACCACACCTGTTGTAGTAGTATTACATACTGACCACACCTGTTCTATTAGTATTACATGCTGACCACACCTGTTCTATTAGTATTACATGCTGACCACACCTGTTGTATTAGTATTACATGCTGACCACACCTGTTGTAGTAGTATTACATGCTGACCACACCTGTTGTAGTAGTATTACATACTGACCACACCTGTTCTATTAGTATTACATGCTGACCACACCTGTTCTATTAGTATTACATGCTGACCACACCTGTTGTAGTAGTATTACATGCTGACCACCCCTGTTGTAGTAGTATTACATGCTGACCACACCTGTTCTATTGGTATTACATACTGACCACACCTGTTCTATTAATATTACATGCTGACCACACCTGTTCTATTAGTATTACATGCTGACCACACCTGTTCTATTAGTATTACATACTGACCACACCTGTTGTAGTAGTATTACATACTGACCACACCTGTTCTATTAGTATTACATGCTGACCACACCTGTTGTAGTAGTATTACATGCTGACCACACCTGTTGTAGTAGTATTACATGCTGACCACACCTGACCACACCTGTTCTATTAGTATTACATGTTGACCACACCTGTTGTAGTAGTATTACATGCTGACCACACCTGTTCTATTAGTATTACATACTGACCACACCTGTTCTATTAGTATTACATGTTGACCACACCTGTTGTAGTAGTATTACATGTTGACCACACCTGTTGTAGTAGTATTACATACTGACCACACCTGTTGTAGTAGTATTACATGCTGACCACACCTGTTGTAGTAGTATTACATACTGACCACACCTGTTGTAGTAGTATTACATACTGACCACACCTGTTGTAGTAGTATTACATACTGACCACACCTGTTCTATTAGTATTACATGCTGACCACACCTGTTCTATTAGTATTACATGCTGACCACACCTGTTCTATTAGTATTACATCCTGACCACACCTGTTGTAGTAGTATTACATACTGACCACACCTGTTGTAGTAGTATTACATACTGACCACACCTGTTGTAGTAGTATTACATGCTGACCACCCCTGTTGTAGTAGTATTACATGCTGACCACACCTGTTCTATTAGTATTACATACTGACCACACCTGTTCTATTAGTATTACATGCTGACCACACCTGTTCTATTAGTATTACATGCTGACCACACCTGTTCTATTAGTATTACATACTGACCACACCTGTTGTAGTAGTATTACATGCTGACCACACCTGTTCTATTAGTATTACATGCTGACCACACCTGTTCTATTAGTATTACATACTGACCACACCTGTTGTAGTAGTATTACATGCTGACCACACCTGTTGTAGTAGTATTACATACTGACCACACCTGTTGTAGTAGTATTACATACTGACCACACCTGTTGTAGTAGTATTACATACTGACCACACCTGTTCTATTAATATTACATGTTGACCACACCTGTTCTATTAGTATTACATGCTGACCACACCTGTTCTATTAGTATTACATGCTGACCACACCTGTTCTATTAGTATTACATACTGACCACACCTGTTGTAGTAGTATTACATGCTGACCACACCTGTTCTATTAGTATTACATGCTGACCACACCTGTTCTATTAGTATTACATGCTGACCACACCTGTTGTAGTAGTATTACATGCTGACCACACCTGTTCTATTAGTATTACATACTGACCACACCTGTTCTATTAGTATTACATGTTGACCACACCTGTTGTAGTAGTATTACATGCTGACCACACCTGTTCTATTAGTATTACATACTGACCACACCTGTTCTATTAGTATTACATGTTGACCACACCTGTTGTAGTAGTATTACATGTTGACCACACCTGTTGTAGTAGTATTACATACTGACCACACCTGTTGTAGTAGTATTACATGCTGACCACACCTGTTGTAGTAGTATTACATACTGACCACACCTGTTGTAGTAGTATTACATACTGACCACACCTGTTGTAGTAGTATTACATACTGACCACACCTGTTCTATTAGTATTACATGCTGACCACACCTGTTCTATTAGTATTACATGCTGACCACACCTGTTCTATTAGTATTACATCCTGACCACACCTGTTGTAGTAGTATTACATACTGACCACACCTGTTGTAGTAGTATTACATACTGACCACACCTGTTGTAGTAGTATTACATGCTGACCACCCCTGTTGTAGTAGTATTACATGCTGACCACACCTGTTCTATTAGTATTACATACTGACCACACCTGTTCTATTAGTATTACATGCTGACCACACCTGTTCTATTAGTATTACATGCTGACCACACCTGTTCTATTAGTATTACATACTGACCACACCTGTTGTAGTAGTATTACATGCTGACCACACCTGTTCTATTAGTATTACATGCTGACCACACCTGTTCTATTAGTATTACATACTGACCACACCTGTTGTAGTAGTATTACATGCTGACCACACCTGTTGTAGTAGTATTACATACTGACCACACCTGTTGTAGTAGTATTACATACTGACCACACCTGTTGTAGTAGTATTACATACTGACCACACCTGTTCTATTAATATTACATGTTGACCACACCTGTTCTATTAGTATTACATGCTGACCACACCTGTTCTATTAGTATTACATGCTGACCACACCTGTTCTATTAGTATTACATACTGACCACACCTGTTGTAGTAGTATTACATGCTGACCACACCTGTTCTATTAGTATTACATGCTGACCACACCTGTTCTATTAGTATTACATGCTGACCACACCTGTTGTAGTAGTATTACATGCTGACCACACCTGTTCTATTAGTATTACATACTGACCACACCTGTTCTATTAGTATTACATGTTGACCACACCTGTTGTAGTAGTATTACATGCTGACCACACCTGTTGTAGTAGTATTACATGCTGACCACACCTGTTCTATTATTATTACATACTGACCACACCTGTTCTATTAGTATTACATGTTGACCACACCTGTTGTATTAGTATTACATGCTGACCACACCTGTTGTAGTAGTATTACATGCTGACCACACCTGTTGTAGTAGTATTACATACTGACCACACCTGTTCTATTAGTATTACATGCTGACCACACCTGTTCTATTAGTATTACATGCTGACCACACCTGTTGTAGTAGTATTACATGCTGACCACCCCTGTTGTAGTAGTATTACATGCTGACCACACCTGTTCTATTAGTATTACATACTGACCACACCTGTTCTATTAGTATTACATGCTGACCACACCTGTTCTATTAGTATTACATGCTGACCACACCTGTTCTATTAGTATTACATACTGACCACACCTGTTGTAGTAGTATTACATACTGACCACACCTGTTCTATTAGTATTACATGCTGACCACACCTGTTGTAGTAGTATTACATGCTGACCACACCTGTTCTATTATTATTACATGCTGACCACACCTGTTCTATTAGTATTACATGTTGACCACACCTGTTGTAGTAGTATTACATGCTGACCACACCTGTTCTATTAGTATTACATACTGACCACACCTGTTCTATTAGTATTACATGTTGACCACACCTGTTGTAGTAGTATTACATGTTGACCACACCTGTTGTAGTAGTATTACATACTGACCACACCTGTTGTAGTAGTATTACATGCTGACCACACCTGTTGTAGTAGTATTACATGCTGACCACACCTGTTGTAGTAGTATTACATGCTGACCACACCTGTTCTATTATTATTACATGCTGACCACACCTGTTCTATTAGTATTACATGTTGACCACACCTGTTGTAGTAGTATTACATGCTGACCACACCTGTTCTATTAGTATTACATACTGACCACACCTGTTCTATTAGTATTACATGTTGACCACACCTGTTGTAGTAGTATTACATGTTGACCACACCTGTTGTAGTAGTATTACATACTGACCACACCTGTTGTAGTAGTATTACATGCTGACCACACCTGTTGTAGTAGTATTACATACTGACCACACCTGTTGTAGTAGTATTACATACTGACCACACCTGTTGTAGTAGTATTACATACTGACCACACCTGTTCTATTAGTATTACATGCTGACCACACCTGTTCTATTAGTATTACATGCTGACCACACCTGTTCTATTAGTATTACATCCTGACCACACCTGTTGTAGTAGTATTACATACTGACCACACCTGTTGTAGTAGTATTACATACTGACCACACCTGTTGTAGTAGTATTACATGCTGACCACACCTGTTGTAGTAGTATTACATACTGACCACACCTGTTCTATTAGTATTACATGCTGACCACACCTGTTCTATTAGTATTACATGCTGACCACACCTGTTGTAGTAGTATTACATGCTGACCACCCCTGTTGTAGTAGTATTACATGCTGACCACACCTGTTCTATTAGTATTACATACTGACCACACCTGTTCTATTAGTATTACATGCTGACCACACCTGTTCTATTAGTATTACATGCTGACCACACCTGTTCTATTAGTATTACATACTGACCACACCTGTTGTAGTAGTATTACATGCTGACCACACCTGTTCTATTAGTATTACATGCTGACCACACCTGTTCTATTAGTATTACATACTGACCACACCTGTTGTAGTAGTATTACATGCTGACCACACCTGTTGTAGTAGTATTACATACTGACCACACCTGTTGTAGTAGTATTACATACTGACCACACCTGTTGTAGTAGTATTACATACTAACCACACCTGTTCTATTAATATTACATGTTGACCACACCTGTTCTATTAGTATTACATGCTGACCACACCTGTTCTATTAGTATTACATGCTGACCACACCTGTTCTATTAGTATTACATGCTGACCACACCTGTTCTATTAGTATTACATACTGACCACACCTGTTGTAGTAGTATTACATGCTGACCACACCTGTTCTATTAGTATTACATGCTGACCACACCTGTTCTATTAGTATTACATGCTGACCACACCTGTTGTAGTAGTATTACATGCTGACCACACCTGTTCTATTAGTATTACATACTGACCACACCTGTTCTATTAGTATTACATGTTGACCACACCTGTTGTAGTAGTATTACATGCTGACCACACCTGTTGTAGTAGTATTACATGCTGACCACACCTGTTCTATTATTATTACATACTGACCACACCTGTTCTATTAGTATTACATGTTGACCACACCTGTTGTAGTAGTATTTAATGCTGACCACACCTGTTCTATTAGTATTACATGTTGACCACACCTGTTGTAGTAGTATTACATGTTGACCACACCTGTTGTAGTAGTATTACATACTGACCACACCTGTTGTAGTAGTATTACATGCTGACCACACCTGTTGTAGTAGTATTACATACTGACCACACCTGTTGTAGTAGTATTACATGCTGACCACACCTGTTGTAGTAGTATTACATACTGACCACACCTGTTCTATTAGTATTACATGCTGACCACACCTGTTCTATTAGTATTACATGCTGACCACAGCTGTTGTAGTAGTATTACATGCTGACCACCCCTGTTGTAGTAGTATTACATGCTGACCACACCTGTTCTATTAGTATTACATGCTGACCACACCTGTTCTATTAGTATTACATACTGACCACACCTGTTGTAGTAGTATTACATGCTGACCACACCTGTTGTAGTAGTATTACATACTGACCACACCTGTTGTAGTAGTATTACATACTGACCACACCTGTTGTAGTAGTATTACATACTGACCACACCTGTTCTATTAATATTACATGTTGACCACACCTGTTCTATTAGTATTACATGCTGACCACACCTGTTCTATTAGTATTACATGCTGACCACACCTGTTCTATTAATATTACATGCTGACCACACCTGTTCTATTAGTATTACATACTGACCACACCTGTTGTAGTAGTATTACATGCTGACCACACCTGTTGTAGTAGTATTACATACTGACCACACCTGTTCTATTAGTATTACATACTGACCACACCTGTTGTAGTAGTATTACATGCTGACCACACCTGTTCTATTAGTATTACATGCTGACCACACCTGTTCTATTAGTATTACATGCTGACCACACCTGTTGTAGTAGTATTACATGCTGACCACACCTGTTCTATTATTATTACATACTGACCACACCTGTTCTATTAGTATTACATGTTGACCACACCTGTTGTAGTAGTATTACATGCTGACCACACCTGTTCTATTAGTATTACATACTGACCACACCTGTTCTATTAGTATTACATGTTGACCACACCTGTTGTAGTAGTATTACATGTTGACCACACCTGTTGTAGTAGTATTACATACTGACCACACCTGTTGTAGTAGTATTACATGCTGACCACACCTGTTGTAGTAGTATTACATACTGACCACACCTGTTGTAGTAGTATTACATACTGACCACACCTGTTGTAGTAGTATTACATACTGACCACACCTGTTCTATTAGTATTACATGCTGACCACACCTGTTCTATTAGTATTACATGCTGACCACACCTGTTCTATTAGTATTACATCCTGACCACACCTGTTGTAGTAGTATTACATACTGACCACACCTGTTGTAGTAGTATTACATACTGACCACACCTGTTGTAGTAGTATTACATGGTGACCACACCTGTTGTAGTAGTATTACATACTGACCACACCTGTTCTATTAGTATTACATGCTGACCACACCTGTTCTATTAGTATTACATGCTGACCACACCTGTTCTATTAGTATTACATGCTGACCACACCTGTTCTATTAGTATTACATGCTGACCACACCTGTTCTATTAGTATTACATACTGACCACACCTGTTGTAGTAGTATTACATGCTGACCACACCTGTTCTATTAGTATTACATGCTGACCACACCTGTTCTATTAGTATTACATGCTGACCACACCTGTTGTAGTAGTATTACATGCTGACCACACCTGTTCTATTAGTATTACATACTGACCACACCTGTTCTATTAGTATTACATGTTGACCACACCTGTTGTAGTAGTATTACATGCTGACCACACCTGTTGTAGTAGTATTACATGCTGACCACACCTGTTCTATTATTATTACATACTGACCACACCTGTTCTATTAGTATTACATGTTGACCACACCTGTTGTAGTAGTATTTAATGCTGACCACACCTGTTCTATTAGTATTACATACTGACCACACCTGTTCTATTAGTATTACATGTTGACCACACCTGTTGTAGTAGTATTACATGTTGACCACACCTGTTGTAGTAGTATTACATACTGACCACACCTGTTGTAGTAGTATTACATGCTGACCACACCTGTTGTAGTAGTATTACATACTGACCACACCTGTTGTAGTAGTATTACATGCTGACCACACCTGTTGTAGTAGTATTACATACTGACCACACCTGTTCTATTAGTATTACATGCTGACCACACCTGTTCTATTAGTATTACATGCTGACCACAGCTGTTGTAGTAGTATTACATGCTGACCACCCCTGTTGTAGTAGTATTACATGCTGACCACACCTGTTCTATTAGTATTACATGCTGACCACACCTGTTCTATTAGTATTACATACTGACCACACCTGTTGTAGTAGTATTACATGCTGACCACACCTGTTGTAGTAGTATTACATACTGACCACACCTGTTGTAGTAGTATTACATACTGACCACACCTGTTGTAGTAGTATTACATACTGACCACACCTGTTCTATTAATATTACATGTTGACCACACCTGTTCTATTAGTATTACATGCTGACCACACCTGTTCTATTAGTATTACATGCTGACCACACCTGTTCTATTAATATTACATGCTGACCACACCTGTTCTATTAGTATTACATACTGACCACACCTGTTGTAGTAGTATTACATGCTGACCACACCTGTTGTAGTAGTATTACATACTGACCACACCTGTTCTATTAGTATTACATACTGACCACACCTGTTGTAGTAGTATTACATGCTGACCACACCTGTTCTATTAGTATTACATGCTGACCACACCTGTTCTATTAGTATTACATGCTGACCACACCTGTTGTAGTAGTATTACATGCTGACCACACCTGTTCTATTATTATTACATACTGACCACACCTGTTCTATTAGTATTACATGTTGACCACACCTGTTGTAGTAGTATTACATGCTGACCACACCTGTTCTATTAGTATTACATACTGACCACACCTGTTCTATTAGTATTACATGTTGACCACACCTGTTGTAGTAGTATTACATGTTGACCACACCTGTTGTAGTAGTATTACATACTGACCACACCTGTTGTAGTAGTATTACATGCTGACCACACCTGTTGTAGTAGTATTACATACTGACCACACCTGTTGTAGTAGTATTACATACTGACCACACCTGTTGTAGTAGTATTACATACTGACCACACCTGTTCTATTAGTATTACATGCTGACCACACCTGTTCTATTAGTATTACATGCTGACCACACCTGTTCTATTAGTATTACATCCTGACCACACCTGTTGTAGTAGTATTACATACTGACCACACCTGTTGTAGTAGTATTACATACTGACCACACCTGTTGTAGTAGTATTACATGGTGACCACACCTGTTGTAGTAGTATTACATACTGACCACACCTGTTCTATTAGTATTACATGCTGACCACACCTGTTCTATTAGTATTACATGCTGACCACACCTGTTGTAGTAGTATTACATGCTGACCACCCCTGTTGTAGTAGTATTACATGCTGACCACACCTGTTCTATTAGTATTACATACTGACCACACCTGTTCTATTAGTATTACATGCTGACCACACCTGTTCTATTAGTATTACATGCTGACCACACCTGTTCTATTAGTATTACATACTGACCACACCTGTTGTAGTAGTATTACATGCTGACCACACCTGTTCTATTAGTATTACATGCTGACCACACCTGTTCTATTAGTATTACATAATGACCACACCTGTTGTAGTAGTATTACATGCTGACCACACCTGTTGTAGTATTACATACTGACCACACCTGTTGTAGTAGTATTACATACTGACCACACCTGTTGTAGTAGTATTACATACTGACCACACCTGTTCTATTAATATTACATGTTGACCACACCTGTTCTATTAGTATTACATGCTGACCACACCTGTTCTATTAGTATTACATGCTGACCACACCTGTTCTATTAGTATTACATGCTGACCACACCTGTTCTATTAGTATTACATGCTGACCACACCTTTTGTAGTAGTATTACATGCTGACCACCCCTGTTGTAGTAGTATTACATGCTGACCACACCTGTTCTATTATTATTACATACTGACCACACCTGTTCTATTAGTATTACATGTTGACCACACCTGTTGTAGTAGTATTTAATGCTGACCACACCTGTTCTATTAGTATTACATACTGACCACACCTGTTCTATTAGTATTACATGTTGACCACACCTGTTGTAGTAGTATTACATGTTGACCACACCTGTTGTAGTAGTATTACATACTGACCACACCTGTTGTAGTAGTATTACATGCTGACCACACCTGTTGTAGTAGTATTACATACTGACCACACCTGTTGTAGTAGTATTACATGCTGACCACACCTGTTGTAGTAGTATTACATACTGACCACACCTGTTCTATTAGTATTACATGCTGACCACACCTGTTCTATTAGTATTACATGCTGACCACAGCTGTTGTAGTAGTATTACATGCTGACCACCCCTGTTGTAGTAGTATTACATGCTGACCACACCTGTTCTATTAGTATTACATGCTGACCACACCTGTTCTATTAGTATTACATACTGACCACACCTGTTGTAGTAGTATTACATGCTGACCACACCTGTTGTAGTAGTATTACATACTGACCACACCTGTTGTAGTAGTATTACATACTGACCACACCTGTTGTAGTAGTATTACATACTGACCACACCTGTTCTATTAATATTACATGTTGACCACACCTGTTCTATTAGTATTACATGCTGACCACACCTGTTCTATTAGTATTACATGCTGACCACACCTGTTCTATTAATATTACATGCTGACCACACCTGTTCTATTAGTATTACATACTGACCACACCTGTTGTAGTAGTATTACATGCTGACCACACCTGTTGTAGTAGTATTACATGCTGACCACACCTTTTGTAGTAGTATTACATGCTGACCACCCCTGTTGTAGTAGTATTACATGCTGACCACACCTGTTCTATTAGTATTACATACTGACCACACCTGTTCTATTAGTATTACATGCTGACCACACCTGTTCTATTAGTATTACATGCTGACCACACCTGTTCTATTAGTATTACATACTGACCACACCTGTTGTAGTAGTATTACATGCTGACCACACCTGTTCTATTAGTATTACATGCTGACCACACCTGTTCTATTAGTATTACATGCTGACCACACCTGTTGTAGTAGTATTACATGCTGACCACACCTGTTCTATTAGTATTACATACTGACCACACCTGTTCTATTAGTATTACATGCTGACCACACCTGTTGTAGTAGTATTACATGCTGACCACACCTGTTCTATTAGTATTACATACTGACCACACCTGTTCTATTAGTATTACATACTGACCACACCTGTTGTATCACGTTGCAAAATAAATGTACAGCTACGTGTTATTCAATCACTGCACCCAAACTGCACGAAGACGTCAACTGTTCTTAACGTTTGACTCCTTGCAAGTCCCTTCTCCCATCTCCTCATTGGTTTATAGGAGCCTATACCATATACCCAGGTTTCCCCTTTTACCTGTGGAATCATGGTTGTAGAGAACACATGATTATGAGACTCAAAATGGGTCAAAACTCTACATTTGAGATAAAATAACAACCCAATGTTTATATCCCAGGACAAATGAGCAACAGCAAGCTAGATAGATACATGTCCAGGAATATTTGTGTTTTGACCTCTCCCCAAATTAATATAGTTGTTTTTTGTCATTTCAAGTTGGGTGTCCTGATCGTGTCTGGTGTGTGATGGCACACGCAGGTGCCCGGTCGAGTCAACATGTTCAAGTAAAGACATTGGCTCCAATCTAGTTATGGTTTTTCACTTTTCCTCATTGATTTTCCAAACCCCGGCAGCACGGTCTATTTCCCAAGCTTTCCCGTACGTCTCGCGATGAAGCGCCTCTGGGTTTAGGAACTCCACGGCCATATTTAGTCTAATATACTATGATGTGTTTGAGTGAAGGTCAAGTGGCACTATTATCCCTATCAAGTGTGCTACTTTTGTCTGGGGTCTATTTATTTTTATTTATTTATTTGTATTTATTTTATTTAACAAGCCAAGTTAGTTAAGAACAAATTCTTATTTACAATGATGGCCTACCCCGACCAAACCCTAACCCGGGAGGCGCTGGGTCAGCCTTTTGACGTTTCCTATAATAGCCTTTATTCTCACATGAAGACAGTCAATTTCTTCCATTGTGTCCTATTGGGGCATGGAAAGCAAGACAGCCGTATCTCAGGCTATTTTCTTTATGTTTCCTGTCTGAGGCACACATTTAACATTCACGTGCTGAACCATTTAGTTGATAGATAGAAGCTCTGTGCGTGTCGAAGAGGCCTATCTTCCCCCTGGCTCATCCCTGTCCCCTACCCTACCTCATCCCTGCCGCCTAACCTACCTCATCCCTGTCCCCTACCCTACCTCATCCCTGTTCCCTACCCTACCTCATCCCTGTCCCCTACCCTACCTCATCCCTGCCGCCTAACCTACCTCATCCCTGTCCCCTACCCTACCTCATCCCTGTCTCTCTACCCTATCTCCTCCTGTCCCCCACCCTACCTCATCCCTGCCGCCTAACCTACCTCATCCCTGTCCCCTACCCTACCTCATCCCTGTTCCCTACCCTACCTCATCCCTGTCCCCTACCCTACCTCATCCCTGCCGCCTAACCTACCTCATCCCTGTCCCCTACCCTACCTCATCCCTGTCTCTCTACCCTATCTCCTCCTGTCCCCCACCCTACCTTATCCCTGTCCCCCTACCCTACCTCATCCCTGTCCCCTACCTTACCTCATCCCTGTCCCCCTACCCTACCTCATCCCTGTCCCCCTACCCTACCTCATCCCTGTCACCTACCCTACCTCATCCCTGTCCCCTACCCTACCTCATCCCTGTCCCCTACACTACCTCATCCCTGTCCCCCATCCCTACCTCATCCCTGTCTCTCTACCCTACTTCATCCCTGTCTCCCTACCCTACCTCAACCTTGTCCCCCTACGCTACCTCATCCCTGTCTCTCTACCCTACCTCACCCCTGTCCCCCTACCCTACCTCATCCATGTCTCTCTACCCTACCTCATCCCTGTCCCCTACACTACCTCATCCCTGTCCCCCATCCCTACCTCATCCTTGTCTCTCTACCCTACTTCATCCCTGTCTCCCTACCCTACCTCAACCTTGTCTCCCTACCCTACCTCAACCCTGTCTCTCTACCCTACCTCACCCCTGTCTCTCTACCTTACCTCACCCCTGTCTCTCTACCCTACCTCCCCCCTGTCTCTCTACCCTACCTCCCCCTGTCTCTCTACCCTACCTCCCCCTGTCTCTCTACCCTACCTCCCCTTTCTCTCTACCCTACCTCACCCCTGTCTCTCTACCCTACCTCCCCCTGTCTCTCTACCCTACCTCCCCCTGTCTCTCTACCCTACCTCCCCCTCCTCCCAGCCTCACAACTCCACTCTCCCTACCTCCCCTCCTCCCAGCCTCACCCCTACACTCCCCCTACCTCCCCCTCCTCCCAGCCTCACCCCTACACTCCCCCTACCTCCCCCTCCTCCCAGCCTCACCCCTACACTCCCCCTACCAGCCTCACCCCTACACTCCCCCTACCCCCCCTCCTCCCAGCCTCACCCCTACATCCCCCTACCTCCCCCTCCTCCCAGCCTCACCCCTACACTCCCGCTACCTCCCCCTCCTCCCAGCCTCACCCCTACACTCCCCCTTCCTCCCACTCCCCTCCTCCCAGCCTCACCCCTACACCACCTACCTCCCCCTCCTCCCAGCATCACCACTACACCCCCTACCTCCCCAGCCTCCCAGCCTCACCCCTACACTCCCCCTACCTCCCCCTCCTCCCAGCCTCACCCCTACACTCCCTCTACCTCCCTCCTCCCAGCCTCACCCCGACACTCCCCCTACCAGCCTCACCCCTACACTCCCTCTACCACCCCCTCCTCCCAGCCTCACCCCTACAACCTGCCTACATCCCCCTCCTCCCTGCCTCACCCCTACACTCCCCTGCCTCCCACTCCCCTCCTCCCAGCCTCACCCCTACACCCCCTACTTACCCCTCCTCCCAGCCTCACCCCTACACCCTGCCTACCTCCCCCCTCCTCCCAGCGTCACCACTACACCCTCCCTACCTCCCCCTCCTCCCAGCCTCACCCCTACACCCCCCACCTCCCCCTCCTCCCAGCCTCACCCCTACACTCCCCCTACCTCCCCCTCCTCCCAGCCTCACCACTACACTCCCTCTACCTCCCCCTCCTCCCAGCCTCACCCCGACACTCCCCCTACCAGCCTCACCCCTACACTCCCTCTACCACCCCCTCCTCCCAGCCTCACCCCTACACCCTGCCTACCTCCCCCTCCTCCCAGCCTCACCCCTACACTCCCCTGCCTCCCCCCCCCTCCTCCCAGCCTCACCCCTACACACCCTACCTCCCCCTCCTCCCAGCCTCACCCCTACACCCTGCCTACCTCCCCTCCTCCCAGCCTCACACCTTACACTCCCCCTTCCTCCCACTCCCCTCCTCCCAGCCTCACTCCTACACCCCCTACCTCCCCCTCCTCCCAGCGTCACCACTACACCCCCCTACCTCCCCCTCCTCCCAGCCTCACCCCTACACTCCCTCTACCTCCCCCTCCCCTCCTCCCAGCCTCACCACTACACTCCCCTACCTCCCCTCCTCCCAGCCTCACCCCTACACTCCCTCTACCTCCCCCTCCTCCCAAACCTCACCCCTACACTCCCCTGCCTCCCCCTCCCCTCCTCCCAGCCTCACCACTACACTCCCCTACCTCCCCCTCCTCCCAGCCTCACCACTACACCCCCTACCTCCCCCTCCTCCCAGCGTCACCCCTACACTCCCTCTACCTCCCCCTCCCTCCCAGCCTCACCCCTACACTCCCCGTACCTCCCCCTCCTCTCAGCCTCACCACTACACCCCCCTACCTCCCCCTCCTCCCAGCCTCAACCCTACGCTCCCCGTGCCTCCCCCTCCTCCCAGCCTCACCCCTACACTCCCCGTACCTACCCCCTCCTCCCAGCCTCACCCCTACACCCCCCCTACCTCCCCCTCCTCCCAGCCTCACCCCTACACTCCCCGTACCTCCCCCTCCTCCCAGCCTCACCCCTACACCCCCCCTACCTCCCCCTCCTCCCAGCCTCACCCCTACACTCCCCGTACCTCCCCCTCCTCCCAGCCTCACCCCTACACTCCCCATACCTCCCCCTCCTCCCAGCCTCACCCCTACACTCCCCGTACCTCCCCCTCCTCCCAGCCTCACCCCTACACTCCCCGTACCTCCCCCTCCTCCCAGCCTCACCCCTACACTCCCTGTACCTCCCCCTCCTCCCAGCCTCACCCCTACACTCCCCGTACCTACCCCTCCTCCCAGCCTCACCCCTTATAATATTCCTGCTGTCAGATATTCATGAGCAATACCCTCATTGACCTCTCCTTCACTTTCTCTCCTCCTCCTCTGCTGTGGTAAATCTGGTGTGAAGGGGGGTGGTGTATGTGTGTGTGTGTGTGTGTGCAGACAGACAGACAGACAGACAGACAGACAGACAGACAGACAGACAGACAGACAGACAGACAGACAGGCAGGCAGGCAGGCAGGCAGACAGACAGACAGACAGACAGACAGACAGACAGACAGACAGACAGACAGACAGACAGACAGGCAGGCAGGCAGGCAGGCAGGCAGGCAGGCAGGCAGGCAGACAGACAGACAGACAGACAGACAGACAGGCAGGCAGACAGACAGACAGACAGACAGACAGACAGACAGACAGACAGACAGACAGACAGACAGACAGACAGACAGACAGACAGACAGACAGACAGACAGACATGCAGACAGACAGACAGACAGACAGACAGACAGGCAGACAGACAGACAGGCAGACAGGCAGACAGACAGGCAGACAGACAGACAGACAGACAGACAGACAGACAGACAGACAGACAGACAGACAGACAGACAGACAGACAGACAGACAGACAGACAGACAGACAGACAGACAGACAGACCTCTGTATGATATCTGTCTATCCTAGAGATTGTGACCATGCATTCAGCATATTTCATCATCAAGGACAAATAGACTTGGCTCAGTGCAGCTCTGCCCAACCTAGCTCAGCCCCAGACACTGTCGATAATATGAGAGGGTTTCCTCTCCTTAGTTGTCAGGGAAGAAAGAACCATATGGCACCTTGGTTTGCTTGCACTGCGAGCTGAGATTGTCATTTTGGGAAGGGTGGGGCAGGAGCATATTGGCAGCACTGGATCTAAACAGTTGCTTTCTAAAATGTTGTATGTGTACGTGTGTGTGTCTCTGTGTGTGTCTCTGCGTGTGTCTCTGCGTGTGTCTCTGCGTGTGTCTCTGCGTGTGTCTCTGCGTGTGTCTCTGTGTGTGTCTCTGCGTGTGTCTCTGTGTGTGTCTCTGTGTGTGTCTCTGCGTGTGTCTCTGCGTGTGTCTCTGTGTGTGTTTCTGTGTGTGGCTCTGTGTGTGTCTGTGTGTGTGTCTCTGTTTGTGTCTCTGTGTGTGTCTCTGTTTGTGTCTGTGTGTGTGTCTGCGTGTGTCTCTGCATGTGTCTCTGTGTGTGTCTCTGTGTGTGTCTGCGTGTGTCTCTGTGTGTGTCTCTGCGTGTGTCTCTGTTTGTGTCTCTGTGTGTGTCTCTGCGTGTGTCTCTGTTTGTGTCTCTGTGTGTGCCTGTGTGTGTCTTTGTTTGTGTCTCTGTGTGTGTCTCTGTGTGTGCCTGTGTGTGTCTCTGTTTGTGTCTCTGTGTGTGTCTATGTGTGTGTATCTGTGTTGTGTCTCTGTGTGTGTCTGTGTGTGTCTCTGTTTGTGTCTCTGTGTTTGTGTCTCTGTGTGTGTCTCTGTGTGTGTCTCTGTTTGTGTCTGTGTGTGTCTCTGTGTGTGTCTGTGTGTGTGTCTCTGTGTGTGTCTCTGTGTGTGTCTCTGTGTGTGTTTCTGTGTGTGGCTCTGTGTGTGTCTGTGTGTGTGTCTCTGTTTGTGTCTCTGTGTGTGTCTCTGTTTGTGTCTCTGTGTGTGTCTCTGTGTGTGTCTGCGTGTGTCTCTGCGTGTGTCTCTGGGTGTGTTTCTGTGTGTGTCTCTGTGTGTGTCTGTGTGTGTGTCTCTGTGTGTGTCTCTGTGTGTGTCTCTGTTTGTGTCTCTGTGTGTGTCTCTGTGTGTGTCTCTGTGTGTGTCTCTGTGTGTGTGTCTGTGTGTGTCTGTGTGTGTCTGTGTTGTGTCTCTGTGTGTGTCTCTGTTTGTGTCTCTGTTTGTGTATCTGTGTTTGTGTCTCTGTGTGTGTCTCTGTGTGTGTCTCTGTGTGTGTCTGTGTGTGTCTCTGTTTGTGTCTCTGTGTGTGTCTCTGTGTGTGTCTCTGTTTGTGTCTCTGTGTGTGTCTCTGTGTTTGTGTCTCTGTGTGTGTCTGCGTGTGTCTCTGTGTGTGTCTCTGCGTGTGTCTCTGTGTGTGTCTCTGTGTGTGTCTCTGTGTGTGTCTGCGTGTGTCTCTGTGTGTCTCTGTGTGTGTCTGTGTGTGTGTCTCTGTGTATGTCTCTGTGTGTATCTCTGTGTGTCTCTGTGTGTCTCTGTGTGTGTGTCTGTGTGTGTGTCTGTGTGTCTCTGTGTGTGTCTCTGCGTGTGTCTCTGCGTGTGTCTCTGCGTGTGTCTCTGCGTGTGTCTCTGTGTGTGTCTCTGTGTGTGTCTCTGTGTGTGTCTCTGCGTGTGTCTCTGTGTGTGTCTCTGTGTGTGTCTCTGCGTGTGTCTCTGCGTGTGTCTCTGTGTGTGTTTCTGTGTGTGGCTCTGTGTGTGTCTGTGTGTGTGTCTCTGTTTGTGTCTCTGTGTGTGTCTCTGTTTGTGTCTCTGTGTGTGTCTCTGTGTGTGTCTGCGTGTGTCTCTGCGTGTGTCTCTGTGTGTGTTTCTGTGTGTGTCTCTGTGTGTGTCTGTGTGTGTCTCTGTGTGTGTCTCTGCGTGTGTCTCTGTTTGTGTCTCTGTGTGTGTCTCTGCGTGTGTCTCTGTTTGTGTCTCTGTGTGTGCCTGTGTGTGTCTCTGTTTGTGTCTCTGTGTGTGTCTCTGTGTGTGTCTCTGTGTGTGTCTGCGTGTGTCTCTGTGTGTCTCTGTGTGTGTCTGTGTTTGTGTCTCTGTGTGTGTCTCTGTGTGTGTCTCTGTTTGTGTCTGTGTGTGTCTCTGTGTGTGTCTGTGCGTGTGTCTCTGTGTGTGTCTCTGTGTGTGTCTCTGTGTGTGTCTGCGTGTGTCTCTGCGTGTGTCTCTGTGTGTGTTTCTGTGTGTGTCTCTGTGTGTGGCTGTGTGTGTCTCTGTGTGTGTCTCTGCGTGTGTCTCTGTTTGTGTCTCTGTGTGTGCCTGTGTGTGTCTCTGTTTGTGTCTCTGTGTGTATCTATGTGTGTGTATCTGTGTTGTGTCTCTGTGTGTGTCTGCGTGTGTCTCTGCGTGTGTCTCTGCGTGTGTCTCTGTGTGTGTCTCTGTGTGTGTCTCTGTGTGTGTCTGCGTGTGTCTCTGTGTGTCTCTGTGTGTGTCTGTGTGTGTGTCTCTGTGTGTGTCTCTGTGTGTATCTCTGTGTGTCTCTGTGTGTGTGTCTGTGTGTGTGTCTGTGTGTCTCTGTGTGTGTCTCTGCGTGTGTCTCTGCGTGTGTCTCTGCGTGTGTCTCTGTGTGTGTCTCTGTGTGTGTCTCTGCGTGTGTCTCTGCGTGTGTCTCTGTGTGTGTTTCTGTGTGTGGCTCTGTGTGTGTCTGTGTGTGTGTCTCTGTGTGTGTCTGCGTGTGTCTCTGCGTGTGTCTCTGTGTGTGTTTCTGTGTGTGTCTCTGTGTGTGTCTGTGTGTGTCTCTGTGTGTGTCTCTGCGTGTGTCTCTGTTTGTGTCTCTGTGTGTGCCTGTGTGTGTCCCTGTTTGTGTCTCTGTGTGTGTCTATGTTTGTGTATCTGTGTTGTGTCTCTGTGTGTGTCTGCGTGTGTCTCTGCGTGTGTCTCTGTGTGTGTCTCTGTGTGTGTCTCTGTGTGTGTCTGCGTGTGTCTCTGTGTGTCTCTGTGTGTGTCTGTGTGTGTGTCTCTGTGTGTGTCTCTGTGTGTATCTCTGTGTGTCTCTGTGTGTGTGTCTGTGTGTGTGTCTGTGTGTCTCTGTGTGTGTCTCTGCGTGTGTCTCTGCGTGTGTCTCTGCGTGTGTCTCTGCGTGTGTCTCTGTGTGTGTCTCTGCGTGTGTCTCTGCGTGTGTCTCTGTGTGTGTTTCTGTGTGTGGCTCTGTGTGTGTCTGTGTGTGTGTCTCTGTTTGTGTCTCAGTGTGTGTCTCTGTTTGTGTCTCTGTGTGTGTCTCTGTGTGTGTCTGCGTGTGTCTCGGCGTGTGTCTCTGTGTGTGTTTCTGTGTGTGTCTCTGTGTGTGTCTGTGTGTGTCTCTGTATGTGTCTCTGCGTGTGTCTCTGTTTGTGTCTCTGTGTGTGTCTCTGCGTGTGTCTCTGTTTGTGTCTCTGTGTGTGTCTCTGTGTGTGTGTCTGTGTGTGTGTCTGTGTGTCTCTGTGTGTCTCTGTGTGTGTCTGTGTTTGTGTCTCTGTGTGTGTCTCTGTGTGTGTCTCTGTTTGTGTCTGTGTGTGTCTCTGTGTGTGTCTGTGTGTGTGTCTCTGTGTGTGTCTCTGTGTGTGTCTCTGTGTGTGTTTCTGTTTGTGTCTGTGTGTGTCTCTGTGTGTGTCTGTGTGTGTGTCTCTGTGTGTGTCTCTGTGTGTGTCTCTGTGTGTGTTTCTGTGTGTGGCTCTGTGTGTGTCTGTGTGTGTGTCTCTGTTTGTGTCTCTGTGTGTGTCTCTGTTTGTGTCTCTGTGTGTGTCTCTGTGTGTGTCTGCGTGTGTCTCTGCGTGTGTCTCTGTGTGTGTTTCTGTGTGTGTCTCTGTGTGTGTCTGTGTGTGTGTGTCTCTGTGTGTGTCTCTGTTTGTGTCTCTGTTTGTGTCTCTGTGTTTGTGTCTCTGTGTGTGCCTCTGTGTGTGTCTGTGTGTGTCTCTGTGTGTGTCTCTGTGTGCGTCTCTGTGTGTGTCTGTGTGTGTCTCTGTTTGTGTCTCTGTGTGTGTCTCTGTGTGTGTCTCTGTTTGTGTCTCTGTGTGTGTCTCTGTGTGTGTCTCTGTGTGTGTCTGCGTGTGTCTCTGCGTGTGTCTCTGCGTGTGTCTCTGTGTGTGTCTCTGTGTGTGTCTCTGTGTGTGTCTGCGTGTGTCTCTGTGTGTCTCTGTGTTTGTCTGTGTGTGTGTCTCTGTGTGTGTCTCTGTGTGTATCTCTGTGTGTCTCTGTGTGTGTGTCTGTGTGTGTGTCTCTGTGTCTCTGTGTGTGTCTCTGTGTGTGTCTCTGGGTGTGTCTCTGTGTGTGTCTCTGTGTGTCTCTGTGTGTCTCTGTGTGTGTGTCTGTGTGTGTGTCTCTGTGTGTGTGTCTCTGGGTGTGTCTCTGTGTGTGTCTCTGTGTGTGTCTCTGTGTGTCTCTGTGTGTCTCTGTGTGTGTCTCTGTGTGTGTCTCTGACTTTTTCCACCTTTTGTTACATGACAGCTTGTAAAATAGATTAAATAAAAAAAATGCCTCATCAATCTACACACAATAGCCTTTTTGTAATGTTTGCAAATGTATTAAAAATATAAAACAGAAATACTTTATTTACATAAGTATTCAGATCCTTTGCTATGAGACTCAAAATTCAACTCAGGTACATCGTGTTTCCATTGATCATCCTTGCCATGTTTCTACAACTTGATTGGAGTCCACGCGTGGTAAATTCAATTGGTTGGACATGATTTGGAAAGGCACACACCTGTCTATTTAAGGTCCCACAGTTAAACAGTGCATGTCTGAGCAAAAACTAAGCCATGAGGTCAAAGTAATTGTCCGTAGAGCTCCGAGACAGGATTGTGTCGAGGCACAGATCTGGGGAAGGGTACCAAAACATTTCTGCAGCATTGAAGGTCACCGAGGTAACAGGGCCTCTATCATTCTTAAATGGAAGAAGTTTGGATCCACTAAGATTCTTCCTAGAGCTGGCTGCCCGGCCAAACTGACCAATCAGGGGAGAAGGGCCTTGGTCAGGGAGGTGACCAAGAACCCGATGGTCACTCTGACAGAGCTCCAGAGTTCCTCTGTGGAGATGGGAGAACCTCCCAAAAGGACAACCATCTCTGCAGCACTCCCCCAATCAGGCCTTTATGGTAGAGTGGCCAGACGGAAGGCACTCCCAGTAAAAGGAACTTGGATTTCCAAAAGGCACCTGAAGACTCCCAGACCATGAGAAACAAGATTCTCTGGTTTGATGAAACCAAGATTGAAATCTTTGGCCTTAATGCCAAGTGTGACATCTGGAGGAAACCAGGCACCACTCATCACCTGGCCAATACCATCCCTACGGTAAAGCATGGTGGTGTGTGTGTGTGTGTGTGTGTGTGTGTGTGAGACACTGGCTGTTCAGATCAAACAGTATGAGTGCATTGACAGCTAGTTAATACCCGATTCAGAGTTGATTCAGATCTACTTCCAGGGAGAATATTGAGCTGTTTTATAACGGGAACGTTCAGTCAAGTAAACAGAATTTCAGAGAGCGAGCTTCTCCCAGCTGCATCAGATACACACACACACACTCACAAACACACACACTCACAAACACACACACACAGCCCGTCTTTCAGACTAATGTTGAATATTTATCCTGGTATTTTCAAATGTTCCCTCCCGAGAATAAATCACTTTTCTCCCGGGTAACCTGGCATTTCACACCAAAACCGGAAGTGTGAAAGACAGAGATATTTGATGGTAATGTCCATCTCTAGAAGACAGAGATCATTGATGGTAATGTCCATCTCTAGAAGACAGAGATCATTGATGGTAATGTCCATCTCTAAAAGACAGAGATCATTGATCTAGCTTATGGTAATGTCCATCTCTAGAAGACAGAGATCATTGATGGTAATGTCCATCTCTAAAAGACAGAGATTATTGATGTATCTTATGGTAATGTCCATCTCTAAAAGACAGAGATTATTGATGTTGCTTATGGTAATGTCCATCTCTAGAAGATAGAGATTATTGATGTTGCTTATCGTAATGTCCATCTCTAAAAGACAGAGATCATTAATGTAGCTTATGGTAATGTCCATCTATAAAAGACAGAGATTATTGATGTATCTTATGGTAATGTCCATCTCTAGAAGACAGAGATCATTGATGTAGCTTATGGTAATGTCCATCTCTAGAAGACAGAGATCATTTATGGTAATGTTCAGCTCTAGAAGACAGAGATCATTGATGTAGCTTATGGTAATGTCCATCTCTAAAAGACAGAGATGATTGATGTAGTTTATGGTAATGTCCATCTCTAAAAGACAGAGATCATTGATGTAGTTTATGGTAATGTCCATCTCTAAAAGACAGAGATCATTGATGTAGCTTATGGTAATGTCCATCTCTAAAATACAGAGATCATTGATGTAGCTTATGGTAATGTCCATCTCTAGAAGACAGAGATCATTGATGTTGCTTATGGTAATGTCCATCTCTAAAAGACAGAGATCATTGATGTAGCTTATGGTAATGTCCATCTCTAGAAGACAGAGATCATTGATGTAGCTTATGGTAATGTCCATCTCTAGAAGACAGAGATCATTGATGTAGCTTATGGTAATGTCCATCTCTAAAAGACAGAGATCATTGATGTAGCTTATGGTAATGTCCATCTCTAAAAGACAGAGATCATTGATGTAGCTTATGGTAATGTCCATCTCTAGAAGACAGAGATCATTGATGTTGCTTATGATAATGTCAAGCTCACTTACGTTGGTCTCCACGCTAACCACTATGCTACCTGCCGCCTCTCCACTCTAACCACTAGGATACCTGCTGCCCCTACACTCTAACCACTATGCTACCTGCCGCCCCTCCACTCTAACCACTAGGATACCTGCCGCCCCTACACTCTAACCACTAGGCTACCTGCCGTCCCTCCACTCTAACCACTAGGCTACCTTGCCGCCCCTCCACTCTAACCACTAGGATACCTGCCGCCCCTCCACTCTAACCACAATGCTACCTGCCGCCTCTACACTCTAACCACTATGCTACCTGCCGCCCCTCCACTCTAACCACTAGGATACCTGCCGCCCCTACACTCTAACCACTAGGGTACCTGCCGTCCCTCCACTCTAACCACTAGGCTACCTGCCGCCCCTCCACTCTAACCACTAGGATACCTGCCGCCCCTCCACTCTAACCACTATGCTACCTGCCGCCCCTCCACTCTAACCACTAGGCTACCTGCCGCCCCTCCACTCTAACCACTAGGCTACCTGCCGCCCCTCCACTCTAACCACTATGCTACCAGCCGCCCCTCCACTCTAACCACTAGGATACCTGCCGCCCCTCCACTCTAACCACTAGACAACCTGCCGCCCCTCCACTCTAACCACTAGGCTACCTGCCGCCCCTCCACTCTAACCACTATGCTACCAGCCGCCCCTCCACTCTAACCACTAGGATACCTGCCGCCCCTCCACTCTAACCACTAGGCAACCTGCCGCCCCTCCACTCTAACCACTAGGATACCTGCCGCCTCTACACTCTAACCACTAGGCTACCTGCCTCTTCTACACACTAACCACTATGCTACCTGCCTCCTCTACACTCTAACCACTAGGATACTTGCCGCTCTTCCACTCTAACCACTAGGATACCTGCCGCCCCTACACTCTAACCACTATTCTACCTGCCGCCCCTACACTCTAACCACTATGCTACCTGCCGCCCCTCCACTCTAACCACTAGGATACCTGCCGCCCCTACACTCTAACCACTAGGCTACCTGCCGTCCCTCCACTCTAACCACTAGGCTACCTTGCCGCCCCTCCACTCTAACCACTAGGATACCTGCCGCCCCTCCACTCTAACCACTATGCTACCTGCCGCCCCTCCACTCTAACCACTAGGATACCTGCCGCCCCTACACTCTAACCACTATGCTACCTGCCGCCCCTCCACTCTAACCACTAGGATACCTGCCGCCCCTACACTCTAACCACTAGGGTACCTGCCGCCCCTCCACTCTAACCACAATGCTACCTGCCGCCTCTACACTCTAACCACTATGCTACCTGCCGCCCCTCCAGTCTAACCACTAGGGTACCTGCCGTCCCTCCACTCTAACCACTAGGCTACCTGCCGCCCCTCCACTCTAACCACTAGGGTACCTGCCGCCCTTCCACTCTAACCACCAGGCTACCTGCCGCCCCTCCAGTCTAACCACTAGGCTACCTGCCGCCCCTACACTCTAACCACTAGGATACTTGCCGCTCTTCCACTCTAACCACTATGCTACCTGCCGCCCCTCCACTCTAACCACTAGGATACCTGCCGCACCTACACTCTAACCACTATGCTACCTGCCGCCCCTCCACTCTAACCACTAGGATACCTGCCGCCCCTACACTCTAACCACTAGGGTACCTGCCGCCCCTCCACTCTAACTACAATGCTACCTGCCGCCTCTACACTCTAACCACTATGCTACCTGCCGACCCTCCACTCTAACCACTAGGATACCTGCCGTCCCTCCACTCTAACCACTAGGCTACCTGCCGCCCCTCCACTCTAACCACTAGGATACCTGCCGCCCCTCCACTCTAACCACTAGGGTACCTGCCGCCCTTCCACTCTAACCACCAGGCTACCTGCCGCCCCTCCAGTCTAACCACTAGGATACCTGCCGCCCCTACACTCTAACCACTATGCTACCTGCCGCCCCTCCACTCTAACCACTAGGCTACCTGCCGCCCCTCCACTCTAACCACTAGGCTACCTGCCGCCCCTCCACTCTAACCACTAGGCTACCTGCCGCCCCTCCACTCTAACCACTAGGCTACCTGCCGCCCCTCCACTCTAACCACTATGCTACCTGCCGCCCCTCCACTCTAACCACTATGCTACCTGCCGCCCCTCCAGTCTAACCACTAGGCTACCTGCCGCCCCTCCACTCTAACCACTAGGCTACCTGCCGCCCCTCCACTCTAACCACTATGCTACCAGCCTCCCCTCCACTCTAACCACTAGGATACCTGCCGCCCCTCCACTCTAACCACTAGGCAACCTGCCGCCTCTCCACTCTAACCACTAGGCTACCTGCCGCCTCTACACTCTAACCACTAGGCTACCTGCCTCCTCTACACTCTAACCACTATGCTACCTGCTGCCTCTACACTCTAACCACTATGCTACCTGCCGCCCCTACACTAACCACTATGCTACCTGCCTCCTCTACACTCTAACCACTAGGATACCTGCCGCCCCTCCACTCTAACCACTAGGATACCTGCCGCCCCTACACTCTAACCACTATGCTACCTGCCGCCCCTCCACTCTAACCACTAGGATACCTGCCGCCCCTACACTCTAACCACTATGCTACCTGCCGCCCCTCCACTCTAACCACTAGGATACCTGCCGCCCCTCCACTCTAACCACTAGGATACCTGCCGCCCTCCACTCTAACCACTAGGATACCTGCCGCCCCTCCACTCTAACCAATAGGCTACCTGCCGCCCCTCCACTCTAACCACTAGGCTACCTTGCCGCCCCTCCACTCTAACCACTAGGATACCTGCCGCCCCTCCACTCTAACCACTATGCTACCTGCCGCCTCTACACTCTAACCACTAGGATACCTGCCGCCCCTCCACTCTAACCACTAGGATACCTGCCGCCCCTCCACTCTAACCACTAGGATACCTGCCGCCCCGTCACTCTAACCACTATGCTACCTGCCGCCCCTCCACTCTAACCACTAGGATACCTGCCGCCCCTACACTCTAACCACTATGCTACCTGCCGCCCCTCCACTCTAACCACTAGGATACCTGCTGCCCCTCCACTCTAACCACTAGGATACCTGCCGCCCCTCCACTCTAACCACTAGGGTACCTGCCGCCCCTCCACTCTAACCACAATGCTACCTGCCGCCTCTACACTCTAACCACTATGCTACCTGCCGCCCCTCCAGTCTAACCACTAGGGTACCTGCCGTCCCTACACTCTAACCACTAGGCTACCTGCCGCCCCTCCACTCTAACCACTAGGGTACCTGCCGCCCTTCCACTCTAACCACCAGGCTACCTGCCGCCCTCCAGTCTAACCACTAGGATACCTGCCGCCCCTCCACTCTAACCACTAGGATACTTGCCGCTCTTCCACTCTAACCACTATGCTACCTGCCGCCCCTCCACTCTAACCACTAGGATACCTGCCGCACCTCCACTCTAACCACTATGCTACCTGCCGCCCTCCACTCTAACCACTAGGATACCTGCCGCCCCTCCACTCTAACCACTAGGCTACCTGCCGCCCCTCCACTCTAACTACAATGCTAACTGCCGCCTCTACACTCTAACCACTATGCTACCTGCCGCCCCTCCACTCTAACCACTAGGATACCTGCCGTCCCTCCACTCTAACCACTAGGCTACCTGCCGCCCCTCCACTCTAACCACTAGGATACCTGCCGCCCCTCCACTCTAACCACTAGGGTACCTGCCGCCCTTCCACTCTAACCACCAGGCTACCTGCCGCCCCTCCACTCTAACCACTATGCTACCTGCCGCCCCTCCACTCTAACCACTAGGCTACCTGCCGCCCCTCCACTCTAACCACTAGGCTACCTGCCGCCCCTCCACTCTAACCACTATGCTACCAGCCTCCCCTACACTCTAACCACTAGGGTACCTGCCGCCCCTCCACTCTAACCACTATGCTACCTGCCGTCCCTCCACTCTAACCACTATGCTACCTGCCGCCCTCCACTCTAACCACTAGGCTACCTGCCGCCCCTCCACTCTAACCACTATGCTACCAGCCTCCCCTCCACTCTAACCACTAGGATACCTGCCGCCCCTCCACTCTAACCACTAGGCAACCTGCCGCCCCTACACTCTAACCACTATGCTACCTGCCGCCCCTCCACTCTAACCACTATGCTACCTGCCGCCCCTCCACTCTAACCACTAGGCTACCTGCCGCCCCTCCACTCTAACCACTAGGCTACCTGCCGCCCCTCCACTCTAACCACTAGGCTACCTGCCGCCCTCCACTCTAACCACTATGCTACCAGCCTCCCCTCCACTCTAACCACTATGCTACCTGCCGCCCCTCCACTCTAACCACTAGGCTACCTGCCGCCCCTCCACTCTAACCACTAGGGTACCTGCCGCCCCTCCACTCTAACCACTAGGGTACCTGCCGCCCTTCCACTCTAACCACCAGGCTACCTGCCGCCCCTCCAGTCTAACCACTAGGATACCTGCCGCCCCTACACTCTAACCACTAGGATACTTGCCGCTCTTCCACTCTAACCACTATGCTACCTGCCGCCCCTCCACTCTAACCACTAGGATACCTGCCGCACCTACACTCTAACCACTATGCTACCTGCCGCCCCTCCACTCTAACCACTAGGATACCTGCCGCCCCTACACTCTAACCACTAGGGTACCTGCCGCCCCTCCACTCTAACTACAATGCTAACTGCCGCCTCTACACTCTAACCACTATGCTACCTGCCGCCCCTCCACTCTAACCACTAGGATACCTGCCGTCCCTCCACTCTAACCACTAGGCTACCTGCCGCCCCTCCACTCTAACCACTAGGATACCTGCCGCCCCTCCACTCTAACCACTAGGGTACCTGCCGCCCTTCCACTCTAACCACCAGGCTACCTGCCGCCCCTCCAGTCTAACCACTAGGATACCTGCCGCCCCTCCAGTCTAACCACTAGGATACCTGCCGCCCCTCCAGTCTAACCACTAGGATACCTGCCGCCCCTACACTCTAACCACTATGCTACCTGCCGCCCCTCCACTCTAACCACTATGCTACCTGCCGCCCCTCCACTCTAACCACTAGGCTACCTGCCGCCCCTCCACTCTAACCACTAGGCTACCTGCCGCCCCTCCACTCTAACCACTATGCTACCAGCCTCCCCTCCACTCTAACCACTAGGATACCTGCCGCCCCTCCACTCTAACCACTAGGCAACCTGCCGCCCCTCCACTCTAACCACTATGCTACCTGCCGCCCTCCACTCTAACCACTATGCTACCTGCCGTCCCTCCACTCTAACCACTATGCTACCTGCCGCCCCTCCACTCTAACCACTAGGCTACCTGCCGCCCTCCACTCTAACCACTATGCTACCAGCCTCCCCTCCACTCTAACCACTAGGATACCTGCCGCCCCTCCACTCTAACCACTAGGCAACCTGCCGCCCCTACACTCTAACCACTATGCTACCTGCCGCCCCTCCACTCTAACCACTATGCTACCTGCCGCCCCTCCACTCTAACCACTAGGCTACCTGCCGCCCCTCCACTCTAACCACTAGGCTACCTGCCGCCCCTCCACTCTAACCACTAGGCTACCTGCCGCCCCTCCACTCTAACCACTATGCTACCAGCCTCCCCTCCACTCTAACCACTAGGATACCTGCCGCCCTCCACTCTAACCACTAGGCAACCTGCCGCTCTACTCTAACCACTAGGCTACCTGCCGCCTCTACACTCTAACCACTAGGCTACCTGCCTCCTCTACACTCTAACCACTATGCTACCTGCTGCCTCTACACTCTAACCACTAGGATACCTGCCGCCCCTCCACTCTAACCACTAGGGTACCTGCCGCCCTTCCACTCTAACCACCAGGCTACCTGCCGCCCCCCCAGTCTAACCACTAGGATACCTGCCGCCTCTCCACTCTAACCACTATGCTACCTGCCGCCTCTACACTCTAACCACTAGGCTACCTGCCGCCCCTACACTCTAACCACTAGGCTACCTGCCGCCCCTCCACTCTAACCACTAGGGTACCTGCCGCCCTTCCACTCTAACCACCAGGCTACCTGCCGCCCCTCCAGTCTAACCACTAGGATACCTGCCGCCCCTACACTCTAACCACTAGGATACTTGCCGCTCTTCCACTCTAACCACTATGCTACCTGCCGCCCCTCCACTCTAACCACTAGGATACCTGCCGCACCTACACTCTAACCACTATGCTACCTGCCGCCCCTCCACTCTAACCACTAGGATACCTGCCGCCCCTACACTCTAACCACTAGGGTACCTGCCGCCCCTCCACTCTAACCACAATGCTAACTGCCGCCTCTACACTCTAACCACTATGCTACCTGCCGCCCTCCACTCTAACCACTAGGATACCTGCCGTCCCTCCACTCTAACCACTAGGCTACCTGCCGCCCCTCCACTCTAACCACTAGGATACCTGCCGCCCCTACACTCTAACCACTATGCTACCTGCCGCCCCTCCACTCTAACCACTATGCTACCTGCCGCCCCTACACTCTAACCACTATGCTACCTGCCGCCCCTCCACTCTAACCACTAGGATACCTGCCGCCCCTCCACTCTAACCACTAGGATACCTGCCGCCCCTCCACTCTAACCACTAGGATACCTGCCGCCCCGTCACTCTAACCACTATGCTACCTGCCGCCCCTCCACTCTAACCACTAGGCTACCTTGCCGCCCCTCCACTCTAACCACTAGGATACCTGCCGCCCCTCCACTCTAACCACTATGCTACCTGCCGCCTCTACACTCTAACCACTAGGATACCTGCCGCCCCTCCACTCTAACCACTAGGATACCTGCCGCCCCTCCACTCTAACCACTAGGATACCTGCCGCCCCGTCACTCTAACCACTATGCTACCTGCCGCCCCTCCACTCTAACCACTAGGATACCTGCCGCCCCTACACTCTAACCACTATGCTACCTGCCGCCCCTCCACTCTAACCACTAGGATACCTGCTGCCCCTCCACTCTAACCACTAGGATACCTGCCGCCCCTACACTCTAACCACTAGGGTACCTGCCGCCCCTCCACTCTAACCACAATGCTACCTGCCGCCTCTACACTCTAACCACTATGCTACCTGCCGCCCCTCCAGTCTAACCACTAGGGTACCTGCCGTCCCTACACTCTAACCACTAGGCTACCTGCCGCCCCTCCACTCTAACCACTAGGGTACCTGCCGCCCTTCCACTCTAACCACCAGGCTACCTGCCGCCCCTCCAGTCTAACCACTAGGATACCTGCCGCCCCTACACTCTAACCACTAGGATACTTGCCGCTCTTCCACTCTAACCACTATGCTACCTGCCGCCCCTCCACTCTAACCACTAGGATACCTGCCGCACCTACACTCTAACCACTATGCTACCTGCCGCCCCTCCACTCTAACCACTAGGATACCTGCCGCCCCTCCACTCTAACCACTAGGCTACCTGCCGCCCCTCCACTCTAACTACAATGCTAACTGCCGCCTCTACACTCTAACCACTATGCTACCTGCCGCCCCTCCACTCTAACCACTAGGATACCTGCCGTCCCTCCACTCTAACCACTAGGCTACCTGCCGCCCCTCCACTCTAACCACTAGGATACCTGCCGCCCCTCCACTCTAACCACTAGGGTACCTGCCGCCCTTCCACTCTAACCACCAGGCTACCTGCCGCCCCTCCACTCTAACCACTATGCTACCTGCCGCCCCTCCACTCTAACCACTAGGCTACCTGCCGCCCCTCCACTCTAACCACTAGGCTACCTGCCGCCCCTCCACTCTAACCACTATGCTACCAGCCTCCCCTACACTCTAACCACTAGGGTACCTGCCGCCCCTCCACTCTAACCACTATGCTACCTGCCGTCCCTCCACTCTAACCACTATGCTACCTGCCGCCCCTCCACTCTAACCACTAGGCTACCTGCCGCCCCTCCACTCTAACCACTATGCTACCAGCCTCCCCTCCACTCTAACCACTAGGATACCTGCCGCCCCTCCACTCTAACCACTAGGCAACCTGCCGCCCCTACACTCTAACCACTATGCTACCTGCCGCCCCTCCACTCTAACCACTATGCTACCTGCCGCCCCTCCACTCTAACCACTAGGCTACCTGCCGCCCCTCCACTCTAACCACTAGGCTACCTGCCGCCCCTCCACTCTAACCACTAGGCTACCTGCCGCCCCTCCACTCTAACCACTATGCTACCAGCCTCCCCTCCACTCTAACCACTATGCTACCTGCCGCCTCTACACTCTAACCACTAGGCTACCTGCCGCCTCTACACTCTAACCACTATGCTACCTGCCGCCCCTCCACTCTAACCACTAGGGTACCTGCCGCCCTTCCACTCTAACCACCAGGCTACCTGCCGCCCCTCCAGTCTAACCACTAGGATACCTGCCGCCCCTACACTCTAACCACTAGGATACTTGCCGCTCTTCCACTCTAACCACTATGCTACCTGCCGCCCCTCCACTCTAACCACTAGGATACCTGCCGCACCTACACTCTAACCACTATGCTACCTGCCGCCCCTCCACTCTAACCACTAGGATACCTGCCGCCCCTACACTCTAACCACTAGGGTACCTGCCGCCCCTCCACTCTAACTACAATGCTAACTGCCGCCTCTACACTCTAACCACTATGCTACCTGCCGCCCCTCCACTCTAACCACTAGGATACCTGCCGTCCCTCCACTCTAACCACTATGCTACCTGCCGCCCCTCCACTCTAACCACTAGGATACCTGCCGTCCCTCCACTCTAACCACTAGGATACCTGCCGCCCCTCCAGTCTAACCACTAGGATACCTGCCGCCCCTCCAGTCTAACCACTAGGATACCTGCCGCCCCTACACTCTAACCACTATGCTACCTGCCGCCCCTCCACTCTAACCACTATGCTACCTGCCGCCCCTCCACTCTAACCACTAGGCTACCTGCCGCCCCTCCACTCTAACCACTAGGCTACCTGCCGCCCCTCCACTCTAACCACTATGCTACCAGCCTCCCCTCCACTCTAACCACTAGGATACCTGCCGCCCCTCCACTCTAACCACTAGGCAACCTGCCGCCCTCCACTCTAACCACTATGCTACCTGCCGCCCCTCCACTCTAACCACTATGCTACCTGCCGCCCCTCCACTCTAACCACTATGCTACCAGCCTCCCCTACACTCTAACCACTAGGTACCTGCCGCCCCTCCACTCTAACCACTATGCTACCTGCCGTCCCTCCACTCTAACCACTATGCTACCTGCCGCCCCTCCACTCTAACCACTAGGCTACCTGCCGCCCTCCACTCTAACCACTATGCTACCAGCCTCCCCTCCACTCTAACCACTAGGATACCTGCCGCCCCTCCACTCTAACCACTAGGCAACCTGCCGCCCCTACACTCTAACCACTATGCTACCTGCCGCCCCTCCACTCTAACCACTATGCTACCTGCCGCCCCTCCACTCTAACCACTAGGCTACCTGCCGCCCCTCCACTCTAACCACTAGGCTACCTGCCGCCCCTCCACTCTAACCACTAGGCTACCTGCCGCCCCTCCACTCTAACCACTATGCTACCAGCCTCCCCTCCACTCTAACCACTAGGATACCTGCCGCCCCTCCACTCTAACCACTAGGCAACCTGCCGCCTCTCCACTCTAACCACTAGGCTACCTGCCGCCTCTACACTCTAACCACTAGGCTACCTGCCTCCTCTACACTCTAACCACTATGCTACCTGCTGCCTCTACACTCTAACCACTAGGATACCTGCCGCCCCTCCACTCTAACCACTAGGGTACCTGCCGCCCTTCCACTCTAACCACCAGGCTACCTGCCGCCCCCCCAGTCTAACCACTAGGATACCTGCCGCCTCTACACTCTAACCACTATGCTACCTGCCGCCTCTACACTCTAACCACTAGGCTACCTGCCGCCTCTACACTCTAACCACTATGCTACCTGCCGCCCCTCCACTCTAACCACTAGGGTACCTGCCGCCCTTCCACTCTAACCACCAGGCTACCTGCCGCCCCTCCAGTCTAACCACTAGGATACCTGCCGCCCCTACACTCTAACCACTAGGATACTTGCCGCTCTTCCACTCTAACCACTATGCTACCTGCCGCCCCTCCACTCTAACCACTAGGATACCTGCCGCACCTACACTCTAACCACTATGCTACCTGCCGCCCCTCCACTCTAACCACTAGGATACCTGCCGCCCCTCCACTCTAACCACTAGGGTACCTGCCGCCCCTCCACTCTAACTACAATGCTAACTGCCGCCTCTACACTCTAACCACTATGCTACCTGCCGCCCCTCCACTCTAACCACTAGGATACCTGCCGTCCCTCCACTCTAACCACTAGGCTACCTGCCGCCCCTCCACTCTAACCACTAGGATACCTGCCGCCCCTACACTCTAACCACTATGCTACCTGCCGCCCCTCCACTCTAACCACTATGCTACCTGCCGCCCCTCCACTCTAACCACTAGGCTACCTGCCGCCCCTCCACTCTAACCACTAGGCTACCTGCCGCCCCTCCACTCTAACCACTATGCTACCAGCCTCCCCTCCACTCTAACCACTAGGATACCTGCCGCCCCTCCACTCTAACCACTAGGCAACCTGCCGCCCCTACACTCTAACCACTATGCTACCTGCCGCCCCTCCACTCTAACCACTATGCTACCTGCCGCCCCTCCACTCTAACCACTAGGCTACCTGCCGCCCCTCCACTCTAACCACTAGGCTACCTGCCGCCCCTCCACTCTAACCACTAGGCTACCTGCCGTCCCTCCACTCTAACCACTATGCTACCTGCCGCCCCTCCACTCTAACCACTAGGCAACCTGCCGCCTCTCCACTCTAACCACTATGCTACCTGCTGCCTCTACACTCTAACCACTAGGATACCTGCCGCCCCTCCACTCTAACCACTAGGGTACCTGCCGCCCTTCCACTCTAACCACCAGGCTACCTGCCGCCCCTCCAGTCTAACCACTAGGATACCTGCCGCCTCTACACTCTAACCACTATGCTACCTGCCGCCTCTACACTCTAACCACTAGGCTACCTGCCGCCTCTACACTCTAACCACTATGCTACCTGCCGCCTCTACACTCTAACCACTAGGCTACCTGCCGCCTCTACACTCTAACCACTATGCTACCTGCCGCCTCTACACTCTAACCGCTAGGCTACCTGCCGCCTCTACACTCTAACCACTATGCTACCTGCCGCCTCTACACTCTAACCACTAGGCTACCTGCCGCCTCTACACTCTAACCACGATGCTACCTGCTGCCTCTACACTCTAACCACTAGGCTACCTGCCGCCTCTACGCTCTAACCACTATGCTACCTGCCGCCTCTACACTCTAACCGCTAGGCTACCAGACTGCTTGACTGACTCCTGCTTGGATGGATAACATGTCAGATAGCATTCATTGGTAATATCACAGACCGCATTCACAGTGGATAACATAGATTTAAGGAATAGTTAACTGATGTTGAATTACATTACATTTCATTTTTTTCTTCAGTTTTCATACATTTTAAAGGGTTCACCAACAAGCGGAGACGCTGTGCCATTTGTCTGTCCCCCTCTGACTTTAACCATTCAGTACGATCATTTGGATGGCCACATCTAATGAAGCTGAATAACACACAGTACTTGAGCTGCGGGGTCATTTGCTTGTATTTCGCTTCACAACTTAATTGGCTACTTAAGCGTATCGCATAACTAATGTTTCAAATGTAATATTCCTAACATGAGTTGGTCCATTGGGTAACTGTATCTAATAGGAGTCAGGAAAAGCCATGCTTTTGGGGTGACTCTAACTTCCTCACCCATATTAGGAATATTCTAATTTGAGCCATTTCAACTCTGTACGTCCTCAACTCCCTACTGTGCACGATACATAGTTCCACTTAGAGTTGGTGACATGAATGGAATGGGTGTTGTTAGTGGACCAGCGTTTATTAGGTTAGTTGTTGATGGACTTGGCAGTGGCAAGGCAGATAGACTACAAATCAAATCAAATCAAATCAAATTTATTTATATAGCCCTTCGTACATCAGCTGATATCTCAAAGTGCTGTACAGAAACCCAGCCTAAAACCCCAAACAGCAAACAATGCAGGTGTAAAAGCACGGTGGCTAGGAAAAACTCCCTAGAAAGGCCAAAACCTAGGAAGAAACCTAGAGAGGAACCGGGCTATGTGGGGTGGCCAGTCCTCTTCTGGCTGTGCCGGGTAGAGATTATAACAGAACATGACCAAGATGTTCAAATGTTCATAAATGACCAGCATGGTCAAATAATAATAAGGCAGAACAGTTGAAACTGGAGCAGCAGCACAGTCAGGTGGACTGGGGACAGCAAGGAGCCATCATGTCAGGTAGTCCTGGGGCACGGTCCTAGGGCTCAGGTCCTCCGAGAGAGAGAAAGAAAGAGAGAATTAGAGAGAGCATATGTGGGGTGGCCAGTCCTCTTCTGGCTGTGCCGGGTGGAGATTATAACAGAACGTGGCCAAGATGTTCAAATGTTCATAAATGACCAGCATGGTTGAATAATAGTAAGGCAGAACAGTTGAAACTGGAGCAGGAGCATGGCCAGGTGGACTGGGGACAGCAAGGAGTCCTCATGTCAGGTAGTCCTAGGACATGGTCCTAGGGCCCAGGCCAGTTGAAACTGGAGCAGCAGCATGGCCAGGTGGACTGGGGACAGCAAGGAGTCATCATGTCAGGTAGTCCTGGGGCATGGTTCTAGGGCTCAGGTCCTCCGAGAGAGAGAAAGAAAGAGAGAAGGAGAGAATTAGAGAACGCACACTTAGATTTACACAGGACACCGAATAGGACAGGAGAAGTACTCCAGATAAACAAACTGACCCTAGCCCCCCGACACATAAACTACTGCAGCATAAATACTGGAGGCTGAGACAGTTACTGTACTAACCTTAATTCCTACGATGGACTCCCTGCTACAGTTACTGTAGTCTATGATGGACTCCCTGTTACAGTTACTGTAGTCTATGATGGACTCCATGTTACAGTTACTGTAGTCTATGATGGACTCCCTGCTACAGTTACTGTAGTCTATGATGGACTCCCTGTTACAGTTACTGTAGTCTATGATGGACTCCCTGTTACAGTTACTGTAGTCTATGATGGACTCCCTGTTACAGTTACTGTAGTCTATGATGGACTCCCTGCTACAGTTACTGTAGTCTATGATGGACTCCCTGTTACAGTTACTGTAGTCTATGATGGACTCCCTGTTACAGTTACTGTAGTCTATGATGGACTCCCTGCTACAGTTACTGTAGTCTATGATGGACTCCCTGCTACAGTTACTGTAGTCTATGATGGACTCCATGTTACAGTTACTGTAGTCTATGATGGACTCCCTGCTACAGTTACTGTAGTCTATGATGGACTCCCTGTTACAGTTACTGTAGTCTATGATGGACTCCATGTTACAGTTACTGTAGTCTATGATGGACTCCCTGTTACAGTTACTGTAGTCTATGATGGACTCCCTGCTACAGTTACTGTAGTCTATGATGGACTCCCTGTTACAGTTACTGTAGTCTATGATGGACTCCCTGTTACAGTTACTGTAGTCTATGATGGACTCCCTGTTACAGTTACTGTAGTCTATGATGGACTCCCTGCTACAGTTACTGTAGTCTATGATGGACTCCCTGCTACAGTTACTGTGGTCTATGAAATAGGACGTCTGTTCCGGGTCTCTGCCTGAGCGCTCTCGGTGGGTTTGGCGGTGTTGACAGGGAGTACAACTCTCAGCGTGTTTAGTTTGTAAAGTTTTTAAGTCAATCTCCGGTGTTACCGCTCCAGGTCGGGTTTTCAATTGATCCCTGTAGTAGCATTTGCAAACAAAACAACAAACCAACAGATGTATCTGACGGACAGACGATGTTGACAGCTAAGACCCAATCAAAACTGGATGGTGTTCAGAGATAGATGGGAGGGGTTGAGGGGAGCTGAAGGATGGAACTGGATGGTGTTCAGAGATAGATGGGAGGGGTTGAGGGGAGCTGAAGGATGGAACTGGATGGTGTTCAGAGATAGATGGGAGGGGTTGAGGGTAGCTGAAGGATGGAACTGGATGGTGTTCAGAGATAGATGGGAGGGGTTGAGGGTAGCTGAAGGATGGAACTGGATGGTGTTCAGAGATAGATTGAGGGGTTGAGGGGAGCTGAAGGATGGAACTGGATGGTGTTCAGAGATAGTTGGGAGGGGTTGAGGGTAGCTGAAGGATGGAACTGGATGGTGTTCAGAGATAGATGGGAGGGGTTGAGGGTAGCTGAAGGATGGAACTGGATGGTGTTCAGAGATAGATTGAGGGGTTGAGGGGAGCTGAAGGATGGAACTGGATGGTGTTCAGAGATAGATGGGAGGGGTTGAGGGTAGCTGAAGGATGGAACTGGATGGTGTTCAGAGATAGATGGGAGGGGTTGAGGGTAGCTGAAGGATGGAACTGGATGGTGTTCAGAGATAGATTGAGGGGTTGAGGGGAGCTGAAGGATGGAACTGGATGGTGTTCAGAGATAGATGGGAGGGGTTGAGGGTAGCTGAAGGATGGAACTGGATGGTGTTCAGAGATAGATGGGAGGGGTTGACTGTGTAGCTGAAGGATGGAACTGGATGGTGTTCAGAGATAGATGGGAGGGGTTGAGTGGAGCTGAAGGATGGAACTGGATGGTGTTCAGAGATAGATGGGAGGGGTTGACAGGCTGAAGGATGGAACTGGATGGTGTTCAGAGATAGATGGGAGGGGTTGAGGGAGCTGAAGGATGGAACTGGATGGTGTTCAGAGATAGATGGGAGGGGTTGACTGAGCTGAAGGATGGAACTGGATGGTGTTCAGAGATAGATGGGAGGGGTTGGAAAGCTGAAGGATGGAACTGGATGGTGTTCAGAGCTAGATGGGAGGGGCTACATTCTGAAGGATGGAACTGGATGGTGTTCAGAGATAGATGGGAGGGGTTGAAGCTGAAGGATGGGACTGGATGGTGTTCAGAGATAGATGGGAGGGGTTGGTAAACTGAAGGATGGGACTGGATGGTGTTCAGAGATAGATGGGAGGGGTTGATCTGAAGGATGGAACTGGATGGTGTTCAGAGATAGATGGGAGGGGTTCTCTACTGGATGGAACTGGATGGTGTTCAGAGATAGATGGGAGGGTTGAGGCTATCTGACTGGGATGGCTATCTAAAAACAAACTAAGATAGCTATTGTGAAATATACTGTGTCCGTAAAATCTACATAGTATGTATTCGCTGGAAGTAGAAGCTTAAGTGTCGTTGTCCATTAGTTTTCTCCAATTAAGGAAAGACCAACAGGCTACACTCTAGACTCTACTGGCTATCTGACCAACAGGCTACACTTTAGTCTCTACTGGCTATCTGACCAACAGGCTACACTCTAGTCTCTACTGACTATCTGACCAACAGGCTACAATTTAGTCTCTAGTGGCTATCTGGAAAACAGGCTACACTTTAGTCTCTACTGGCTATCTGACCAACAGGCTGCACTCTAGTCTCTACTGGCTATCTGATAAACAGGCTACACTCTAGTCTCTAGCAGCTATCTGGTAAACAGGCTACACTCTAGTCAGTCCTTTCTGCTGGTGACTCCTAGACACATTACATGTGGACACATTAAGGCCTTGTCAGTATTTTCTCCTGTAATTTCATAATCAAATTTTGAGTGTGAGCGTTTTCCATTATTATTGTTATTATTATTATTACCATTACTATTATTATTGTTGCTCAATTGCAAGATTCATCGTAATGCTGACACTTTTATTCAACACGCCTGCATGATTGATTGAATTGCTTCACTGTGTTTCATACACTCTGCTCAATTTAGTAGGATCATTTCCGTCACATGGCCATCCGATTGGGCACACACTGGTTGAATCAACGTTGTTTCCATGTCATTTCAATGAAATTACGTTGAACCAATGTGGAATAAAGGTTGAATTGACATCTGCACCCAGTGGGATCTGTTAGACTGCGTTTGTGGCTCATTATGATTCATTAGCTACTGGTACGTCTGGCTACAAAGGCATGGAGACCAGTTAGCAGAGGAGGAAAACGGCTTGTTCAGTTTGTAATGAGATAGAAAGACAAAGCATAAAAGAGATAATAGAGATAGATATAATAGAGATAGAGATAATAAAGATATAAATAATAGAGATAGAGATAATAGAGATAGAGATAATAAAGATATAAATAATAGAGATAATAGAGATAGAGATAATAGAGATAATAGAGATAATAAAGATAGAGATAATAAAGATAGAAATAATAGAGATAGAGATAATAGAGATAATAGAGATAGAGATAATAAAGATAGAAATAATAGAGATAATAGAGATAGAGATAATAGAGAAAGAGATAATAGAGATAGAGATAATAAAGATAGAAATAATAGAGATAATAGAGATAGAGATAATAGAGATAGAGATAATAAAGATAGAAATAATAGAGATAATAGAGATAGAGATAATAGAGATAGAGATAATAAAGATAGAAATAATAGAGATATAGATAATAGAGATAAAAGAATAGAGATAATAGAGATAGAGATAATAAAGATAGAAATAATAAAGATATAAATAATAGAGATAATAGAGATAGAGATAATAGAGATAGAGATAGAGATAATAAAGATAGAGATAATAGAGATAGAAATAATAGAGATAATAGAGATAGAGATAATAGAGATAGAGATAATAGAGATAGAGATAATAAAGATAGAAATAATAGAGATAATAGAGATAGAGATAATAGATATAGAGATAATAAAGATAGAAATAATAGAGATAATAGAGATAGAGATAATAGAGATAATAGAGATAATAGAGATAGATATAATAGAGATAGAGATAATAAAGATAGAAATAATAGAGATAATAGAGATAGAGATAATAAAGATAGAGATAATAATAGAGATAATAGAGATAGAGATAATAGAGATAGAGATAATAAAGATAGAAATAATAGAGATAATAAAGATAGAAATAATAGAGAAAGAGATAATAAAGATAGAAATAATAGAGATAGAGATAATAGAGATAACAGCAATTTCCTCTGAAACTAGGCATTGTGTTTTTTGCTAATGACATTAGTTTGCAGTCCTTATTGTCGATCAGAACCCTTACTTTTGGTCAGAGACTGCAGTGCTTCAGGCAAGCTGGGTGTAAGTTCTACCCCACTCGCATCATCGCACGGCTCTGCACCGGTCTATTTTGACAAATATACACACATTCAGACCTGTACAATGTATTATGTCTCCTCGGTCTCAAAGGGCGATCGTACAACTGTTTGTCAGATATTCACCCCCCTTGGCGTTCTTCCTATTTTATTGCATTACAACCTGTGATTTAAAATTTGTATTTGTATTTCATGTAATGGACATACACAAAATAGTCCAAATTGGTGAAAAATAAAATAAATGACTCTAAAAATGTAAAACGCAAATATGTATCCACCCCCTTTGCTATGAAGCCCCTAAATAACATCTAGTGCAACCAGTTACCCTCAGAAGTCACATGATTAGTTAGATTGCACACAGGTGGACTTTATTTAAGTGTCACATGATCTGTCACATGATCTCAGTATATATACACCTGTTCTGAAAGGCTCCAGAGTCTGCAACACTACTAAGCAAGGGGCACCACCAAGCATGCAAGCAGCACCATGAAGAACAAGGAGCTCTCCAAACAGGTCAGAGACAAAGTTGTGGAGAAGTACAGATCAGGGTTGGGTTATAAAAAAAATCTGAAACTTTGAACATCCCACGGAGCACCATTAAATCCACTATTAAAAAAGGGCCGCTCACCAAAACTCATGGACCAGGCAAGGAGGGCGTTAATCAGAGAGGCAGCAAAGAGACAAAAGATAACCCTGAAGGAGCTGCAAAGCTCCACAGTTGTCACGCCCTGACCATAGTAAGCTGTTTATTCTCTGTGTTGGTTGGGGCGTGATAATGACTTGGGTGGGTCATCTAGGTGAATTTGTATGTCTATGGTGGCCTGATATGGTTCCCAATCAGAGGCAGCTGTTTATCGTTGTTTCTGATTGGGGATCATATTTAGGTAGCCATTTCCCCATGGTTATTTGTGGGATCTTGTCTACATTTAGTTGCCTGGGTGCACAACAGTAGAGTCACGTTTCGTTTGGTTGGTTGTTTTGTTCAGTGAGTTTCGGTTTATTAAAATTAAAATGTGGAACTCTACGCATGCTGCGCCTTGGTCTACTCATGTCACCGATCGTGACAACAGTGGAGATTGGAGTATCTGTCCATAGGACCACTTTAAGCCGTACACGCCACAGAGCTGGGCTTTACAGAAGAGGGTCCAGAAAAAAATAAGCAAACATGTTTGGTGTTCGCCAAAAGGCATCTGGTAGACTCTCCAAACATATGGAAGAAGGTACTCTGGTCAGATGAGACTAAAATGTAGCTTTTTGTCCATGAAGGGATATGCTATATCTGGCGAAAATCCAACACCTCTCATCACCCCGAGAACAACATCCCCACAGTGAAGCATGGTGGTGGCAGCATCTTGCTGTGGGGATGTTTATCATTGCAGGGACTGAGAAACTGGTCAGAATTGAAGGAATGATGGATGGTTTGAAATACAGGAAAATTATTCAGGGAAAACTGTTTCAGTCTTCCAGAGATTTGAGACTGGGATGGAGGTTCACTTTCCAGCAGGACAATGATCCTAAGGATACTGCTAAAGCAACACTTGAGTGGTTTAAGGGGAAACATTTAAATGTTTTTGGAATGGCCTAGTCAAATCCCAGACTACAATCCAATTGAGAATCTCTGGTATGACTTAAAGATTGCTGTACACCAGCGGAACCCATCCATCTTGAAGGAGCTGGAACAGTTTTTCCTTGAAGAATGGGAAAAAATCCCAGTGGCTAGATGTGCCAAGCTTATAGAGACACACCCCAAGAGACTTGCAGCTGTAATTGCTGCAAAAGCTGTCTCTACAAAGTATTGACTTTGGGGGGTGAATAGTTATACACGTTCAAGTTTTATGTTTTTTTTGTTCTTATTTCTTGTTTGTTTCACAATAAAACACATTTTGCATCTTCAATCTTCAAAGTGGTAGGCATGTTGTGTAAATCAAATGATACAAACCTACCAAAAATACATTTTAATTCCAGGTTGTAAGGAAACAAAATAGGAAAAATGCCAAGGGGGGTGAATACTTTCTCAAGCCACTGTACGAAAGTGGGTGTGGAAGTTTGAAGTCTCAGACAACAAAAGGTAAAAACCTGAGCATAGATTGTTCTCTGCTTTTTTTGAGCATGTTAACCTCTCTGAGCAATTTGAGCACACAGCCTCCTGGGTAAATGTATGAATACATATCCTCTCGACCTCTAGCAGAGCAGCAGACAGTGGTTGACTCTCAAAACCTGCTTTAAGCAATAGCCCTTTGAAAGTGCCATAGGAATACAAAACACTGCCTAACCATTATGAACATTTCTTTTTAGGGATGGGAACAGAGACAGAGAACAAAGAGTTGAAGAGAGTGACAGAAGAATGCCCAGGGGAGGAGCTCTAGTGAGAATGCCCAGGGGAGGAGCTCTAGTGAGAGTGCCCAGGGTAAGAGCTCTAGTGAGAGTGCCCAGGGTAAGAGCTCTAGTGAGAGTGCCCAGGGTAAGAGCTCTAGTGAGAGTGCCCAGGGGAGGAGCTCTAGTGAGAGTGCCCAGGGTAAGAGCTCTAGTGAGAGTGCCCAGGGGAGGAGCTCTAGTGAGAGTGCCCAGGGGAGGAGCTCTAGTGAGAGTGCCCAGGGGAGGAGCTCTAGTGAGAGTGCCCAGGGGAGGAGCTCTAGTGAGAGTGCCCAGGGGAGGAGCTCTAGTGAGAGTGCCCAGGGGAGGAGCTTTAATGAGAGTGCCCAGGGGAGGAGCTTTAGTGAGAGTGCCCAGGGGAGGAGCTCTAGTGAGAGTGCCCAGGGGAGGAGCTCTAGTGCGAGTGCCCAGGGGAGGAGCTCTAGTGCGAGTGCCCAGGGGAGGAGCTCTAGTGAGAGTGCCCAGGGGAGGAGCTCTAGTGAGAGTGCCCAGGGGAGGAGCTCTAGTGAGAGTGCCCAGGGGAGGAGCTTTGGTGAGAGGAGGGGTGGAGCTCTAGTGAGAGTGCCCAGGGGAGGAGCTCTGGTGAGAGTGCCCAGGGGAGGAGCTCTAGTGAGAGTGCCCAGGGGAGGAGCTCTAGTGAGAGTGCCCAGGGGAGGAGCTCTAGTGAGAGTGCCCAGGGGAGGAGCTCTAGTGAGAGTGCCCAGGGGAGGAGCTCTAGTGAGAGTGCCCAGGGGAGGAGCTCTAGTGAGAGTGCCCAGGGGAGGAGCTCTAGTGAGAGTGCCCAGGGGAGGAGGTCTAGTGAGAGTGCCCAGGGGAGGAGGTCTAGTGAGAGTGCCCAGGGGAGGAGGTCTAGTGAGAGTGCCCAGGGGAGGAGCTCTAGTGAGAGTGCCCAGGGGAGGAGCTCTAGTGAGAGTGCCCAGGTGATGAGCTCTGGTGAGAGTGCCCAGGTGAGGAGGGGAGGAGCTTTGACATTCAAATTTGATTAAATACACTTTACCTAGGGCCTCCCTCAGCACCTGGGCTGGTGCCAGGGTCTGATTTCCACACAACAGTGCCGACGGCCAAGAGACCCCCAGGCCATGGTTCCACACACGTACACACACACGGCTGAGAGACCCACGGGCCCACCGCCGGCCTCTTCATTAGGCTGTATAATTTCTGCCTGATGATTAAAACGTCTCCGGTGTTGAGGAGACCTGAAGGTTGCACCACAAAAGGCTCTCCTCTCTGTGGACAGAGAAGAGAAAGAAAGATAGCTGCCTCATCAGAATGTTAAGTAATACAGTTTAACCAGCTCACAACCTCCCTGCATTTAACACTTTGGTTATGTGTACTGAACAAAAATATTAACGCAGCATGCAACAATTTCAAAATGTTTACTGAGTTACAGTTCATATAAGGAAATCAGTCAATTTAAATGAATTCATTAGGTCCTAGTCTATGGATTTCTCTTGACTAGGCAGGGGTTCAGCAGGGGTGTCCGATCACTGGGGAGCCAGGCCCAGCCAATGAGAATGAGTTTTTACCCACAAAAAGCCTTTATTACAGACAGAAATACTCCTCTGCAACCATGACTGGATAAGGGTGCATCCTTGGGTGGGCCTTGGAGGGCATAGGCCCACCCACTCAGACGATCCTACAGGTGAAGAAGCCGGATGTGGAGGTCCTGGGCTGGCGTGGTTACACGTTGGACGTACAAGGCCAGTTAGACGTACTGACAAGTTCTCTAAAACGACGTTGGAGGCAGATTACGGTAGAGAAATTAGCATTCAATTTTCTGGCAACAGCTCTGGTGGACATTCCTGCAGTCAGCGTGCCAATTGCAAGGTCCCTCAAAACTTGAGACATCTGTGGCATTATGTTGTGTGACAAAATGTCACATTTTACTGCCCAGCACAAGTTAGCAGCTGTGTAATGATCATGCTGTTTAATCAGCTTCTTGATTTGCCACACATGTCAGGTGGATGGATTATCTTGGCAAAAGGAGAAATGCTCACTACCAGGGACGTAAACAAATGTGTGCTGTCACGCCCTGACCTTCGATCCTTTTCATTCTCTATGTTTGGTTAGGTCAGGGTGTGATTTGGGTGGGCATTCTCTGTTCTAAATTTCTTTGTGTTTGGCCGTGTGTTGTTCCCAGTCAGAGGCAGCTGTCTTTCATTGGGGATCATACTTAAGGCAGCTCTTTTTCCCACCTTCAGTGTGGGATCTTGTCTTTGTTTGAGTGCATGTAGTTTGACCGACGAAGCTTTTCGTTCATTGTATTGTTTATTGTTTTTTTCTTTGTGGAACATTTTATGTAAAAAGAATGTACGCCTACCACGCTGCACCTTGGTCTCCTTACGACGACAAACGTTACATGTGCACAAAACTTGAGGGAACATTTCTGGGATTTTTATTTATTTCAGCTCATGAGACCATGGGACCAACACTTCACATGTTGTGTTTATATTTTTCTTCAGTGTATCAGTCGCTCTCATCCAGAACTGGAGTCTGATCAGACACACAGAAAGGTGTCTATTATCCATAACAGCAGTTAGTGTGATTCTTCAGCTTGAGAATGTCCCCCGTCGCCGCCATCTAACAGCCTTCTGGGTAATGAGAAGCAAATCAGGGGAGCCTATGGAAAATAATGACCGCAGCATCGTTCATCACCCTGAAGCACTTTAGAGCATGGTGCACATAAATTCCTACGACACTGCCACAACACTGCACGTCCTCCCCACTGATACGCAGCGCCATAATAGGTTTAATAATGAGGGAGAAAGAGAGCGAGAGAGAGAGACAAACATCAAGAGAGAACCTCTTGGCCCTAATCGGTGGGTTGAAGGCCTGGAATCAGAGAACGAAGACTCAGCCATGAGCAGAGAGCTCAGATCAAAAGTCGGCTGATTGGTTTAGGAGTTTTGTTCCTTACGAGTCGTCATATTAATCTGGTGGATCAGGCTAAGAGTCTTATAGCTGGCGCAGTGAGCCACTGTCGAGGGTGGAGAGATAAACACTGCCAGCTGTCACTAGAGTCTCTCACCACATTGTTAGTGTCAGTAAGGTTGGGCTGGGCTGTCCCTGGCATGCTCTTTCCTCAACAATACCCTCCGTACTGCTCCCAATGGAGATGATGTTCCCTACAGTAAGACATAGATGCGGTAAAGAACAACGAGGCCATAACATCGTTGCAACGTCAATCCAGAAATTGTCACCTTGCTCCCAGTAGAAAGACATGAACATGCTATATTTATTTTCACCTGATATGCACTCATGAGAGCAACACCAGTTCACACAGTTGAAGGATCTTAATTTGAAAATAATCCTACAGCAACAGGATGTGGATTAAAATGAATGGAGATTTTTGAAGGGTTTGATACACTAACTAAAGTATACCACTAACCTACAGTATGCAGTATACCACTAAACTACAGTATCCAGTATAGAACTAACCTACAGTATGCCACTAACCTACAATATACAGTATGCCACTAACCTACAGTATACAGTATACCACTAACCTAAGATATATCACTATCTACAGTATACAGTATACCACTATCTTCAGTATGCAGTATACCACTAACCTACAGTATACAGTATACCACTAACCCACAGTATACAGTATATCACTAACCTAAGGTATACCACTATCTACAGTATACAGTCTACCACTAACCTAAGGTATACCACTATCTACAGTATACCACTAACCTAGAGTATATAGTATACCACTATCTACAGTATACCACTAACCTAGAGTATATAGTATACCACTATCTACAGTATACCACTAACCTACAGTATACAGTATACCACTATCTACAGTATACAGTATACCACTATCTACAGTATACAGTATACCACTAACCTAGAGTATATAGTATACCACTATCTACAGTATACCACTAACCTACAGTATACAGTATACCACTAACCTACAGTATACAGTATACCACTATCTACAGTATACAGTATACCACTATCTACAGTATACAGTATACCACTATCTTCAGTATACAGTATGCCACTAACCCACAGTATACAGTATACCACTATCGACAGTATACAGTATACCACTAACCTAAGATATATCACTATCTACAGTATACAGTCTACCACTAATCTAAGGTATACTACTATCTACAGTATACCACTAACCTACAGTATACAGTATACCACTATCTACAGTATACCACTATCTACAGTATACCACTATCTACAGTATACCACTATCTACAGTATACAGTATACCACTATCTACAGTATACCACTATCTACAGTATACCACTATCTACAGTATACAGTATACCACTATCTACAGTATACAGTATACCACTATCTACAGTATGCAGTATACCACTATCTACAGTATACAGTATACCACTATCTACAGTATGCAGTATACCACTATCTACAGTATGCAGTATACCACTATCTACAGTATACAGTATACCACTAACCCACAGTATTAGTGCTGAGTGACTACGACTCTCCTCTCATCTCCAAGGTAGTAATCACACTCCACAGGTGTTATTACTACCTCTGGGGGTTTAGAGCTTGAGGTAGTCACCTCATACAAGTACTTGGGAGTATGGCTAGACGATACACTGTCCTTCTCTCAGCACATATCAAAGCTGCAGGCTAAAGTTACATCTACATTTAGACTCTATCATAATCACTCCTCTTTCACCACAGCTGCCAAACTATCCCTGATTCAGGTGACCATCCTACCCATGCTAGACTAAGGAGATGTAATTTATAGATCAGCAGGTAAGGGTGCTCTCGAGCGGCGAGGTGTTCTTTACCATTCGACCATCAGATTTGCCACCAATGCTCCTAACACGGCCATCGAGCGCCATCGTGCGCCATCGTGCGCCATCGTGCGCCATCGAGCGCCATCGAGCGCCATCGTGCGCCATCGTGCGCCATCGTGCGCCATCGTGCATAAATGTATTTTGTCCCCCCACACCAAATGCAATCACGACATGCACCTGTTATGGCAAGGCGATCCCCTCAGGGAACTCCACCCACCCCCCATTCAGCTGTTCAGAAAAAGAAAGAAAAGGTCCCTGTTTTGTCTATGGCAAGGGAAATTAGATAGCGCCCAGTTTACAGTTCCTACAGCTTCCACACGATGTCGCCAGTCTTGGGAATTGGGTTGAAGTTAATCTTTGGTGAAATGAAGAATAGGCACTTCCTGTCAGAGGTTTCACTGTGGATAGTTATGGAAGAGAGAAAATCGTCCATGATTTGTTGACTTGCTGCTATTGAATACAGATCGCCCCGTCATCAATTTGATCGATTATTAACGTTTACAAATACTTAAAGTTGGATTACAAAAGTAGTTTGAAGTATTTTGGCAAAGTTTATAGGCAACTTTTACATTTTTTTGTAATGACGTTGCGTTTTGGAATGCTGTTTTTTTTCTGGATCAGACGGGCTTTATAAATGGACAGTTTGGGTATACATGGACGGAATTAATCGTCTAATTATTTTGTTTACGTCTCGTTCAGGTATTTCGGGGGGGTGCATGCTATCAGATAATAGATTCTCATGCTTTCGCCGAAAAGCATTTTTAAAATCTGACATGTTGGCTGGATTCACAACGAGTGTAGCTTTAATTGAGTACCCTGCATGTGTGATTTAATGAAAGTTTGAGTTTTTCGAGTACTATTTGGTTCTGGCACTTTCGTTTCTAGTCATCTGTCCTCCTTCCAGGCTTTTTTTTTCTCTGGACTATATATTGCAATTGGCAACTTTCATAAATCAGGTGCATTTACCGCCATCAACCTCGTTCGTCTTTCAGTCACCAACGTGGGTTTAACCAATGAGGAGATGGCACGTGGGTACCTGCTTCTATAAACCAATGAGGAGATGGGAGAGGCAGGACTTACTGCGCGATCTGCATCACAAATAGAACTGACTTCTATTTTAGCCCTTGGCAACGGAGACGCTCGTTGGCACACACGAGCAGTGTGTGCGCAATAATTGAATGATATAGATTTCGAAATGTATTTTGCGATGCTCGTGCACGCGATGCGAGCGGTGTAGTCAGCCTGTGATAGGACACATCACTGCACTCTATACTCCTCTGTAAACTGGTCATCTCTGTATACCCGTCACAAGACCCACTGGTTGATGCTTATTTATAGAACCCTCTTAGGCCTCACTCCCCCTTATCTGAGATATCTACTGCAGCGCTCATCCTCCACCTTACAACACCCGTTCTGCTAGTCACATTCTGTTAAAGGTCACCAAAGCACACACATCCCTGGATCGCTCTTCTTTTCAGTTCGCTGCAGCTAGAGACTGGAACGAGCTGCAACAAACACTCAAACTGGACAGTTTTATCTCAATCTCTTCATTCAAAGACTCAAACATGGACACTCTTACGGACAGTTGTGGCTGCTTTGCGGGATGTATTGTTGTCTCTACCTTCTTGCCCTTTGTGCTGTTGTCTGTGCGCAGTGATGTTTGCACCATGTTTTGTTATTGCTACCATGTTGTCCTGCTGCCATGTTGTGTTTCTACCATGTTGTTGTCATGTTGTGTTGCTGCCATGCTGTGTTGTCATGTGTTGCTGCCATGCTGTGTTGTCATGTGTTGCTGCCATGCTGTGTTGTCATGTTGTGTTGCTGCCATGCTGTGTTGTTGTTTTAGGTCTCTCTTTATGTAGTGTTGTGTTGTCTCTTGTTGTGATGGGTGTTTTGTCTTATATTTGTATTTTATTTGTATTTTTAATCCCTGTTCCCGCAGGAGGCCTTTTTGCCTTTTGGTAGGTCGTCATTGTAAAATAAGATTTTGTTCTTAAACTGACTTGCCTAGTTAAAAAAACAGGAAAAATAAATTGTTATGGATTTTATGTATAATGACTAAAACATTTTATTTTAACCTTTATTTAACTAGGCAAGTCAGTTAAAGAACAAATTCTTATTTTCAATGACGGCCTAGGAACAGTGGGTTAACTGCCTTGTTCAGGGGCAGAACGACAGATTTGTACCTCGGGGATTTGAACTTACAACCTTCCGGTTACTAGTCCTACACTCTAACCACGAGGCTACCCTGCCACCCCATGATGTATATAAGGATGTATATGTTTAAAGTAATGATAGGACTATAACTAACAGAATTCTACCCTGTCTCTGTATAATGATTTGAATGCTTGTGAAGAGGAAAAGAGGAACTGTGGACAGACAACTTGTGACCACTGTGAAACTGATAACAGGAAGAAAGAGAGGGGAGAAACCATTAGGCTTTCAGTAGATTATGTAACATGTTGCAGAATAAGATAAGCAATGTATGTGTTGGAATATATTTGGAAACTGCATTGTCATTATTAGAGAGGAGGAGGGGCATTTATGACGAAATGTGAGGTATATAAACCTATGTGCATGGTATGATTGCCAGAGCTCTCGTAAATAAACATTCTGACAATCGTACACTGGCCTCTGTCTGTTTCATTTCAACCAGAACCTTACAAACTCTGGGTTACAGACTGAGTATTTTAATTGAAGTTCAGTTTATGAACCTTGAGAACAAAATTATCCTAACATAAATACAATTAAATAAATAAATCAATAGGGACAAGGAGGCCTAGAGAAGCTACATTGACAGTCCCAGCAGGGGTGTAGGGTTACCTCAAACCGCCAGTTCACCCCGTCCCACCACCTCCATTTTTCTGTCTCCTAGGGTAGATAGAGATCAGTGTGTATGCAACACAATTGCAACCCTCTTGACTCTCTGTAACAAAATCAATGCACATTAATTTTATATTTAGACCGGAAGGAATTTTTGAGAGCTAGACATTCTTGGTGTCTGGTGCCATTGTCAGGATTAAAAATGCATAAATGTTTTTGTTACAGGTTTTTATGTTCCCAGTTGTCACTGCGTATTGACTATTATTACTGTAGTTTGTAGTACTGTTATATAACAATTGTAGTAGAGTGGAAAGGAAAGTTCAGCATGTTTATTGGAATGACTGACTTTCAGAACACGTTCCTCTTTTAAAGGCTGTGTTTTATTTAAATGTTTTAACAAACATGTACCAGCTGTCCTGCTCCTTCGCACTTTCTAAACAGCTGACATTATCTACAAACTCCGAGAAAGAGATGGAGAGACACCTACTGCCCATCGTGAGGCAGCAACTCTCGTTTCATCCACCTGGGACGACTATTCCACTCTGCTTGTTTCATTTATTCTGCTTCTCTCTCTCTCGTTTTCTCGTTTAGATAAATGCGACCTTACTACAATTACCCTTCCTCTAGTGTGACAATTATAAATAAGTTATCTTGTTTGGCAGAAGAAAGCAGAGGGACTTGATTTGATTTGATTTGGACAATAATGATGCAGACAGTTTTGTGGAATTCCTGTTGGAAAGTTGTTCTCCAGATGACTGGGTTCTTCTCAAGGCCACTCTGCCCTTCCACCGCAAAAATACTTCATCTGACTATTTTTTGTCTTCCCTTTCTCCCTCTTGCTTTCTTTCACTCCCACACGTAAGATCTGAGATTGAAAAAATGTCAAATTCCACCAGCGTTGATTTTTTTTTTCTTCTCCCTCTTCTCTGTTCTTTTGTTTCCTTCCTTTGACAGGTGCAAGTGTAACCTTCACGCCAACAGTTGCGTGTTTGACAAAGAGAAGCTAAATTGTGAGTGTGAGCACAACACCACGGGACCGGACTGTGGCCGCTGTAAGAGGAACTA